>NC_133385.1:19804221-19857735 GCF_049309525.1 Garra rufa
GAGTTATTAAATGTAAACATATTCAAAATAGAAAAAAACTGAACCAATATTTTATTGTGAAACAAATGATTCACTCAAATGATCTGTTTTAAATATAATTACAATTTTTTTAAGTCTATATATTCTATAAAAATTGTGTTGAAATTTCACACAAAAATACACTGAAACTATAAGTAATAGACCGAATTATTAAACTTACGCACTTTAAAATTTTAAAAACTGAAACATGATCTGGTTTATGTATAATTATTATTTTTTAAATAAGTCTCTCTCTCCATATATTCTCTAATAAATTGTGCAGATATTTTGACTAAAAAATGAATAGTAAATTTCACAAATAATTACATTGAAATAGCAAGTAATAAACTGAATTAAACTTTCCAAAAGGAATTTAAAAATTCCAAAACAGAAAAAACTGAAACTATATTTTTTGTGAAACATACTCAAATTCTCTTTATATATAATTAATATTTTTTTAAATAAAAGTATCTCTTCATATATTCTATGAATTGTTATTTTTTTTAGAAATGTTCACTCAAAAAGTGCTAATAAAATTTGACAAATAATTACAAAGAAATAGTAAGTAACAGACTAAATTATTATTAACTTTCCAAAAAGGAATTTAAAACTTCCAAAACAGAAAAACTGAAACTGTATTTTTTGTTAAACATACTCAAATTCTCTCTATATATAATTAATATGTTTTTAAATAAAAATATCTCTTTATATATTCTATATATATATATATTTTTTAGAAATGTTTACTCCAAAAGTGCTAGTAAATTTTACAAATTACAAAGAAATAGCAAGTAACAGACTGAATTATTAATCTTAAACATTAAATTTAATTTTCAAAATAGAAAAAAGTGAAACATTTCTTGTGAAACATACTCAAATGATCTGTTTTATATCTAATTATTACTTTTTATGTTTAAATCAAGTCTCTATATATTCTGTAAAATATGTGAAGAAATATTCACTCAAACATTGCTAGTAAATTTTTCAAAGAAATAGCAAGTAACAGACTGAATTATTAATCTTAAACATTTTCAAAATAGAAAAACTGAAACAATATTTTCTTGTGAAACACACTCTAGTGATCTGCTTTATATATAATTATTAATTAAAATGCTCAATATATTCTATGAAAAATTGTGTAGACATTTTCACAAATTGCTAGGAAATTTCACAAATAATTACAAAGAAATGGCAAGTATCAGACTAAATGATTAAACTTAATGTTTAAAATAGAAAAACTGAAATAATATTTTTTGTGAAACACTCAAATTATCTGTTATATATATCAATTTGTATATTTTAAAAAATAAAAGTCTATATATTCTATAAAAAAGTTTGTAGAAATTTTATCTCAAAAATTGCAAAAGTAACAGATTGGAATTAATTTAAATTAAACTGAAACAATATTTTCTATATATATATATATATATATATATATATATATATATATATATATATATATATATATATATATACACACATACAGTATATACACACAATAGAAATTCTGTAGAATTTTCAATCAAAATCTCCTGATAGCTAGCTATTGACCCTGCCCTTGATAAAACACAGTGGACCAACACCAGCAGCTGACATGGCACCCCAGACCATCACTGACTGTGGGTACTTGACACTGGACTTCAGGCATTTTGGCATTTCCCTCTCCCCAGTCTTCCTCCAGACTCTGGCACCTTGATTTCCGAATGACATGCAAAATTTGCTTTCATCCGAAAAAAGTACTTTGGACCACTGTGTTTTATCAAGGGCAGGGTCAATTCAGCTAACTATCAGGAGATTTTGGAGCACTTCATGCTTCCATCTGCTGAAAAGCTTTATGGAGATGAAGATTTCATTTTTCAGCACGACCTGGCACCTGCTCACAGTGCCAAAACCACTGGTAAATGGTTTACTGACCATGGTATTACTGTGCTCAATTGGCCTGCCAACTCTCCTGACCTGAACCCCATAGAGAATCTGTGGGATATTGTGAAGAGAAAGTTGAGAGACGCAAGACCCAACACTCTGGATGAGCTTAAGGCCGCTATCGAAGCATCCTGGGCCTCCATAACACCTCAGCAGTGCCACAGGCTGATTGCCTCCATGCCACGCCGCATTGAAGCAGTCATTTCTGCAGAAGGATTCCCGACCAAGTATTGAGTGCATAACTGAACATAATTATTTGAAGGTTGACTTTTTTTGTATTAAAAACACTTTTCTTTTATTGGTCGGATGAAATATGCTAATTTTTTGAGATAGGAATTTTGGGTTTTCATGAGCTGTATGCCAAAATCATCAATATTAAAACAATAAAAGGCTTGAACTACTTCAGTTGTGTAGTAATGAATTTAAAATATATGAAAGTCTAATGTTTATCAGTACATTACAGAAAATAATGAACTTTATCACAATATGCTAATTTTTTGAAAAGGACCTGTGTGTATATATATATATATATATATATAATTATATATAAAACAGAGCATCTAAGTATTTCACACGATAAATATTTTATTTAAATTAATTCCAATCTGTTACTTTCTTTGTAATTATTTGTGAAATTTACTAGCAATTTTTGAAATACAATTTCTACAAATGTTTCATAGAATGTATAGACTTTTGTATTTTAAAATATACACATTGATAATTACATATAAAATAGATCATTTGAGTATATTTCACAAGACAATATTGTATAAGTTCATATTGATAAGTTCATCCCAAGTCTGTTACTTGCTATTTCTTTATAATTATTTGTGAAATTTACTAGCAATTTTGATTGAAAATTTGACAGAATTTCTATGTGTGTGTGTATCTTTCCAATCTGTTACTTATAGTTTCTTTGTAATTATTTGTGAAATTTACTAGCAATTTTTGAAATACAATTTCTACAAATGTTTCATAGAATGTATAGACTTTTGTATTTTAAAATATACACATTGATAATTATATATAAAACATCATTTGAGTGTTTCACAAAAAATGTCTATATATTCTATAAAAAGTTTGTAGAAATTTTATTTCAAAAATTGCTCGTAAATTTCACAAATAATTACAAAGAAATAGTCGTTTATAATAATACTGTATATAAGACCATGTTCAAATACATTTTTAAGATATGTTAGTTGTAAGACATATAAATAGCTACTCATGTAGCCTAAATATTTAAGCAAGTATTTTTGGTGATAGATGCTGCCACTATTTTATAAGACCAAAGCCTCTCTTAAGCTACTGCATGTTCCCAGTAATACATCAGAATTTACTGCTATAAGCAGTACCACGTGTTGGGAGGGCTGGAGCACGGTGTTCCCATAGAGGAGGCGAGTGCTGAAAGACAAGAGCTTTGCAAGCAGAACAACCAAACCTGACATATACACAAGTGTAACTTGAAGAAGGCCTAATCTACTTCCTGTCAGTCTGCGAGACATTTCAGGAGAAGTTCGCTGGAACCCACCCAAATCAAAATCCATATCCAACCGTCTGCTCCCAGAGCCTTCACCATGTCAATCGGTGCACTGTTTCAGCTTCAAATACTAGGTCAAGAACAAAAATTCTTAGATATTAGGCATAAAGAAAGGAACAAAACTCCTCATTCATGACAAGAAATACAAGAGAAACATTGTCACCTCCTAGAATAATTCCCCTCATCTTTTCTCGAAAAAAGAGGTCACATCGAGCCAGAAAATGAGTCACTTAATAACATTTCTAAGCAATGAAACCGAGAATATTCCAATCCAAAAAACAACAGTTTACCTTAATTTGTCAAACTGTTTATTGCATTGTTTACGTTTTCTAACATGTTGGACCGTTTTGTGGTTGATATAATTTGGTTCACGATCCAAAAAAGTGATCACAAGTGCTGAAACTGATTTGTGTGAAGATCTCCCCATCTAGATAATGCATGGCACCAGCATAAACCGCTGATCATAAACTACTTTAATGACTCTGTCTCTTGGGGAATAGGCTTATAGCTGGCAGATAGTACATTTGGGGTTGTTTTAGTCACAACTACGAGAAACGGTTGCTGGCAGTACATGAAACCCTGTGTATTGTTACAAGCTTAGAAACAATGTTTAGTTAAGCGAGCATTAGAATTTACCTACAGGCCTTTTGTAGTAAGTGCCAAAAAAATTGCCCTTACTGTACGAAAGGTGCACCATGAAAAAAAAAAGTGATTAACAACATCAGTAACACAGAAATGAAAGCTCAAACTAATTAATTAATTAATTAATTTACTCTTATTCAACAGGACTTGTAAAATAAAATTAGGAATCTATCATTAATATTGTATCACCAATACTGTAATTATTTTCATCTTTGTATTACAATTTTGTATATATATAAGAACTAAAAATGCTGAAATCAATATATAAATTTAGCTATCAGTATAAATTATATTTTTTTATTAGTAGTTTTTCATTTTTAGAAATATTTAGTTTTTTTTACAGTGTATTTTAAATTTAGATAAAGTTTTAGTCATTTTGTTGTTTGTTTTTCATTTTTATTAGTTATTTTTTGTTGAACTAAATAATTTACTATAAATAATTTACTAATGAACTATATAATTTAACACGCATATTTCTTTGTTCATATATTTTTATGTCTCTAAATAAACATGGTGATTCAGTGTAAAATTATGATCATTTTTTATTTTTTTATTGATTGGCAGGACTTTGAAATTGTATAATTATATAATATATACAATGTATGTATATATATATATATATATATATATATATATATATTGTCACGGATTGGTCAGGTTCTGCACCCACAATCACTCCCAGATCACCGTCACCTGAGTATTGATTAATGAACACCTGCACGCAATCATCACCAGCACATAAAGCCACTCTCCACACACCACTCATTGTCCGGGCTCGTTCATGCGAAAGCGGACTGCTAGTGCTTCTCTACGAGTCTCACTATCTAAATACTTACCCTACTGTACTTACCTGAACTCTGTCTCGTTCCAGTTCCAGTCTTCTGTGTCTTCTCAGTCCCAGTCGTCAGTGGTGGGTGGCCATAAGCTGACTTCCACGTCAGCGGAGGTTGGTGGACTCACGGACTCTCAAGTATACCTCCATCGATCGTTCTTGGAATCCTCCCGTCTCGCCTCCTACAAGGAAAAGGATCTGTTATTCCCATCAAGTTCCAAACCGGCTCTGAAACCTTCCTACTATCACGTACTCACCATCTCAGGATCTCCGTTCACCTCCGGCACTGCTGCTAACATTAATAAACATCACTTGTATCATTCTTACCTTGTTGTCCCGTCTGCTTCATAACAGGAAGCCCGGACCAAAGCCGTAAGCAGCATGAGTGCTCAGGACCCCTTTCAGGAACTGGTAGATTCTCTGCGGAAGGTTTTGATGTCATCTCCATCTGTCACCCCTTCCGCACCGCCGGCACCCACACCTCCGTGCACTTCTTCGGAACCTCTACCATCCAGTCCCATGGCCCGACCAGCGCCCTACGCTGGCGGGGCGGAGGAGTGCAATGGATTTCTACTACAGTGTTCTTTAGTCTTTTCTATGCAACCAGCGCTCTATCCTACAGACCAGTCTAAAATAGCGTTTATCACCTCTCTTCTCACAGGACCAGCTTTGAAGTGGGCTGAATCGATGTGGCAGCAAAGCGGGCCGGCCACTCGTTCCATCCAGGCATTCATCACCCACTTCAAGGAAGTGTTTAACCGTACAGACGGAGAAGTGTCAGCGGGTGAGCAGCTTTATCACTTATCACAAGGATCGATGTCAACTCATGAGTATGCCTTACGTTTTCGAACCCTAGCTGCTGCCAGTGGATGGAACGAGCGGTCGTTGCTGACCACCTATCGTCTTGGGCTCGAACCCCGTCTTCGCCTCCAACTAGCTGCGTCAGATGACGCTATGGGTCTAGAGCGTTTCATCCAACAATCCATCAGATGTTCTGACCGTATGCAAACATATCAGACACTCTCCGATGTCTCCTCTAATGCACTCCTCCGCCCAGTGGAGACCGCCAGTCCTCCAGAACCAGAACCTATGATACTTGAATCTGGTAGACTGTCAGCCGCTGAGCGACAGAGAAGGCTGACCCGGGGTTTGTGTCTCTATTGTGGCGCCAGTGGGCATGTTCGGATGAAATGCCCCCTTCGTCCTGTCCCTACCGCGGTGAGTGTTATCCAATCTGAAATTGAAAAGATGTATCCTCTATCTACATGTGTTCAGTTAACCACTGCCACGTCTTCTGTCATAGCCCACGCCCTCATCGACTCCGGGTCAGCGGGAAACTTCATCTCGGGGAACCTCTGTCGCCAGCTGCAGCTCCGAACCGAAGCTTCGTCGAGCGTCTACCAGATTCAGCCCATAACACGTTCCATCACTGCACGACCCCGCATCCATCGCAAATGCCAATTCATCCACCTACAAATTGGAGCTCTTCACCAAGAGGACATTCAACTTCTGGTTCTGGAGGGGGCCACCATGGACATCATCTTGGGGCGCCCGTGGCTGGTGAAGCACAATCCCATCATCTCTTGGGGCAACGGAGAGGTAATCCGGTGGGGCCACGACTGTCATCCAGAGTGCTTTCAGAAATTCCACGTCCACTACCAAGATCCATTCCTGTCTGCGCCACGTCCATCGAGAGCCCCCTGGAGCAACGATCTACCAAGATTCCGGATATCTACTCCTCGTTCCAGGACGTCTTCTGCCCCAAGAGAGCTTCCCAGCTACCTCCCCATCGGCCATGGGACTGCGCCATAGACCTGATTCCAGATGCTCCTTTGCCCAGAGGAAGGATCTACCCGTTGTCACTTCCGGAGACTAAGGCCATGGAGGAGTATATCCATGAGGCTCTTCAGCAAGGGTACATTCGTCCCTCCACTTCTCCCGCAGCATCAAGCTTCTTCTTCGTAGCTAAAAAGGATGGAGGGCTGCG
Source organism: Garra rufa (assembly GCF_049309525.1). Lineage (NCBI taxonomy): Eukaryota > Metazoa > Chordata > Actinopteri > Cypriniformes > Cyprinidae > Garra > Garra rufa. The sequence continues at coordinate 19,811,161 of NC_133385.1, forward strand.
GCCGTGTATAGATTACCGCATTCTGAACCAGAGTACTGTCAAGTTCAAGTATCCCCTTCCTCTCGTCCCTGCGGCCCTCGAACAACTCCGGTCAGCCACCATCTTCACCAAATTGGACCTCCGCAGCGCCTACAATCTGGTGAGAATACGGAAGGGGGATGAGTGGAAGACTGCTTTCGTGACCCCTACAGGCCACTACGAGTACTGTGTCATGCCCTATGGCCTGGTCAACGCCCCTTCCGTATTTCAAAACTTCATACATGAAGTCCTCCGGGAGTTTCTCCATCGGTCAGTAATAGTCTACATTGATGATATCCTCATATACTCCCGGAGTGAAACCGAACACAGCCACCACGTTGCGGAGGTCCTCCAGAAACTCAGGGAACACCAACTCTTCCTGAAAGCAGAGAAATGTTCATTCCACCTTCCATCCGTCCAATTCCTGGGTTATGTCATCGACCGAGAGGGCATTCGTATGGACGAGAGGAAGGTGTCATCTGTCACGTCCTGGCCGAAACCCTCTTCTGTCAAGGAGCTCCAGAGGTTTCTCGGCTTTGCGAATTTCTACCGCCGCTTCATTCAAGGTTACAGTATCATCGCAACGCCATTAACCAACCTGCTCAAAGGGAAACCTAATAAACTCACCTGGAACCCTGAGGCCGCCGCAGCCTTCCAATCCCTCAAGGACGCCTTCACCCAGACTCCCATTCTGCGCCATCCGGATCCCGAACTCCCTTTCGTGGTGGAGGTGGATGCGTCGACATCAGGAGTCGGAGCTATTCTCTCCCAGCATCACGGTACCCCAAGCTTACTCCATCCATGTGCCTACTTCTCCCGGAAGTTCAGCCCGGCGGAGAAGAACTATGACATCGGCAACCGGGAACTTCTCGCCATCAAGCTCGCCCTGGAGGAGTGGCGACACTGGTTGGAGGGAGCCAATCATCCCTTCCAGGTACTCGCTGATCATAAAAATCTCCAATACCTCCGTGATGCAAAAAGACTGTGCCCACGTCAGGCCGGGTGGGCACTGTTCTTTTCAAGGTTCCACTTCACCATCTCTTATCGTCCAGGTCCAAAAAATATCAGAGCAGATGCATTATCCCGGATCCACGATTCCACTGATTCCTCTGAACCTCCCAGCTATATCCTCCCTCAAGACATATTCGTCAACCCCATCGAATGGTCAGCTCCCCCTAGTGTCGCTACTCCTGAGCCTCGCCCTCCGCCGGGCTGTCCTCCTAATCGACGTTACATCCCTAGGACACAACGGGTAGATCTCATCCGCTCCATCCACACTTCCCTGGGCACTGGACATCCCGGGACCAGCAACACCCTCTCGTTGCTATCCGAACGCTTCTGGTGGCCTGGGATGGCAAGGGATGTGCAGCGGTACGTCCAGGGTTGTAAGGAGTGTGCCATGTCCAAAAGTCCCAGACATTTACCCGCAGGCAAGCTCCATCCCTTGCCGATCCCGAACCGCCCTGTTCACACCTGGGAGTGGATTTCATGACGGACTTGCCCGCATCGGATGATAACACCTGCATCTTTGTTGTAGTGGATCGATTCTCCAAGTTCTGCAAGTTACTGCCCCTGAAGGGGCTACCCACTGCCTTTGAAACGGCCGAACTCCTGTTCAATCACGTCTTCCGTCAGTATGGCATACCTGAGGATATTGTATCGGACCGCGGTCCTCAATTTATCTCCCGTCTATGGAAATCCTTCTTCCGTCTCCTAGGTGTGACCATCAGCCTCTCCTCTGGCTATCATCCGCAGTCTAATGGCCAGACGGAGAGGAAAATCCAGGAAGTGGGGCGGTTCCTCCGGACCTTCTGCCACAACCACCAGAACTCCTGGAACCAGTTTCTGGGCTGGGCAGAGTATGCCCAAAATTCACTGCGGCAACCATCCACCGGCCTCACACCATTCCAGTGCGTCCTCGGATTCCAACCACCGCTATTTCCCTGGAATGGTGAACCATCTGAGGTCCCCGCAGTGGATTACTGGTTCCGGGAGAGCGAGAGGGTCTGGGACGAAGCACACCACCATCTACAGAGGGCAGTACGCAGACAGAAAGCCTTCGCTGATCGGAGGAGGGCTCCAGCTCCAGAATTCAGGCCAGGCGATCAGGTATGGCTTTCTACTAGGGATATCCGTCTGCGACTGCCCTGCAAGAAGTTGAGTCCCAGGTTTGTTGGTCCCTTCAACATCCTGGAACAGGTCAACCCCGTTACCTACAAGCTTCAACTTCCACCTGAGTATCGTATTCACCCCACCTTCCATGTCTCACTATTGAAACCATTTCACCCACCTCTCACTCCCTCCACAGAACCTGACCACGAAGAGGAACCTCCTCCCCCCTCATGCTGGAAGATGGAGCCGTCTATTCCGTCCGGGAGATTCTCCGGTCTCGTCGTCGTGGTGGTCTACTCGAGTACCTGGTAGACTGGGAGGGTTATGGACCAGAGGAGAGGTCATGGGTCCCAAGAGACGACATCCTAGATCCCACGCTCACTGAGGAGTTCCACGCTAGTCATCCTGAGTTCCCTGCACCCCGAGGACGAGGTAGACCACCACGGCGCAAGAGACTTCGGCCCTCGGGAGCGGGCCCTGGGGAGGGGGGTAGTGTCACGGATTGGTCAGGTTCTGCACCCACAATCACTCCCAGATCACCGTCACCTGAGTATTGATTAATGAACACCTGCACGCAATCATCACCAGCACATAAAGCCACTCTCCACACACCACTCATTGTCCGGGCTCGTTCATGCGAAAGCGGACTGCTAGTGCTTCTCTACGAGTCTCACTATCTAAATACTTACCCTACTGTACTTTACCTGAACTCTGTCTCGTTCCAGTTCCAGTCTTCTGTGTCTTCTCAGTCCCAGTCGTCAGTGGTGGGTGGCCATAAGCTGACTTCCACGTCAGCGGAGGTTGGTGGACTCACGGACTCTCAAGTATACCTCCATCGATCGTTCTTGGAATCCTCCCGTCTCGCCTCCTACAAGGAAAAGGATCTGTTATTCCCATCAAGTTCCAAACCGGCTCTGAAACCTTCCTACTATCACGTACTCACCATCTCAGGATCTCCGTTCACCTCCGGCACTGCTGCTAACATTAATAAACATCACTTGTATCATTCTTACCTTGTTGTCCCGTCTGCTTCATAACATATATATATATATATATATATATATATATATATAATAGTAATTTTAGATGTAAATAATTAGATAAATATTTAAATATATATATATATATACAAATACACATATTTGTTTACCATTTATATATATATATATATATATATATATATATATGTGACCCTGGACCACAAAACCAGTCATAAGGTTAAATTTTACAAAACTGAGATATATACATCATATGAAAGCTCAATAAATAAGTTTGTTAGGATAGGACCATATTTGGCCGAGATACATCTATTTGAAAATCTGGAATCTGAGGGTGCAAAAAAATCAAAATGCTGAGAAAATCACCTTTAAAGTTCTTCAAATAAGTTCTTAACAATGCATATTACTAATCAAAAATTACATTTTGATATATTTATAGTAGGAATTTTACAAAAAATCTTCATGGAACATGATCTTTACTTAATTTCCTAATGATTTTTGGCATAAAAGAAAAATCAATAATTTTGACCCATACTATGTATTTTTGGCTATTGCTACAAATATACCCCAGCGACTTAAGACTGGTTTTGTGGTCCAGGGTCACATATATAATATTTTATTAATAAATATATCAAGAATTATTGTTTTTTTTTAATTAACTTTATGGCCCGGTTTCGCAGACAAGGCTTAAGCCTAGTCCTAGACTAAAATGTAAGTCTGAGTTGTTTCAACTGAAATAAAATTGCACTGATTGATTTTAAAATATATCAGTGCCTTTGTTTTGTCTCAAGATGCACACCAGTAATGTTTTTTTCTAAGCATGTTTATAAAAATTACTTAAATGTCCTAATTGAACTATGGTCTAATACTGGCTTAGTCTAAGCCCTGTCTGGGAAACCGGGCCTAAGTGTATTAGATGACAAAAACATAATCTATAAAAATAGGATTTAGCATCACACTTAAAAACACTCAGAAGTTCACCTTAGTAACCCTATATCCATGCCCCAGCAACAACCCAGATCACCCTGGTGAGCTTTGCATGTCAGGCACTGCTGTCGTTTTCTTCAGAGAATGAAAAAAATGTAGTTTTAATTCAACTCATGCAACTCTAGAGTTACAGTCGTGTATAAACATTACATCTCATAAAAAGTGAAGGGTTTTTTCCCCCCTGATTTAATTATGGTAGACTACTCTGCCAGCACCCAAAGCCACAAAGTGAAGGATTAACTAATCAAAATGACATTGAATTGAGAGATTTAGAACACACACGCTCTTCCCTCAACAAATAAAGCTGTTGCCTCAGCAGAGCCAGTAGACCATGGTGAAACAGATACACTTCAACAGGTGGGCGAGAACACTTTGATTCAGATGGTGTATTATAATAACTCCCTGGTAAAGAAAATAATAATAAAGAAGAAAAAGAAGAAGAAGAGTAATTATTTTTTTTATTATTATACTTATTTTCTGCTACAAGAATCATCCATTAAGACATTACTATATTACTATTTTATAATTGAAATAAAAATAATTGAAAATAGGTCAAAAGATTTAAAGCATTAGTTTACTTCCACGAAAAAAAAAAAAAAAAAAAAATCCAGATAATTTACTCACCCTCATGTCATCCAAGATGTTCATGTCTTTCTTACATAAGCTTTTTGAGGGAAACATTCCAGGATTTTTTTTCCATATAGTGGACTTTTAAAGAGATCAACAGGCTAAAGGTCCAAATTGCAGTTTCAATGCAGCTTCAAAGGGCTCTACACAATCCCAGCTGAGAAATAAGGGTCACATCTAGTGAAACAATTGGTAATTTTCCAAAAAAAAAAAAAAAAAATCGAATTTATATAATTTTTAAAAACAAATGCTTGTCTTGCACTAGCTCTGTGATGTGTGTCTACGACTTCACACATTACATAATCACATTGGAAAGCTCACGTGTACACTCTTAAAAATAAAGGTGCTTAACAATTTCCCTCGTTCCCTGATGGAGGGAATGGAGACGTTATGTCATGACGACATTAGGGGTCTAACTTGGGAGCCTGATCCTCTCTGATTTAATGAGAAAACGCCAATGAAATTGGCTGGTGGATTTTTCCCTGTGCACACGGGTATAAATAGGTGACAGGTGCATCCACTCATTTAAGTTTTACGCTGAGGAGCCAAGGCCGCGTCCCAGGCAACAGCAATGGTTCAAGGTTGTGGCATGGGGACATAACGTTTCTGTTCCCTCATAACAAGAGACATTTCCCTATTTCCCTACATTTCCCGGTCGGTCACTATAAGTTATGTTGTGATGGGGTCTATGGAAAGCGCCACAACCTAAACCCCATCACAGCCCTTTGGTGTTACAAATGTTGGTAAGCCGCAGCGTGTCAGACAAATGTAACGCAAGGGTCGTAATCTTCCTAACACCCGAGCGCAGATACTCTGACCTTGGCTCCCAAGGGGACCAAAGGTGAACACATTGCAGCTCGAAACAGCCATGCTGCTGTTCCTGTACACAGAAAGCTTCTTCTGGGAAAAGGGATTTCAACCTCCATAAAAGGTGCTTCAAGCCTTTTTCTGTTTGTAGTACAGCATGACAGAACGATGGGGAAGCGAGCCTTCTAGAGATGGGCGCTACAGGGGCCACATCCTACCCATAGGGAGGTAACATGTGGAGAGTCTGATATGGACTGACCTAAGCCTAGGACAGAACTACATATGGAATGAGTAGGAATGGAATGACTGACAACAGAGCCTGACAGAGTGAATTGCCAAAGGGAAGACACAGGTTAACAGAGAGGGAAACCTTACCATAAAAGAATACACATATGGGATTGCTGAAGGGAACCTAGGGAAGCCAGATAAAAACCTAGCCCAGTACAGGGTCTGACCGGAGACCCGGGCAAGCTTACACCAATACTGGGCCTGGTGTCAAACTTCTAACGGACAGTCTGTACAGACATGTGCTTGCCTTACAGCAGAGGCCAGACCTGCCGCAAGACTAAATGCACTGCCAGCAACTCCAGGCAGTTGATGTGCCAAGGCAGTTGAGGCCCCATCCAGGACCCCGAGGCTACCTGCCCATTAAATTGGAGGCATCTATCCTGACAACAACATGCCGAGACACTTGTTCTAAGGGCACTCCGGCCCCTAGAAAGGCAAGGTCCATTCAGGGGCTGAATGAGCAGCGACACATCGGCGTGATGGTTACGCGAAGTGTACCACGGCACCATTCCCATCTCGGGACTCGGGAGTGCAACTAGTGCTGGAGTGGTCTCATATGAAGCAGTCGGAGTGGCATGACTGCAGCTGCTGATGCTATATTCCCCAGGAGCCTCTGAAAGTCTTTCAGTGGTACCACTGCCCTGCCTCTGAAGGAACTTAGGCAGTTCAGCACTGACTGGGCACGCTCGTTGGAGAGGCACGCTGTCATATTCACCGAGTCTAACTCTAAAAGAGATTCTCTGCCTGGGTAGAGCTTGCTCTTTTCCCAGTTGACCTGAAGACAGTTGTGCAGGGCCTGGTTCAAAAACTTGCAGGTCCAGAATTGGCTGAAGGCCACCACCTTTCTTGGGCACGATGAAATAAGGGCTGTAAAACCACTGTTTCATCTCGGCTGGAGAGTCCGGCTCGATTGCATTCTTAGCCAATAGGACAGCAATCTCATTGTGCAGGACATTGCGCAGAATGCCACTGTACCTGGGAAACCACCTGACAAACTGAATCATGTAGCCGACTCGAACCGTTTGAATGAGCCAACGGGATGGGTTGGGGAGCGCAAGCCACTCCCGCAAGCTCCGTACGAGTAACACCAAAGGAACAATCAATGTACTAGCAGTGGTGCAGAAGGCATCGCGTTCTGGCTCATCACAGCAGGAGTCCCTGTATCCCCAAAGGGACCAGCCGAAGATGCGTGGGGAGGCATCACTTCCCCTAACCGTGGTCTCTTGGCTGCTAGCGATAGGGGGCGATTCTCCACCCATGCTGTCCTCACCACCTCCTGAAGAGCAGTTCCTCGCCTCTCCGGGCCATCCGTGTCAGAGCCACTGTTATCTTGGAGGAATTAGGGGGCGGCTGAGATATAGAGGGAGTCACTCTCCTGTGGGGAGCTTAACATGCAGGCCTTGACAGAGTCTCAGCGTGGGACGGAGCAGGTCTGGAAGCCGCAGGGGGGCGTCCTCAGCGACGGGCAGGTGGAGGCGGGCCCCGCGGTGAAGCGGTGGCAACTACAGGATCACGCCGGGGCAGGTTGTGCTTGATCACCTCAGTCTGACACTGTGCTGGCGAGAACTGCTGGGTGAAGTCCCCAACAGTGTCGCTGAATAGCCCAGCCTGGGAGATGGGGGCGTCAAGAAAGCAAACATTTTCAAGGTCACTTATCTCTGCCAGTTTGAGCCATAGATAGCGCTCCTGGGCCACAAGTGCAGACATCGCCTTCCCGAAGGACCACACCATGACCTTCGTCACCTGAAGAGCAAAGTCGGTCACCAAGCACAGCTCCTGCATCAACCCCGAGTAGGTGCCCCCCTCATTCATGTCTTTGAGTGAAAAAACGATTCATATATGAATCGTGATTCAGTCTTTTAGCGAGTTGCATCATTTCACAAATTTGACAAATCGATTTTAGAGTTAATATAATAATACAAGCGTGATTTGGTCAGAACAAAACAGCAACAGCAAGTACTGCTTCAGTGAGGGCAATGGTTTGACAAAATATTATATTAATTATTTTTTGTTATTATGGAAAATGAACAATGAGTTCTATGGAGCCACAAAAGAGACATGGTTAGCCTCTTGCTAGCACTACAGTACATAATATAAATTTCACTTACCACATAAACAGAGTAAGGAGAGATGACATAGGATGATGTTAAATGATTTTCAGATCATGAGCACCACTGACAAACATCATTACGTCATTACTCGTAATTAGTTTTCTGTCACTTGTCTACGTGGGAACGATCATCTGGAGGCGCTGTTGCTTTGCTTTGGTTAAATTCGTTTGATCATTTCATTTCGTTTTACTGTTAAAGGAACACTCCACTTTTTTTGGAAACAGGCTCATTCTCCAACCCTCCCCCCCCCCGAGTTAATAAGTTGAGTTTTACCGTTTTGAAATCCATTCAGCCGTTCTCCTGTTCTGGCGATATCACTTTTAGCATAGCTTAGCATAGATCATTGAATCCTATTAGACCAATAGCATCACGTTCAAAAATGACCAACGAGTTTCCATATTTGTTGTATTTAAAACTTGACTCTTCTGTAGTTATATCATGCACTAAGACCGGTGGAAATGCAAAGCTGCGAGTTTCTACGCCGATAAGTTTAGGAACTATACTTCCATTCCGGCGTAATAGTCAAGGAAGTTTGTTGCCGTAATATGGCCGAAGCAGACGGAGTATTATCAGAAATGAGTTCCCAGCTAGTTTAGCATTTGCACATGTGCTGCGTGGTATTACTGCTCCTGCTTCAGCCTTATTACGGCAGCAAACTTCCTTGACTATTACGCCGGAATGGGAGTGTAGTTCCTAATCTTATCAGCCTAGAAAATTGAAGCTTTGCATTTCCGCCGGTCTTAGTACACGATATAACTACAGAAGAGTCAAGTTTTAAATAGGACAAATATGGAAACTCGTTGGTCATTTTTGAACGTGATGCTATTGGTCTAATAGGATTCAATGATCTATGCTAAGCTATGCTAAAAGTGATATCGCCACAACAGGAGAACGGCTTAATGGATTTCAAAACGGTAAAACTCAACTTATTAACTCGGGGGGAGTTGGAGAATGAGCCTATGTCCAAAAAAAGTGGAGTGTTCCTTTAAGGCTTTGTGTGTGTGTGCTTTTTGATTCATAAATGTCTTTTTCTTTTTATGTATTTTGATTGATGCCTATATTGTCAAACGTGTGTCTATTATTGTGATTTGTGTTTAACGTGAGATCGATTCCACTGTGCTCTGCTATCATTTCTTTGTTTTATTGTGTTTCTTTATTGAGTGTGTGTGTAATAGTGAGTCGCTGAGCTTCCTGACTGATTTTTTTTTTTGCAGCATAATAATAACTTATTGTTGCTGCTATACTTCTTATTTTGTCATTATCACTATTATTATCATCATTATTGTCTTTTGTTTTGTATTTGTTTTAGTGAATTTCAGTAGTTGTTAGTTATTCTTTTGTTGGTTAATTGTGTGGGTGGAGTAACTCTCTCTTTATTGTAACTCCCTTATGATAGAGTGATTGTGTCCTTCCAAGTGTGTGTGTAATCAGATTGGCCAGCGGGTACAACCAAGTTCTAGTCACTGAGGGGGATAGGCCTGCATTCTGCATTCTGTACTCCATTTGGGCTATTTGAATGGAACAGAATGCCGTTTGGACTTTGTAATGCACCCAGCATTAATTCCAGCGGTTAATGGAGAGTGTTTGGTGACCAGTGACATCAGTCGCTGCTTTTGTATCTGGATAACATTGCGGTATTTTCCTCCTCAGTGACTCAATATCTGAAAAGGTTGGAAGTTGTCTTGGGTCGACTGAAGTGTAAAGGGCTCAAAGCAAAGTTAGAAAAGTGTGCGTTCTTTCAACTGCAGGTTAAGTACTTGGGTCATGTGGACCCAAGTACTTCCTAGGGGGTTGCCACAGATCCAAGTAAAGTGGAGGTGGTGGCAAAGTGGGCCATCTAGGTAACATTACAGAACTTTGTTCATTCTTAGGGTTTGCCGGTTACTATCGGCACTTTGTGGAGGGATTTGCTAAGTTGGCAGCCCCTCTACATAAGCTGGTGGCCGAGTTTGTTGGGGGCAGGCATAAAAAGTCAGTAGAACCAGGCTTTTCCAGTGCATGGACAGACCATTGTCAAAAGAGTTTTGACACCTTAAAGGAGAAGCTCACAACTTTGCCTATTCTTGCATATGCCAATTTCTCATTGCCATTCATCCTTGAAGTGGATGCCAGTCATCTGGGCCTGGGGGCAGTCCTCACTCAGGAACAAGAGGGAAAGTTTCGCCCTATTGGTTTTGCCAGTCGTAGCTTGCAGCTTACTGAGCGCAATCCGGTAAATTACAGCTCGATGAAACTAGAATTCTTGTTGCTCAACTGTACCCTGGAAATCCAGAGGTCTCGCGAGAGCACAATTTGAATCATTTAGTAAACATTGAAAGATGGCTACAGATGAACACCAGTTGTTTGAAATGGCTTTGGCCGCTACAATGAACGAGTTAGACTTGGCTTTTCATATAAAAGAGGAACATAAAACCGCGCTCAAATCGTTCCTTTGCAAGAAGGACGTTTTTGCTGTTTTGCCGACTGGATACGGCAAGAGTTTAATCTATCAGTTAGCTCCACTGGTAGCTAAGCGTATGGGGTATGCGTATGATTGGCGTATGATTGGTCGTGTCGTAATCCAATTACGTGCAGTGAGAGTTTCAAATGCATGCTTGGTGCCGCTCCTCGAGTTAGGCCCTTTTCATTGCTCGATGCCAGACCCTTAATCTTAATAAATTAGGGTCTGGATTTTTCCAGGCTAGCTCAATTGGGCAGTGACGGAAAAATTCAGGGAGTATTTGTTGGGACATAAATATATTGTTTTTACTGACACGGGCAGAAATGTGGCTCAAGTGCTTGTGGTGGAATGGTTCTGTAAGTTTGGGGTCCCTGGTCGTATACATTCTGACCAGGGCCGCAACTTTGAATGCTCACTTATACAGCAGCTTTGTAATCTATATAAGGTGGAGAAGTCTCAAATGGCCAGTGCGAGAGGTTTAACAGGACCCTACACAACCTTTTTGCGCACTTTGCCCCCTACAAACAAGCAAGACTGGGCTCTGGGTCTTCCACAGGTCTTGTTCAGTTACAATACGTCCCCCATCAATCAACCGGTGAGTCTCCATATTATTTGATGTTTGGACAAGAGCCTCGCTTACCAGTTGATTTTCTGTTAGGCCAGAGTGGACGACACAGCTGCAGGAAATGTACATGAGTGGGTTACAGAGCATCAAATTCGACTGCAGGTGGCTTTTGAAGGCACACGGGAGCACTTGAAAGCCGCTGCTGAATGACGTAAGGTACAGCATGACTCACATGTGCGAGACACACCACTGGGGGAGGGTCAGCTGGTTTATCTCTGTGATGTTGCCGTGAGAAGTCTGTCAAGATTCCGGACCTGTGGAGCCCAGTGGTGTACCAGGTGGTGAGGGGCCCCTAAAAAAGGAGGTTTAGTTTATTCCATTGCCCCTGTGGATGATTTGCATAAGGTGAGGCAAGTGCATCATTCGCTGTTGAAGGTTCGAACACAGAAGGACTTTTCTGTCCATGCACCTGCCCATAGTCCAGTAGTTGAACTAGAACTACCCATTGGTGATCAGGTGTCCGAGGAGTCAGAGCAGGGAGACTTGTGGGTTTTGGTTTCAGAGAACCCTCCGGCTGTTGAAGTTGAGGTACCGGTTGAACCAGGGCGCAGAGGGTCTTCAACTATCAGTGGGTTGGGGGCCTCAGCTAATTTGGGTCAGCCTCTTGAAAATGAGGTTGTTCAACTGCCAGAAAGTTTGTCTAATGGTGATGTAGTATTGCGACGGTCTAGGCGAGCTACAGCTGGCCAGAATCCCAATATACACCATCTCCCGCGGCCTGCAGGAGTGGCGGGTAACAGTGGGGCACTGTCTGAGGGGACATCTAGGACATCAGCATTGTTTAGGCCCTGGGGGGGGGGGGGGTAGATTGTGGCAGTGAGGTTTTTTCCTATGTATCACATATAAAGTTGTGGGCAAGGTAGTATGGCGTCACGAGTCACGCCCCCTTACTCCTTGCATCACATTCACTTGCCATTCAGAAAGGCACGGTGAAGGAAACCTGTGGCTGCATTTGGCTGAGGTTGCCCCTCTACAGTTAGAGGCTGGAGCGAGGCTGATTCGGCCCGACGGGTACGAGCGTCACCTCCGTTGAGCCTACTGTTTCCCAGACAGACTGAATGCGCTCTCATCTTCCTGGTACACTTGTTTTGATTTATGAGAGTCAAACCTTGTTCGTATGCTTCATCAGTGGCGTCACTACTCGTAATTCGTTTTCTGTCACTTGTCTACATGGGAACGATCATCTGGAAGCGCTGTTGCTTTGCTATGGTTAAATTCATTCGATTATTTCATTTTACTGTTAAGGTTTTGTGTGTGTGTGTGTGTGTGTGTGTGTGTGTGTATGCTTTTTGATTCATAAATGTCTTTTTCTTTTTATGTATTTTGATTGCTGCCTTTGTCAAATGTGTGTCTATTTTTGTGATTTGTGTTTAATGTGAGATCGATTCCACTGTGCTCTGCTATCGTTTCTTTGTTTTATTGTTGTGTTTCTTTATTGAGTATGTGTGTAATAGTGAGTCGTTGAGCTTCTTGACTGATTTTATTGTCTTTTGTTTTGGTGGATTTAAGTAGTTGTTAGTTATTCTTTTGTTGGTTAATTGTGTGGGTGGAGTTACTCTCTCTTTATTGTAACTCACCTATGATAGAGTGATTATGTCCTTCAGATTTTTGTTTGTGTCAGTGGTTGTGTCAGTGTGCGTGTGTCACAGGTATAAGTGAGGGGTGTTTGCTGTGGAGGCCTATTGCGCCCTTAAGCCCTGCTGTCAACCCTTAGTTCCTGTAGTGATTCCTTGGATCTTCTTGATGACTCAGGTCGCTCCTTGTTGTGTTTGTGTGTGTAATTGAGTTTATTATATGTGACTGTTGAGCTCAGCGATTTGTTTCTCTCCCTCTTCCTATTGATGTAGGGCTGGACAATAATTCAATATCAATATATATCGCGATATAATTTTTTTCAATAACGGTGATATGATTTTTAAACCCATTTCCGATATACATTTGCATATATATATATATATATATATATATATAATTTCATACATTAGCATTTGTCACTGAATGACGTTCAGTGGTCAGCCGTCAGAAAGAGCAGAACAGAATTGTGTGATGACGTACATCACAGACACGCTGCTAGCGCTCACCAGTAGTTAAGCTCCGTTGCGGAAAGTTTTTAGCTTCAAAATGAGTATCCCTGACCGCAATACAGATGTGGATGAACAAGCTTCCACAAGTAAGAAGGCAGACGAAATAGTTGATATGAGAGAAAAGACTAATTCAGTGGTGTGGAAGTGGTTCGGCTTTTTAAGTTCGGATAAACTCTGCCATTGGTAAGTTATACACAGTTCATGCAAATACTCGCCATTATATCAGCGCTGACCGATTCAAATAGATTTTCAAAAAGGCTTTGACTTCGTTAAATAAACATGAGCACTGCACGTTTTTTAAATGAATGTGTCTAAAAAGGAAACTTACTGTATTCAGAAAAGTTTCTGTCATTTTCATTTAATTTTTACTATAATTCCTTATAAAGTAATTCATGACCACCGCGTTACTTTGTGTCCAAATGTTACCAGGAAAATGCGGGAAAGAGCACCTCCAGGGCTCGCAAAATCGCTAGTCCGACGTCCCGGGGCTATTGTGTTTCCAGTCGGGCTACCAACATGTTTGACCAGCTTGTCCGACGGGCTATCCTGAAGGAGAGGGCTCCTGCAGGTCCTTAAAAACTCCTCAATTTAGTTGTATCAAATTTAATGCCATAAAAAGTTGTAAATATGTTAAATAGTAAAAGAAGAGGATTAATTACAATTTTAAGAGGTCTTACATTTGGGGACGGAAAGACGAGAATCACGATAGGGCTGGATAAAACTTTAAGAGGAAAAGATGTCATTGAGAAAATATGCACGCTGCACGTTTCAAAGTCAAAACGTGGCACTGATGTCTTTATATGAATGTATCTGAAGGGAACCGACTGTCCTCAGAAACGTGTCGTTGGCATTTTCATTTCATGCCTGATAAAACTGTGTTAATGCTGCTTTGCTTACAGCCGTTACTAGGGAAACCGTAGTATTTCAGAGCTCCTAAAGCGCCCCCTCGTGACAGAGAATTAATTTGCACGTCCAAATTTTCATCTGTTTTTGGTCAGCTTATTGCAAATCTCGACCAATGTTTTTTTATGCAGCAAACACACAGAGTTGTAAATGTGAAAGAAGTTAATGTGCTTTCTAAAAATCTAAACAATTAAGACAGTTATATTTATGTTTTAAATAAATATAATACATTATATACTTGATTTATCCCTTTTAATGGTATAAAGGCTGAAATGCCATTGTATAAGATTTTTTTGTGAAAAACCTGTATCTGAACTGTAAATTACGTAATTTTATGGCTTAATATGGCTTAATACCGTACATCTTCCAATCCCACTCATACTGTTCATTTTACTTGTGCAGCTCTTAAAAAGGGTCATAAATTGCCTTAAATTGATATTTAAAAATTCTGCAGATACACTGTAAATAGTGAAATAAAATTCATTCCTTGATATTTGTGTATTGAAAATATTTTTGATTGACATTTAGACTCCTATCTAATTAAAAAAAACATGTATTTGGGCTAGTTAAAATAATTTTCGGGCTACCGAAATCTGAAGAGTACCTGCCCGAAGGGCTACCAGAGATTTAGAAAGAGATTTGCGAGCCCTGACCTCCTTTCTGGAAGAGGATTAATAATTAGTTGGCCTAGTGGCAAAATTTTTATTATGGTTTCTTTCCCCCTTTTCTGTTGCTCACTCTTTATTTATTTTATTTTATTATTTTTGTTTTTTTTAATCTGAAAACTGCTGAAGCAGTTTGTTTGTTGTTTCAATTTATATGAATAATCAGCCTGTTCTAGTTTAAATGGAAATATATTATTGTTAGTAAGCTGAGTCTGAGAGTTTTATTTATTTGACATTTCTTGGCATTATTTCACATTTCTTTTTTGTAAAGTCTAAATACAAATAAAAAGTGAACTTACTTTGCAAATTCAGTTTGCAGACATTTGTAGGTACAGACATCCATTGTGTGTGTCCTCGGCAGTTTTTTCCTGAGGCTTTTTAATATTGTCCATATCGACATTGGAATTATATCGTATCGACCAAAATTAAGATATATCGTGATATAAATTTTTGCCATATCGTCCAGCCCTATATTGATGTAATACCTTTTTTTATTGTAATAAACTTTTGTATAATCTTTTGTATATCTAGGTCTCCTGCCAACTTTACCGTAAGCTTACCTGTGTTGCCTAAACAAAAATTTAAATCATAAAGGTCCCTGGCGAGATCCAGAGTGGCGTAGTCGGACTAAATCCTTCATTCCTTAGTGCTCTGTCACATCTCCATATAATGGATATGTATGGTGCCCCGAGTTTGAACTTCCAAAATGTAGTTGAAATGCAGCTTCAAAGGTCTTATCTAGCGAAACAATCAGTTATTTTTAAAACAAATTGACAAATTATATACTTTTTGACCTCAAATGCTCGTCTTGTCTCGTCTCTGCAATGTGCATGCATAGTCTGTGTGATCCAGGTCAATACAGTTAGGGTATGTTGAAAAACTCCCATCTCATTTTTGCCTTCAACTTCAAAACCTTCCTACAATGCTGTTTTACCTTTTTTTGTAAAGGGCGTTTGATCTTTGTATGTTCACTTTGTAAACACTGGGTCGGTACTTCTGCAGCGATGTGAAGTTGTGGAAGAAAATGAGATGGGAGATTTTTCGACATACCCTAAATGTATTGACCCAGATCACACAGACTATGCATGCGCATTGCAGAGATGAGACATCTGTGGTTAAAAAGTATAGAAATTGTCAATTTGTTTAGAAAATAATAGATAAGACTGTTCTTTCTTGACTGGCATCGTTTAGAGTTCAAACATGGGGGCACCATACACATCCATTATATGGAGAGAAGGCCTGAAAGTCAAGCTATTGCAAGACGAGCATTTGTGGTAAAATATATATATATATACATTTGGACCTTCAACCAATTGGTCACAATTGAAGTCCACTATATGGAGAAAAATCCTTAAATGTTTTCCTCAAAAACCTTTCAGAGTGAAGGAAGAAAGACATGAACATCTTGGATGACATGGACATGAGTAAATTATCAGGACATTTTTATTCTGGAAGTGAACTAATCCTTTAAATAAATAAGTAATATTGGTTCGTTATTAAATGGAAATCTTTCCATTTACCCCCTGGAACCTGCTTATATAGCCCTGCACTAGGTGTCAACATCTCGTAAAGCTACTGGAAAAAGGGCAGCTGTGGTGTTCAACCCTAACTGGATCACTTGACTGTCTGAATGAGTGCCAAACGCACTGCCCCATTTCAGGTCACAAGTACCAGCTGGTGGCCGTTTGTTCTGCTGGTGATAATTCAATATGATGTACCTTTGGCTAAAGCTGGATCAAGGGACTTATTGGAACAGGTACAAGGCAAGAGTCCTGATAGTGTAGCTGTTTGGCTGTTTGCTAGTTGCTCTGGGACAATTTCTCCTATGTTTTATGAGAATAATCAAAAAATCATAAAGTTTTAGAATGACATGAGAGTGAGTATTGAATGATAATTTCCATTTTTGGCCGAACTATCCCTGATTAAGCCATAAAAGTGAAACGTTCAAAGAAAGGGTGCCAACCCTCTAATGGACCTGTAAACCTCTTGGCAGGTGGGGAGAGACTTTCACTAATACACAATGTTCAAGGCCTAGCAGGCGATTTGTTGCTTAGTCAGCCTATACATCTGTTAATGTAATCCAATCCTAGCAATCCAACTCAGATTAGGAAACCGAGTTGTAATGCTGTTAGATTTATGCCAGTACTTCTAAGAGTCAAATTACCACTGGCTTCACTTTAAAAGTGAACACAACAGTTGTAACCTAGTTAGTCAAACTGCTTTCAACCTTTAAAGGGATAGTTCACCTAAAAATGAAAATTCTGTCATTAATTACTCACCCTCATGTTGTTCCAAAGATGTAAGACCTTTGTTCATCTCAACTCAAATTAAGATATTTTTGATAAAATCCAAAAGCTTTCGGACCCTGCATAGACCGTAACACAACACAAATGTTCAAAGGCCAGAAAGGTAGTAAGGACATGGATAAAATAGTCCATGTGACATCAGTGATTCAACCGTAAATTTACGAAGCTACAAGAACACTTTTTGTGCGCAAAGAAAATATCAATAACAACTTTATCCAACAATTTCTCTCTTCTGTGTCATGTAAAACAGAATAATGGGGAATCGGTTCAACACTGCAGCTGGAATTGATTGCCATTTCAGTGCTGATTAGGGTAAGGATCTGTCTCACTAAGGATCAAAGCTCACCTTTGCTGAGGAGCATATTGTGTGGACAAAGGAGAACTGGTCCAAAGTTAACTTTAGTAATGAGAGCAAGTATCATTAATTTGGGTCTGATAGGAAACATTTTGTTCAGCATCAAACTGAGGAAAGACTTAAGCACAAGTGCATAAAGAAGTCAGTGGAAGGTGGAGGAGGAAGTGTCATGGTTCGGGGGAAGTTTTCTGCAGTAGATACATGGCAGGTAAATGCAAATGTTTATCAGAACCTCCTTCAGCAACTTGCGGTTCCTTCTTTGCAAACATCTCCTAATCGGCCTGCAATTTTCATGCAAAACAATGCCCCTATCACACCGCAAAACAGGTAAAGCAGTTCCTCGAAGCGAAGAACACTGAAATAATGAAATGGCCTGCCCAGAGCCCAGATCTAAATACAACTGAAAATCTCTGGTGACAAAGAAAGCCACCCCAGTTGCCAATCTATGGAAGAGAGTGGAAGAAGAGCAGACCAAGATCACAGACATAGTCTGAGAAACTAGTGATGTCCTGAGGCCACAGATGTGCTGACGACATTCAAAGCGCATCTAATACACTTCCTACTAATTTGTGAAAGCTGTAACCCTCAGAAGGTAAACCCTACATTGGTTACTGTTCTGTGTTTTTGTTGAAATGCCTTGGATATTTTGTCAAACATGTTAATAGAACAGTGATATATCTAGCTAATATTCTTCAAATTCTAAACATTGAAGATTGACAATATTTCAGATATGTATAAAATAAAAAATTAATACATGAGAGAAAAAAAAAAACATTGAAATATTTGCTTTATACCACGATCAAAGCTTATTCATGTTCTTCAAAATGGCCACAATACCATGGTTACTCTCAATGTAACTACAGTAAAACCATGGTAAATGTTTGTGATTTGTAGATTGAAATGCCTTCTAACTGGATCGTTAGACTAAAAACATATAAATCGTTATTTATCTACACTACCAGTCAAAAGTTTGGACATACTTCCCTATTAAAGAGAATCGGGAAGTGTGTCCAAACATTTGACTAGTAGTGTATATTGCACAAAAGCAACAAGAACAACTAATATAACTTAAAAATGATTAAAGGTGCAAGAATAGGCAGTTTTGATTTAAAACACGTACTTTACCATCTGTTGATTTCTGGAACGCAATGGCCAATCAGAGGTGTTTAAGTTATAATCCACTCACCACTCAAAAGTTTTTGCGCAGTGCTTAATATTGCATGCTCACGAATCCTCTCATTACAACACACAAAGTGGTGTAGTGGTGACTGGAGAAGTAGGTATACGCAAAATGTATCCCCCCGGAATCAATTATTAACTTGTTTAAGAAATTTCTGATCGTAAAAACCTGCTTCTTTTAATTTTTAAGGTAATATTTTCGTTATAATGTACTGATTCAAATTAGTAATCAATAATAATTATTATTTTAACACTCTGCGCACCTCCCCTGACATGCTCTTGCGTATGAACAGGCATTTCAAATTAAGCCGGACCACGGGCCTGACTATCTTTACTTCTATGCGGGCTGGAGCGGGACAAAACATGAATCTTGCGGGCGGGAGCGGGACAATATAACATATATTTGTGCGGAAGCAGAACAGAATCTTGCGGGAGAGGTACTGAAAAAATCTGTCCTGCGCAGGTCTCTACCTCTACTCTTGGGAACCACTGTGGCATGGTTTTTGGAACCTTTATTTTTAAGAGTACAGGGCGGATACAAATCAGGGCAGGATTCATTAATAGAAGGCATTCCATTGCTAATATGATGTTTTCATTAGAGCACTTTACAGCATTTCTTATTTGAGCATTTATCTATTCCAAGAAGGCCCATATATTTATCAAGCCAGTAATGTCAATGACGTGCCCAGTTGGACTGACTGAAATCAGCTGAGAGGCCACGTGAATGAGTGAGTGAGCTGAATGAGCAGAAAGCAGTATTTCGTTTTTATAGGATTATGTATGCTTTATGCCTGGAGGCTATTCATAAGAATATGTGTTTCAGTTGAATATGTGTTTGCGTGCGTGAAAAGGAAATCTGAATGACACGCTATACTTCAATATTTGACTGTCAAATTTGTTTTCACGCGCACATGCGTTAATTAGACATTTGCTATGGTTGGCGTATGGTTGTTTTTGTAAAATGACTTTTTCTAAAGTTGTTTTTGTCTTATAATGCCATTATATTAAAAGTTGGAAATTGCGTTATAAAAAACCCTCAAAAGTACATAAAACTAATCTCATTGAATGGAATTTTATAGATGGAAAATAAGATATTTGTGATTAATTGTGGGTGACTTTGAAAATTGGTTGCTTGTGTTTTACTTGTTTAGTCAAGCATGGCCTCAGACAGCACTGGGGGGTGGGGGGATTCCCATAGGCATTTAAAGCAAATGTTGTTGCATGAATTCCTTTGAAATGGAATGAGATCTGGCAGTGCCATAATTTCATTTGGCACGACTGAAATGTCACGCCAAACTCTGTCTTTCTGTTTACTGATACTTTGACGCAACTGTCCTACATCAAGGAAAACAGGCGGCTCTTAGGTAAGTGAGCTTAATATTGTGGTGCCGACGAGTCCAGATGCACTAGTGACCAGTGTCTGAACTTGTTCAGTTATCTAAAACGCTTTAAAGTCACAGTTTATTCTTTTTATAGTTCTAGACTTTTCTTCATGCTTGTGTCTTAAAATGGCAGTTCACCAAAAAAATGAAACTTCTGTCTTACTCACACATTTATTTATCAAAAGACGTAAGAAAGTAATTATCCAGTAATAAGAAAATTGCAGTTGAGGTCAAAAGTTTACACCCCCCCCCCCCCTTTCATAATCTGCAAAATGTTACTTATTTTACCAAAATAAAAGTGATCATACAAAATTCATGGAATTGTTTATTTATTACTGACCTGAATAAGATATTTCACATAAAACATTACATATAGTCCACAAGAGAAAATACCTGAATGATCCACAGCTCTTTTGTTTAGTGATAGATGTTACTGAGTCCCTTGTTTATTTGGACCCTTTCCAACCATGACTGTTTGATTCTATGATCCATCTTTTCACACTGAGGAAACTATTACAGAAGGTTCAAATGCTCACTGATGCCCCAGAAGGAAAAAAACAATGCATTAAGAGCCAGGGGTGAAAACTTTTGAACAGAATGAGGATGTGTACATTTTTCTTATTTTGCCTAAATATCACATTTTTTCATTTAGTACTGCCCTTCAGAGGCTACAGAAGATACATGTTTTACATGTTTCCCAGAAGACAAAATCAGTTAAATTTACCCTGATCTTCTAATGCTGTTAATGCATGTTTTTTCCTTATGAAGCCATCACTGAGCATTTGAACCTTCTGTAATAGTTGCATATGAGTCCCTCGTTGTCCTTAGTGTAAAAAGATGAATCTCAAAATCATTGTTGCAAAGGGTTCAAATACACAAAAATGCTGTATTTTTCTGAAAAACAGCAGGCAGTTTAACTGTTCAAGACAAACAAGGGACTCATGAACAACTATCTTTTATGTAAAAGATGAAACATCCTTTATGTGAAATATCTTATTCAGGTCTGTACTAAAAAAAAATAGCATGCATTTTGTATGATCAATCTTATTTTGGTAAAATAATTAACATCTTGCAGATTCGGAAAGGAGGAAGTAAAGTCGCCCTAACCTCTTAGTTTCTAAGATAAAAACATAAATATTAAACAAACAAATAAACATAAAACAAAATGAAGTGGAAGACAAGTCATAATGACATTTATTTGGGTACAAATGTAAACTTGGACAGAATCTTCTGTTTCAAAGAAGATGAACGCAAATTGATGTATTTATTCACAGGCCTTTTTGCCTTTGATCTAAAGATTCAGCTTGAAAGGAATTGTTGCTTTTGTCTATTTTCAGCAATGCATACAGTCATTTAAATGCACAAGTGTGTAAAATAATAGTTACATTTGCATTTGAGAACAGCACTATAGTCCTTTCTTTACCAAGCGTTTTTGAATAATAATATTTTATTGTTTTTGTAGAGGTAGCATAAAAGGATGTCTGAATCATAAAAAAAGCAATTCTAACTAAAGCCATTTTAAATGTATTTAATTATTTAATCACAAGTATAATATAAAATACAGCTAAAAATCGATTTGCATGGGTATAATTCTGTAAGTATTAATCAAAATTGGAATCTGTTCAAAGCACATTATGGATTTCAGATGCCTCATGCGTAGTTCTCACAGAACTGACGTGACATTTCTTGTGTAGTAGTACATTTCTGTATTCAATTTACTGAATTTAACTAATGTCACGGAGAAGAACTGACATGGCACCAGGCCCGGCTCAAATATCAAATTTTTACACAGTATGAATGATATTAATGCTTTGATATTTCATGAGCAAAAGCTCATGTAAAATAAAAAAAAAAGAATTGTGTTATATAAGTGTGCCAGCAAAGCTGACATGAAATGACAAATAGCTTTTTTTACGGAATGTGCGCAATGATTGTCATAACAACAGCAACGTTTATGTCAGCGGTACCTGTGAACTCTAGATTAGAGCAAATACACAGCAGACCTGAGGTGACATGTTATTTTACCAGCAAGCACAACTGGATTTTACTGACGCAAATGGGTTCATTTTGATTTATTATCAGTATTGTGAACTTCTGAAATCTAACTCGTAGCGTGGGACTTCATTACTCTCTGTACGTCACTAAAAAAGTGATCACACACTCAAGAACTTACAAATTAAACATGTTTTTCGATTGTTGTTTGTTGAAAAATTAAATAGAAGAGTAGTTATTTAAAAAAAATGTGTTCATAAAGTTTAGCTGGAGCTTTTGAGGAATCTGTACTCTGATAATCCAAAAAATGCTGAAAATGTTCATGGTTGTGTGATTTACAGTGGGAAACCGGAGCAATTCTGTGGTTATTCTAATCAGTTTATCCCTAAAGCCGGGCCTGAATGTTGCTCACCTCTTGCCTGGAATGTGCCATTCAAAAACCAAACCTCACCACAGGAAGCTCCGGCACTACAGATGCGTTCCCAATTCCTGTGACTTAACTGACGGGAGAAACGGGAGGTAGTGGAGCAGTTTGAACCTCAGAATAAAGTTTGTGCAGAAAGGCAGATTGTAACAGGAGTGATCGCTGACATTTATTTGAGAACCGTCGTGAACCGCCTTCCTCCAGCTCTTTATTCCTCTTTCTGCTTCTGTTCCTAAGAAAAAAACACAATTTTTATTATTACACCAACAGTACATTGACACAACTAGAAGACAAAGCAGATATTTAAAGGGATAGTTCAGCCATTAATTTCTCACCCTCATGTCGTTCCAAACCTGCAAGATTTTCGTTCATCTTCAGAACATAAATTAAGGTATTTTTGATGAAATCCGAGAGCTGCATAAACAGCAACACAACTGACATGTTCAAGGCCCAGAATGGTAGTAAGCACATCGTTACAATAGTCCACGTGACATCAGTCATGAACGCACGCTGAAGAAAGAGAAATTGTTGAATAAAGTCATTATTTTTGTTTTCTTTGCGCACAAAAACTATTCTCATAGCTTCATAAAATTACAATTGAACCATTAATGTCACATGGACTATTTTAACGATGTCCTGACTACATTTCCAGCCTTGAACGTGTTGCTGAGTTGTGTTGCTGTCTATGCAGGGTCAGAAAGCTCTCGGATTGCATCAAAAATAATTTAATTTGTGTTCCAAAGATGAACAAAGGTCTTACAGGTTTGGAACGACATGAGGGTGAGTAATTAATGACAGAAGTTTTATTTTTGGGTAAAATCCTGCAGCCAGGAAATGCATTTACTGAAAAACATTTCAGTGAACATTTAAATAAAAAAGGTTATTTTAAGAACTGTTCACTGAAAATTTCTTTGGGAAATCAAAAATGGTGCTTCAATGCAAAGAATAAAATCTTCTGGAACCTTTATTTTAAGGTGCTTTATGTATAGGCGGCTGCATATATGAAAAAACAAAAAAAAACACCTAACCCCAAAAAAATTCTAACAAAAGGGTTCTCAGCTGTTTTTTGTAGTATTAGGTGTCCTTAATAACATACTAAAAGTTTACCAAAGTTTGACCACTAGAAAGGTGTCATTTTCAAGATGGCGTCCAAGATGGGCAGAAAACCCTTAAAATATCCTAACTCCTTCATTATTTGACCTAGCCAAGTAATCTTGGTGTCTAACCCAATGTTTTCTGGGTCTATGAATCCATTGGACTCGTCTAAATTGCACAGACATGATTACATACTTATGGAATACATGATGTTGTGAGATTACTGTAAGGTTTTATCTTTGTTTGGGGTGAACCAGAGTTTTAAACGATTTAGCCTATGTCATGTAACTCCTACTCAGTACATGTTTTTGGACACATACAGCTCTTTTTTTTTTCTTCTAAAACACAGACTTGACATTCAATGTAAAAGTTACTGCACCCAAAAGTTCCTTAAATTGGAGTTGTATAACTTTGATCATAAAAAAACTCTGAATTAGCCCGAACAGAGGCCTGTGTGTGAACCCTCTAAATGGTCACTTATTTCAAGTTGCTTTAATATATAATTGTACTTGTAATCACTTTCAGGTGCATCTCAATAAATTAGAATGTTGTGGAAAAGTTCATTCATTTCAGCAATTCAACTTAAATTGTGAAACTTGTCTATTAAATAAATTCACTGCACACAGAGTGAACTAGTTTAAGTCTTTGGTTCTTTTAATTGTGATGATTTGCCTCACATTTAACAAAAACCCACCAATTCACTATCTCAACAAATTAGAATACTTCATAAGACTAATAAAAAAAAACTTTTTAGTGAATTGTTGGCCTTCTGGAAAGTATGTCCATTTACTGTATATGTACTCAATACTTCTTTTGCTTTAATTACTGCCTCAATTCAGTGTGGCATGGAAGTGATCAGTCTGTGGCACTGCTGAGGTGGTATGGAAGCCCAGGTTTCTTTGACAGTGGCCTTCAGCTCATCTGCATTTTTTGGTATCTTGTTTCTCGTTTTCCTCTTGACAATACCCCAGAGATTCTCTATGGGATTCAGGTCTAGTGAGTTTGCTGGCCAGTCAAGCACACCAACACCATGGTCATTTAACCAACTTTTGGTGCTTTTGACAGTGTGGACAGGTACCAAATCCTGTTGGAAAATGAAATCAGCATCTTTAAAAAGCTGGTCAGCAGAAGAAAGCATGAAGTGCTCTAAAATTTCTTGGTAAAAGGGTCCAGTGACTTGGTTTTCAAAAAAATACAGTGGACCAACACCAGCAGATGACTTTGCACCCCAAATCATCACAGACTGTGGAAACTTAACACTGGACTTCAAGCAACTTGGGCTATGAGCTTCTCCACCCTTCCTCCGGACTCCAGGACCTTGCTCTCATCTGAAAAGAGGACTTTGGACCACTGGGCAACAGTTCATTTCTTCTTCTCCTTGGCCCAGGTAAGACGACTCTGATGTTGTCTGTGGTTCAGGAGTGGCTTAACAAGAGGAATATGTCAACTGTAGCCAAATTCCTTGACACGTCTGTGTGTGGTGGCTCTTGGTGCGTTGCCGCAAGTCCAGTCTATTCCTTGTGAAATTCACCCAAATTCTTGAATCAATTTTGCTTCACAAGCCTCTCAAGGCTGCGGTTCTCTCGGTTGGTTGTGCATCTTTTTCTTCCACACTTTTTCCTTCCACTTAACTTTCTGTTAACATGCTTGGATACAGCACTCTGTGAACAGCCAGCTTCTTTGGCAATGAATGTTTGTGGCTTACCCTCCTTGTGAAGGGTGTCAATGATTGTCTTCTGGACAACTTTCAGATCAACAGTCTTCCCCATGATTGTGTAGCTTAGTGAACCAAACTAAGAGACCATTTTGAAGACTCAGAAAACCTTTGCAGGTGTTTTGAGTTGATTAGCTGATTTGCAAGTCAGCGTATTCTAATTTGTTGAGATAGTGAATTGGTGGGTTTTTGTTAAATGTGAGCCAAATCATCACGATTAAAAGAACCAAAGACTTAAACTACTTCAGTCTGTGTGAAATGAATTTATTTAAAGGGGTCATCGGACGCAAAACTAACTTTTAGATTTTGTTTGAACATTAATGTGTGTTGGCAGTTTGTGTACACAACCACCCTACCATGATAAAAATCCACCCAGTGGTATTTTTTTAATCTTTAAAAGTAATATCCCCTTTTTAAAATTGGGTCATTCTCAGCTTCTTGTCGTTGTGACGGAACACCAACAGAGGCCACTCCCACGATAGTAGATTGACATGAGCGTCTTACCTTAGACCCGCCCTCACCGAGCTGAAACAGTCTGACTCTGATCGCCATTGTGTGAATCAGGTGCAGAGGAAGACTCTAATTGAGTGATTGAGGTGTTCTGTTGTTGGATGTAATAATGAACATAGCAGTAGTCATTTGTTCCCAACATCTGAGCTGCTTAAGAGGTAGAGGACAACGTTACTTTCGTTTTTAAAAAGAAAACGCCGATCCCGATCTACATATGCGTCTCTGTTCGTGTGAATCTTAATAATGTGCTCGTTGGCAAGTTTCACCGATAAACACGGCTAAATGCAGCTAAACGTGGCTAAACTAAACATTACAGATCCTAATCCCTCAGCAGAGAGGGGCGGGGCGAGCAGAGCTCATTTGCATTCAAAGGGCCCATGCGATAAAATGAGCTGATATTTTGCAGAGCTGATTTTGACAAGGTAAAAGGGTGTTTTTTTACACTACTATTGAGAATTTTTAACCAAAGTATATTACAGACTTTTCATTAAGACCCTAAAGAATCATATGAACTTGTGGAAAATGGGCATCCGATGACTCCTTTAATACACGAGCTTCACAATTTGAGTTGAATTACTGAAATAAATTAACTTTTCCACGACATTTTAATTTAGATATTTATATTTTAATTTTATAATTTACCTGTATCTATCATGCAAATATGCTAATTAAAATATTACATGGCCAAAACATGTATCAGGCACCAGTATTCCTGGTCTAAGAGGAATACAAAGGAGTAATGGTCATTTTAAGGACCTGACGGCTGCCATTTTGAAAATGGGGCCTTTCTTGGAGTCAAACTTTGGTAAACTTTTAGTATGTTTTTAGAATTTTTAGAATTTTTTTGGGGTCAAACCATATTTGCAGCTGACTAGTAATATATTTGACACAAAATACCATAACATGTTTGCAGATATTCAGGAATTATGTTAAGTTGACATACAGTTGAAGTCAAAAATTTACATACACCTGGCAGAATCTGCCAAATGATATTATTTTACCAAAATATGTTATTTTTTATTTAGTACTAACCTGAATAAGATGTCACATTAAAGACATTTACATATAGTCCACAAGAGAAAATAACAGTTGAATTTATAAAAATGACCCTGTTCAAAAGTTTACATACATTCTTAATACTGTGTTGTTACCTGAATGATCCACAGCTGTGTTTTTTTGTTTAATGATAGTTGTCCTGAACAGTGAAACTGTCTGCTGTTCTTTAGAAAAATCCTTTAGGTCCCACAAATACTTTGTTTTTTCAGCATTTTTGTGTATTTGAACCCTTTTAAACAGTGACTGCATGATTTTGAGATCCATCTTCTTACACTGAGGACAACTGAGGGACTCATATGCAACTATTACAGAAGGTTCAGACACTCACTGATGGAAACACAATGTATTAAGAGCCAGGAGTGAAAACTTTTTAAAAAGAATGAAGAAAATCCTATTTTGCATAAATCATATTTTTTTTAATTTAGTACTGCGCTTCAAAAGCTAGTTTCCCAAGTGTATGTAAACTTTTGAATGGGGTCATTTTCTCTTGTGGACTATATGTAAACACCTTTTATGTGAAATATCTTATTCAGGTCAGTACTAAGTAAAAAATAACATGCATTTTGTATGATCCCTCTAATTTTGACAAAATAATTAAAATTTTGCAGATTCTGCAAGGTGTACATAAACTTTTGACTTCAGCTGTACTTGTTTCTTCGAAACACAATGCTATAGCTAATTCTACTTTTAGAATGTAAATGTCTACTTTTTGTGCTTTTTGTCACAAAATGTCTGTTTTTGTTTTGGTCTGTGTGATTCCATCCAATGCAAATTTACCAAGCAGTATTTCAACACCCTGGATTGCCAGTAATAAACCATGGAACCAAGAAAAAAAACTGGGTCAGAGATTGCAGGTTCTACCCTTGGCTTCCATCTAAAAACCTCTATGACCAGAATCATAATAAAACACAAAACTCATCAACAGTGTTCTCAATCTGGCAACCCGCGTGAGTGTCGAGTCTGAGGGGTGGGGTGTGGGAGAAACAATTCTTGTCAAATTTGAATTTGCACCACAGTACCCATTTCAGCCGCTAGCTGTCAATATTACATATTGCACATTCAAGAGTGTGCATTCATTAGCATTTCCTGTTGCATTCAAAGATTTATATTTTTAATGAATAACGACTTTCATATGGCATGCGAGTCATACAAAGACCTTTTGACCATGAAGTGCCCCTGCAGATTAACATGCCCAACAGTCATGCGTTTTTACGACTTACCTGGTATTGTGTTGTCCAAAACAAACCCAAAGAATCCACCAATGAACATGTGGGTGGTGAAGAGAATCATTATGAGCTGATCCAGCTCTTTTATGCCTGTTGACAGATACAAAACCATTCAGATCACAAAGAACCGGATGGACAGTGACAGATGTCCAATGCATGTATATAAATGTCAATTGGTGGGCGTAAAAACTCCTGGTAAAAGATATATTATTATGTCTTAATAGGGTGGATGTTCTAGGGCCAATTACCGTCCATCTGACGAGACCCACACGGCAAGCGTTGGTCAGGAGTTCAATGTGTCAGCTTAAAACACTAATTCCAGAAAGCCTGTCAATAAACTGCTTAAAAGAGCCCCTGATAAAGCACTATTGGAATTTTGTTGATGGAAAAGCCCCGTCGTTTAAAGCAGTGTTAACAGAAAACTCGGGACGAAGATTAGGACAAAGTTCAACTAAAGGGTGCACTGGCCCTGATGTCAAAGAAGATGCTGTTGGTTTTTACGCGAAAGGTTCACACTGAAGTGAAGGGAGGAGATTACAGCAGAGTCAAACGGAGACTTGTAAAGAGGATTGACAGATAAGTCGCTCTAACCTCAGGAGTCCAGACAATGCTTTTTACCAATGTAGTTAAGCTCGGGATGTGCCACTTGCACCGAGTGACCTCCCACCTATCATTTCTCAAACAACTACTGTAACTGATGTGTGGCTCAAGAAGCTATCGGCGCTGCACGTTGGTTTTTGAAGTTAACGGGGAGGCAAATCCATAGATATATATACGTATATATATCTATGGGCAAATCTGGTTCACAACAATAAAATAAGTCTATATAACGGCATCTTTCCCATTTTTTCTTGTTGTTATGGAAACGGACGGTCTAGCTACTCGCTTGTCATTGGTCAGCTGTCAAAAAAGTGCTTGACGTGGGGCGTTTTCTTCAGAAAAGTTCAACTTTTTTCAACTTAAAAAGACACTCTGAGCTGCAGAAAAAGACGCCGGCGGTGGCATTTAAAAAAAGTGCTCAGGGCTTTTTTGAAAAGACGGTTTACTCCATAGGGTTATAATGTAAAACAGACGCTGGCAGTAAAAAAAAAAAACACGCCAAGTGTGAACATGGCCTTAGACAGTTTTTCCAAGGCTGCATGATATATTAAACCAATTTAGAAATCATAATAAAGCATTATGCTTTTGTGAATTCATAAACATTATGATTCAATTAAAGGAGTCATCGGATGCCCATTTTCCACAAGTTCATATGATTCTTTATGGTCTTAATGAAAGTCTCTAATATACTTTGGTTAAAAATTCTCAATAGTAGTGTAAAAAAAACACGCATGGGCCCTTTAAATGCAAATGAGCTCTGCTCGCCCCGCCCCTCTCTGCTAAAGGAATTACCAGCTTTAGCTGTGTTTAGCTGCATTTAGCCATGTTTATCGGTGAAACTTGCCAACAAGCACATTATTAAGAAAGGCCATTTGCACAGATGCATAAAAAATCCTTATACTCACTTCTGCTGTGGGTGAAGCTGCATCAGGAATGATTCACACAAACATAGATGCACATGTAGATCGGGATCGGCGCTTTTCCTTTAAAAACGGAAGTAACATTGTCCTCTGCCTCTAAAGCGGCTCAGATGTCGGGAATAAATGACGACTGCTATGTTCATCATTACATCCAACAATAGAACACCTCAATCACTCAATTAGAGTCTTCCTGAGTCACACAATGGCGATCATATTCGGACTGTTCGGACTGCGCTCATGTCAATCAACTGTGTTTCGTCACAACGACAAGAAGCTGAGAATGACCTGATTTTAAAAAGGGGACATTACTTTTAAAGATTAAAGACATTTTCTTCCTGAGCAGCACTTCCACTCCTCGGAACCGGACTCGGAGCCTTCTATCACCAGCGCGGGAACCAGGGAAGAAGGTAAGCACTGCTTAATGCATTCAGACTTTTCTCCAGGACGTTCATCCTTCTGGGTTCAGTCCCCTTCCCTGTTTTCCCCCAGGCTGCCCCACCACGGTCACGTCGGTCAACGTTCCCTTGATACCCTTGCAGTGGTTGATATGGTACGTCTCGGCTATGCGATTCAGTTCGCCAGGCGTCTGCCCAGGTACAGAGGCGTTCTCTACATCACTGTCCATTCGGACATGCCTGCCGCTGTCCTGCGTGCAGAGATTGCAGTCCTACTGGCGAGGGATGCGATCCAGCCTGCCCCTCCAGCCGAGATGAAGTTAGGGTACTACAGTCCCTACTTCATCGTGCCCAAAAAGAGTGGTGGGTTAACACCCATCCTGGATATTTGAGCTCTGATTCGGTCCCTTCTCAGGCTGCCGTCCAAGATGCTCACGACGACGTGCATAAGAATATGATTCCTGCTCCAGGGTTGGGTTGCGGCCATCAACCTGAAGGGCACCTACTTTCACGTCTTCAATTTCCCCCGGCACAGACCCCTTTTGCGGTTTGTTCCCGGGGGTCGAGCGTCTCAGTACAAGGTGCTTCCATTTGGCCTGTCCCTCTCTCCCTGCATCCTCTTCAAGGTCACTGGAGTTGCCCTGTCTCCTCTTCGGTAGACAGGCATTCGCATTTCCAACCGTCTCGCCGACTGGCCCTTTGTAGCTCACTCGCGAGTTCCGTTGGGCGAACAAAGGGACCTGATGCTTCGGTACCTCTGCCATCTGGTCCTTCAGGTCAACTGAGTGTAGAGCAAACTCTCCTTAGTGCAGAGGATCTCTTTTCTCGGTTTGGAGCCGGACTCGGTCAACATGACAGCCCGCCTTACCAAGCGCGTGCAGTCAGTGCTGTAGTGTCTGGGATTACTCAGACACAGCACAGCGGTTCCTCTCAAAATATAGAGGCTCCTGGGGCATATGACAGCTCCAGCCGCAATCATGCCGCTGAGCTTGCTTCATATGAGATCGCTTCAGCACGGTCGAGTCCCGAGATGGGCATGGCACCGTGGCACAGAACTGGCGTTTTCCCGCAGTGTTGCCCCCTATTCAACCTGTGGTCCACCACAGGTTGGGGTGCCGTGTACAACGGGCAAGCAGCATCGGGCTCCTGGATAGGACCTCGATTGCAGTGGCACATCAATTGCCTCGAGTTGTTACCTGTGCTTCTAGCCCTTCGTTGCTACCGACCGACGTTGCGCCAGAAACACGTGCTTGTTCGCATCGACAGCACTGTGACCAACGCTCACCGCTCCCATCGCAAGTCACAACTCGCCCGCCATCTGCTCCTATGGAGTCAAACGTGGCTGAAACTGCTACGTGTCATTCACACAGATCCAGGAGAACTCAACCGTGCAGCCGATCAGCTCTCACGGCAGTCCACCCACCCTGGAGAGTGGCGACTCCACCCCGAGACAGCCCAGCTGATTTGGAGCCATTTCCGCGAGGCCCAGATAAATCTGTTTGCCTCCCGCCAATCCTCCCACTGCCAGTTGCTTCACTCCCTCAACGAGACTTCCCTCGACAGGGACGCACTGGCACACAGCTGGCCTCCAGGGCCCAAGTACACCTTTTCCCCAGTGAGCCTCCTTGCACAGACCCTGTGCAAGTTCAGGGAGGGCGAGGAGCAGGCTCTGCTGGTTGCGCCACATTGGCCCACCCGGACCTGGTCCCCAGAACTCATTTCCCTCGCGGCAGCCCCTCCTTGGAAAATCCCCTTGAGGAAAGACCTTCTTTCGCAGGGGATGGGCACAATTTGGCACCCGCGTCCCGACCAGCGGAACCTGGACGGGACGCGTCAGACCTCTCCGGCCTTCCACAGGCCGTGATAGAAACTATCACTCAGTCCCAAGCTCCCTCTACTAGGCAGGCTTACGCACTGAGGTGGGGTCTATTCGTTGACTGGTGCTCCTCTCGAGGAGAGGACCCCCAGAGATGTCCGATTGCAGTAGTGCTTTCCTTCCTGCAAGAGAAGTTGGAGCGCAGGCTGTCCCCTTCGACTCTCAAAGTATACGTTGCTGCCATCACAGCATATCATGATGCAGTGGATGGAACATCCCTTGGTAAGCACCAACTGGTTGTGAGGTTCCTTAGAGGCGCGAGGAGGATGAATCCTCCCAGACCGTGCCTCATACCCTCTTGGGATCTCTCCGTCGCCCTTCGGGGCCTACGGGACGCCCCATTCGAGCCACTCGCGTCAGTCGAGCTAAAGTTCCTGTCATTAAAGACAGCACTCTTGACCGCGTTGGCCTCCATCAAGAGGATAGGTGACTACAAGCTTTCTCTGTCAACGAAACGTGCCTAGAGTCATCTTGAGACCCCGGCCTGGGCATGTGCCCAAGGTTCCCACCACACCTTTTCACGATCAGGTGGTGAACCTGCAAGCTCTGCCCCTGGAGGAGGCAGACTAAGCTTCTGCACTGCTGTGTCCAGTCCGTGCTTTGCGCTTATACGTAGACCGCACTCGGCACTTCTTCAGATGCACCTGCTTCGGCGGTCAGCAGAAAGGGAATGCTGTCTCCAAACAGAGGTTGGCTCATTGGGTGGTAGATGCCATCTCCCTGTGTTACTTATACCAGGGAGAGCCTTGCCCCTTAGGTTTTCGTGCCCACTCCACACGGAGTGTTGCCTCATCCTATGCGTTGGCTCAAGGCGCCTCACTAGCAGATATCTGTAGAGCTGCGGGCTGGGCGACACCTAATACCTTCGCTAGGTTCTACAACCTCCGCGTAGAGGCCGTATCCTCCCGTGTCTTAACATAAGACTTCAGGTGAGCGGGAGGACGGCTGGTGTCGGCTTGCTGCTTCAGTACAACTGACCTCCCTGTGGGGCCCCCTCTATCGGCCCTCAGGGCGTTGGGAAGGTTACGTTACAATATCCATCTGCTGGCACGTCCGCCTGTCGGCACGTGGGTTTGTGCGTAACGCGGCGTCACGGTCGTGGCCTGTTCCCATATGTAACGTCGTAGTGAAACGACTGAAGGGGAAAGTCTAGGTTACGTAGGTAACCCTCGTTCCCTGAAGGAGGGAACGGAGACGTTACATCCCCTGCCACGACCTTGATGTCGCGCTGATGCTGACTCGATCCGGCTCCTCAGCAGAAACCTGAATGAGTGGTTGCGTGCCGCCATCTTATATACCCGTATGTATGGGGGAGTGGCTTGGCATGCAAATACCACTCGTCAATGTTCATTGGCCTTTTGAATAAGGCTCAGAGATGATTGGTCTCTCAAGTGAGTTCCCATATGTAACGTCTCCGTTCCCTCCTTCAGGGAACGAGCGTTACCTACGTAACCTAGACGTTTTGCATTCGATGACCCCTTTAAACAAACATATGTGATGCAGATTTAAAATATGTGCTTTAATTATTTAAGTGCATATATTTTACATACATGGGCCTCCGTTCGCATTAAATGCTGCTCTCCACACAAACAATTCTCATTTATATGTGTGGAGCATCTCAAAATCTACCTCTGCATATTATTGTGAGTTTGTGTTTATTATAATGTGCATCTGGGAACTCAACGTCCGCTATTTTATCAGATTTGTAAGGCAAGTCATTTATAAACCTATGCAAGCACAGGAGAATATATTATCTTTCTCAATGTTCATTGCAATTTCAAAATAAAAGCTTAAACCCTCACTCTGAGTTTATACGTTTTGACAACCACATATTCAAAAAATTACCGTGGCTGTGGCATTTTTGTCATAAAGAAATGGTCAAATATTAAAAATGGATATTTCAATTAAATGTTGTTTAGTCAATATTAAACAAGGATTAGATTGTGCTGTAAAGTGTAAAAACGATAGTCAGGCCATTGCTGCCCTCTGTAGTCATTTGTTGTAATGCATAATATACATTAGTTCTATTGTTTATAAGAAATTATGTATTTTAATTGTTTTATTGTTTTGTTCAGTAAATCCATATGACTACTTGCTCTTGATACTTTATTTGAACTTATTTTTATTGCCTCATTGCCATTATATATGTATTTTTAAGTAAAAAAAAAAATTTAACCCCTTAACGCCTGAATTTATATAGCTGTATATAAATAAATGTTTTATGTGTGATTTTGCCTTTAAGTAGATGGTAAATAATGTTGAGATTATCAATTTCACTTTTGCACAACAAATAGATAGAAATTTTGGTATGTTGCAAATTTGCGACAACAGGCATAATGACAAAAAACAATGTTTTATTTATTCACCCTTTTTTAACTTCTTTATTTATATAAGGTAAGTTGTGCTAAGATACAAATATTTACCTGCTTATTGTGTGCTTATACACTCGACATAATGAGGTGAAATATGTGTGACAAGTATTTTTGAAGTTATTGTAATAATTAGGTTTGTAGCATATTAGCGACAGTAGGCCATAAGGATCAAACTTTTACGACTCATTTCCATAACTGCGCGACCGGAGTAATCCTCGTGCGTAAACAAGAAATAAGTCCGTCACTTTGCGGTCCCACTAGAAACAAGTGCTTGTCGAAGGTTCCTAGGTCCGTAACGAATATGCACTAACCGGCATTGGGGGAATGCAGACGCTATCTCGGCTGGTTGATTGAGTCAAACGGTTTGTCGCATATTTATGACAGTAGGCATTAAGGGGTTAAGTAAAAAAAAAATCTGATTACTCTGATTACTGATTATTCAATGAGGCGCCGAAATCGCAGAGGTTTAACATTACTTCCGTTTTTAAAATGAAAGCGCCGATTCCCATTGACATATGCGTGCCAGTGTTCTGATGCAGATTCACCCAAAGCAGAAGTGAGTATAAGGGTTTTTTTATGCATCTTTGCAAATGGCCTTTCTTAATAATGTGCTTGTTGGCAAGTTTCGCCGCTGAATGTGGCTAAACGCTGCTAAACGAGGCTAAAGTAAACATCATCCCAAGCAGAGAGGGGCAGGGTGAGGAGAACTCATTTGCATTAAAAGGGCCAAAAATTATATGAGTTGATGTTTTGCAGAGCTGGTTTTGACAAGGTAAAAGGGTGTTTTTTTACACTACTATTGATAATTTTTAACCAAAGTATATTATAGACTTTTTATTAAAACTCTAAAGAGTCATATGAACTTGTGAAATATGGGCATTCGATGACCCATTTAAAACAACAATAAAATTGAATATGCTCCCTTATTCTTTTATATATTTTAATATGTACAAGTCAGAATAACCATGTTGTTGGAATTTTTACATATAAATTGTGTTACACTGAATGACAATGTAACATTATTTCAACCAAATTTTATTCTCCAAAAACTTATTTAAAACCTTGAAAGTAGACACTTTACTTACATTTAATGTACTTTCTATGGACAGAAGTTTTTTTCTTTTCTTTTTTGTAATCAAATGTACATTTATGTTCTAGTCACATTTTCTTGGTTAAATAAACACTACTTACACTATCAGAAAAAGAAGGAATATTTTTACATTAACAATGTAATCAATATTCTGTTTATTAAAGCCAAGTATAAACTCATCAGGTTAGTGCTTTTAAGCATTTTCCATTTATTCTAAAGGAGATTTATTTTAAATTTCACCAAGCTGATTACTCACTAAAAACTCCCACAGATCATGTTTTCATGCCATTTTAAGTCTTATTTTGATGTTACAAAGTGGTTATATCTAAATATTACTTTTTAAAATGAGTCTTCCAATTAACGCCATTATATTGTTCATTTAGACTGATTTGCGACTTTCGCACATTAATTGCCCCCACCAAAAAAAAAAAAAAAAAAAATTAAAATTTTGTGTGAATGCCTAGAGTGTTTGCACAAGATCAGGTTAACAACACAATCAAACGTTGGTTGTTTGGTTTCTTTTGATCTTTCTACAGCCATGCTACAGGGTACCCATGTGCTCATGGATTATACTACCAGCAGTCTATATAAAACAGTACAGATGCTGAATACTCTAGGTTTTTTTTTTTTTTTTTTTTAGATCTACAAGTTGTATGTAGTTTTAACTAATGCTGTTACTGACTAATACAACTTCTTAACATTCCCACTGTTAATGGGTTAAACGCTGCTGTAAATTTGTGTTTTAATGTTATATTCACCTGTGTTGATCATGCCGGGGTTCGAGTGAAACCAGGTTGGGAGCACAAGGCCACTGAAGGTTGAAAAGCCAAGAATCAAAAGATTCCTAGAGGAGTTCAAGTCCACATACTGCAAGAAAAACAGAAACATGAAATTAAATATGAATACTGATGACTCGTTAGTATGTATTTATTTAAATGAAGTCACCCTGACATGCAATTTCAAAATAATGAAATGAAAAATAAAATAACTAGACGGATATCTGGTGTACCTGAAGATTGGAAATTCCCACCGCTGCTACCATCCCGAACATGACAAGGAACATTCCACCAATGACCGGATCTGGAATAGTTATAAAGACTGCGCTGAATTTACCAAAGAGTCCCAAGATGATCATAAGAAGCCCGGTGGTCTGAAGTACCAATCTGCTGCCAACCTGGCACCATCAAAAGATAAGCCATCCAAAACACTGTCATAAAACCCAAACCAAACAACCAAAAAGCATTTTCAAACATGCAGGGAATGTTAGAATTTTCATTCCCACGGCATGGAGACAAGATTACGAAAAAAGATCAAGAAAAAGCTGTGAAACACATTTAAAAACAGAAAGAAAATCTTTTTGACACAGTACTGCCCTAAAGCATAACCGCATAACAGATGTTTAAGCATTCCTCAAAAAATGACATTAACGTCATGTGTTGCCTCCTTGAGCATCAATGACGGCTTGAAGCTGTTTGTGATAGATGTGGATGAGTCCCTCAATTGTCCTAAATGGGTAGGAGTTCAAAAGTGCAGAGGAATTTACAGGACCTGGAGAACAGTAAGCACCTTCTTTGCTCAGGTCTCATGCATAAAATCATAAAAGGCTACAAAGAGTCACTGATGTTTGAGAAGGCAACACTTAATGTTGAGGACCTAAACTTCTGA
This sequence comes from Garra rufa, assembly GCF_049309525.1. Classification (NCBI taxonomy): domain Eukaryota; kingdom Metazoa; phylum Chordata; class Actinopteri; order Cypriniformes; family Cyprinidae; genus Garra; species Garra rufa. Next base: position 19,847,983 of record NC_133385.1, read on the forward strand.
ACCGGATAACCTTAGTATAATTTGCAGCTTCTTTAGGGTAGTAACTGGATTAACTGTAATTATTTAATGTAGTTTTCACTTCTCTCTCCTTTTTCTTAAAGAAATAGTTCACCCAAAAATGAAAATTCTGTCATTATTTCCTCACTCTTATGTTGTTCCAAACCTGTAAGACCTTCGTTAATCTTCAGAACACAAATTAAGATATTTTCGATGAAATCCAGTAGCTTTTTGATCCTCCACAGACAGCAACGCAACAGCAACAGCTACAGCTTCAAAGTGTGTGGTAATCTTGTGAGCGTGCATCAAAGACTGACACGGAAGAGAAGAAAAGTCTCGGATTTCATCAAAAATATCTTGATTTGTGTTCTGAAGAACACAAGGTTTGGAACAACATGAGGGTGAGTAATTAATAACAGAATTGTCATTTTTGGGTGAACTATCCCACTATTAAACATTATTTTAGTTATCAAGAACATTTCTAAATATGCATGATTGTTTGTATCGTTGCAAAATGTAAACTACATTAATCACATAATATATCCAACTTTAGCCACATACATTCAGTATACTCACATAAAGCTCATATATAATATATAGCAAATCTCAACTGCTTGATTGTTTATCGTCACAAAACATAAACAATATTTTAGTTGAGCTCTAATCTACTAAATGCAACTCTAAAACATAAACATATTCAAATAGTATATACAGTGGTGTGAAAAAGTGTTGGCCCCCTTCCTGATTTGTTATTGTTTTGCATGTTTTTCACACGTTAATGTTTCAGATCATCAAACAAATTTAAATATTAATCAAAGATAACAAAAGTAAACACAAAATGCAGTTTTTGAATGAAGCTTTTTATTATGAAGGGAAAACAAAATCCAAACCCGCATGGCCCTGCGTGAAAAAGTGTTTTCCCCCTAAACTTAATAACTGGTTGGGCCACCCTTAGCAGCAACAACTGCAATCAAGCGTTTGTGATAACTTGCAATGAGTCTGTTACAGCGCTGTGCAGGAATTTTGGCCCACTCATCTTGGCAGAATTATTGTAATTTAGCCCTATTGGAGGGTTTTCGAGCATGAACCGCCTTTTTAAGGTCATGCCACAGCATCTCAATAGGATTCAGGTCAGGACTTTGACTAGGCCACTCCAAAGTCTTCATTTTGTTTTTCTTCAGCCATTCAGAGGTGGATTTGCTGGTGTGTTTTGGATCATTGTCCTACTGCAGAACCCAAGTTTGCTTCAGCTTGAGGTCACGAACAGATGGCCGGACATTGTCCTTCAGGATTTTTTGGTAGACAGCAGAATTCATGGTTCCATTTATCACAGCAAGTCTTCCAGGTCCAGAAGCAGCAAAACAGCCCCAGACCATCACACTACAACCACCATATTTTACTGTTGGTATGATGTTCTTTTTCTGAAATGCTCTGTTACTTTTACACCAGATGTAATGGGACACACACCTTCCAAAAAGTTCAACTTTTGCCTCGTCAGTCCACAGAGTATTTTCCCAATAGTCTTGGGGATCATCAAGATGTTTTCTGGCAAAACTGACATGTGCCTTTATGTTCTTTTTGTTCAGCAGCGGTTTTCGTCCATTTTTGCCCAGTCTCTTTCTTATGGTGGAGTCATGAACACTGACCTTAACTGAGGCAAGAGAGGCCTGCAGTTCTTTAGATGTTGTTGTGGGGTCTTTTGTGACCTCTTGGATGAGTCGTCGCTGCGCTCTTGGGGTAATTTTGGTCGGGCGGCCACTCCTGGGAAGGTTCACCACTGTTCCATGTTTTCACCATTTGTGGATAATGGCTCTCACTGTGGTTCGCTGGAGTCCCAAAGCTTTAGAAACAGCTTTATAACCCTTTCCAGACTGATAGATCTCAATTACTTTCTTTCTCATTTGTTCCTGAATTTCTTTGGATCTTAACATGATGTGTAGCTTTTGAGGATATTTTGGTCTACTTCACTGTCAGGCAGGTCCTATTTAAGTGATTTTTTAATTGCAAACAGGTGTGGCAGTAATGAGGCCTGGGTGTGGCTAGAGAAACTCAACTCATGAACTCACTTATGTTTTAACAGGGGGAGGGGGGCAAACACTTTTTCACACAGGGCCATGTGGGTTTGGATTTTGTTTTCCCTTCATTTGAAAACTGCATGTCGTGTTTACTTGTGTTATCTTTGATTAATATTTAAATTTGTTTGATGATCTGAAACATTAAAGTGTGACAAACATGCAAAAAAAAATAAAAAATCAGGAAGGGGGCCAACTTTTTCACCCCACTGTACATTAGCAATGATTCTCAGTAAAACTGCTTTGAAACATAAAATAAAATTGACTTGACATGCAGTATGGATTACTACTACACTACTGGTCAAAAAAATATTTTTGGAGATTTTAATGTTTGTTTTTAAAATACGTGTCTTAAGAATCTTAGCAAGGGTGAAGTTACTTGATGAAAATACATCAGTTTTTCTTAAAATGTAATTTATTCCTGTGATCATAGCTGAATTTTCAGCAGTGTTACGTGATTCTTCAGAAATCATTCTGTTATGCTGATTTGCTTAAGTATTATTAATGGTTCTTATTATCAAAAAAAGTTTAATGATTTTTTTGGAAACCATGATTTTTTCCAGGATTCTTTGATGAAAGAAAGAATGAATAGAAAGTTGAAAAGAACTGTTTGTTTGAAGTCTTGTTTGAAATCTTTCGTAACATATTAAATGTCTTGACTGTCACTTTTGATCAGTTTAATCTGTGCTGAAAACAAAACACTTTTCTTTTGAATCATGGCTTGAATTATCAGTATATCAAAGTTTCCACAAAAACATTAAGCAGCAAAAAATGTTTTTAACACTGATAACACTGATTCTAAAAAATGCTTCTCGAGCATCAAATCAGCATATTATCAATTCAGCTTTGCTGTCACAGCAATAAATCATACATTTATTTAATCAACCAGATCTCATGATGAAAACGTACCTTTTTCGCTAGACGAGATGTCTATTGAGTAGCGCTATAACTCTAATGCTCCATAACATTGTAAAATAACGTATCATCTGCATTAAAACTGAACCTACTCGATAGTATGAACAAAAGCAAATGTGGTGTAAAAATGCATTCGCAAGCATGACGTTTTAGCTTGTTTTTCGATCTCTCATCTTTCAGCTCGCTCATCTTGAGTCATGTTTATCACGGGAATTTGTACCCAAGGATTCCACATCCTAAGTTCAATTTTGTGCCGGCTGAGCTACCAAGCAAGCTTGTTACATCTAGAAAGTGCTCACTGTTTTACCACCTCTAGCATTTATTTCTGTTGGAAACTGCAGTGATATGTACTTATTGGTATGTATTTTGCACCTTGCATTAAAGTTTCCACAGGTACTTTTTCTTCATGAGATCAGGTAGTATTTAACATATATTATTTTACATTTTAATAACATACTTATATTATAGTTTTACTGTATTTAAAATTGTAAATGCATAAGAACATAAGCAACTTATTTCAACAAGGAATTTTGACCGGTGGTGTACTTGAGTGTGACTACTGGAGAGTCAAAGTTTTAGTTTAATAGTAACAAAAAAGTGTTGAAATAATAACTTGCTTTGTTAATGTACAACAGAACTGAATTGGTGGCAACAACAATGAAGATATAGGTATTATTATCAATAATGAGACAAATCCTACCCTTGTGATTCCCAGAGCGGCGATATTCTGACTGTAGGAGGTAGTGCCATTACCACTACCCCACAGGGCAGCCAAGATGCAGCCCACGCCTTCCACCGCAATGCCGCGGTTAATAGCATGTGTGGGCGGTGGAGGCGCTCCAGAGAGACGAGCGCACGCATAATAGTCTCCAATGGACTCCATTGTTGAAGCCAGCACTCCAGCCATCATGCCCAGTACAGACGAAACACTCACGGTCGGTAAACCCCACTGTCCTAAAAAAGCAAGAGTTAAGACATGAGTAAAGTTGCTTTGCAACACTAAGATCCCTAGTATACTTTATGATGGAAATAAAAATAATAAGTAGGTAGTTTTCATACTGGCATGCTGAGATATAATACATAACTACATGTTTAAATCATTTTTCAGTACACTTAAACTCAGGAAACCTTTGGATCGTTTTATTTTCTGTTATAGTATCACAGAGGTATGTTTACTTTGATTCCTATTCAAAATTGTACAAGATTTTAATCAAATACAATACCTAAAACACCAGATTTTAATCAGGCTTTCTGATTAATGTGGAAGCGTGTTTTTTAAGGCTGTGAATGACAGTTAAATTGGTAATTGGCCAAAGCCAAATTAAATAAAGGTCAGATGATTCATTTGAAAAATGAAAAAAGTGCTTGTATAATATATTGCTTGCTGCTAAAATCTTGTCACTAAGACGTTTAGCTAAAACATGGTGTTATTATGTCACGTAATGTAGTTTTAAAGGGAACCCCAGGGAACTCTTACTGAAATATGTAGTAGAAAACCCATGAAAGATTTACGTTATTTTAAAAATCCACATTGTTTTACAAATATTATTTCAATGACCTCAAATGGTTGACCTCAGTGAACTACTGCTGCTACAAGTTGCTATTTTTACGGCAACATAACTTGGAATATAACATTAGCAACATTGTGCTGCTTTTGTTGTAATTTTTAGTCGAAGGAAAATGAGAAGCGATGCAAGTCTTCACTGCTTTTCCTAGCGATAAGAAGATGAGAAAATAATGGGAAGACGCCTATGGATGAATAAAACTTCCTAAAGACCTGCGTCTTTGTTCTTTCCATTTGAGCCTTTAAGGCTTTTACTAGACCACAGCTACTGAAAGAGCTTACAAATGGCAGAGACAAGAAACGCTAGATGCCATCCTGGCAGGATGTAAACATGCCGATGCTTGTCATGACGCTGCAACCACTGAAGGAGTTTCTCAGCATGGATTTCACTCAATATCTAGGGGCGTTTAAAATCGATGGTATGATTATATTTATTGCCACCTGTAAGCTCTTTCAGTAGCTGTGGTCATCGTATCAGTGTTTTATTTTCCGAGTTGTGTTGCGGCAAAAATAGCAAAAAATAGCGCCAGAAGCTCACAGAGTGCATCCATTTCATGTAATCATGTAAATAATGTCCCCTCTATATTGTGTATGAAACAGTGGACTTTAAAAAAAAAAAAAAAACATAAATCTTTCATAGGTTTTCTACTACATATTTCATTAAGAGACATCTTTTATGTTATATTAAGCCATACAAGTCTTAATACCCGGGGTAAATAACCAAATTGGTGTGTCTTACCATATTATTTTAATGTATTATCTTAATTATGAGCACACTGGTTTGTAGTGCAGTTTTAACGTTCACTGCACTTTGTTATTCTTCTTGTTATTTCTCTATAGCGGTTAATGAACCAGAAATCTCACCCATAGGCTTACATCTGCATTGAAGAATAAGGTGAATAAATAGAAAAAAAATAAAATATCTACACTATTTAGTATATTCACAGATCAAAGTATACTGACAAAGGATGGCTTCAAAAGACATCTGCTATCATTCAAAGTGAATGACTGTAAAATGTACACAGTAACATGAGGCCCATGCTCCTTTATTCTCACATATCAGCCCGAAGCACATAGACGTCTCAAGGGATTTAAGTGGGTCAAGCGAAATGATGAATTGTCCTCAGGAACATTCAGACAATCATGCAGTCAAACCTGTATTAGCTATCTTAACATTAAAATACCACATTCCCCAACATGGAAGCCTCCAGGCGCTACAACTTATGGGCTTTACCTATAGAAGTCAAATGGTATGTTATGAAAAGTAACACTGGAAACCTTAAGCTGTTTCAAATACATATATTTGCTTGATTCATAGCAGAGGGGGGCACTGGGTTTGAAAGCATTTCTTAATACAACAGAACCATTGATGAGATTGGGCAAAAAGCTGAAACAGGGCGAAGACTGTCTGCTACATGTGTCTGAGACATTAATACAGCACATCTTTATGGGTGAGAATTGACCTTAACAAAGCAAACTATGGTTTTCTGTGAGTGACAGTTGTTAAATCTGCTTTAGGATGAACTCGAGGAGCCCCTTTTATGTCACTTTATCACCAATGCCCTCAGAGCAGACATATCTCTCATCTGTGGATTCTGAAAGAAACACTGCCATTCAAGATAGCTCATTCTTCTTTAAACAGATATGTCATTTAAAAACAGCTGGCAAGCAGCACTTGGGAACCAGCTGTGACAGTACTGTTGAAACAGTTAACATTCATGTTCATTGACTATGAAAATCAGCATTCATGTGACATATATTATTCATAAATGTCAGACAGATGACAAAATGTTTTTTTATGAGTTCCAGGGAAACTATTAATCTTATCATCAAACGGTTCATTTTCTTTTTGTTGGTATTTTAATTCATGATAAGATTAATTTGATAACTTCTTCTGGAATTTTTACAGTTAAGCAAGAGATAATGCATGTGCATGTTTTTACAACTATGGGAATTTTTTGGCCCTGTGGATTTTAGACAATAAACTGCATAAAAACATTTCTTTTTTTCTTGAAATGTCATTTCCACAACATCTCAACTTGTTTTTGTTAGAATTGTGTGGTAGAACCATTTTAGACATTTTTGGAAACATGTCAACATGTCATTTAAAACTAAAGTATTTTCATACATTTTTACACCAGTCAAAAGTTTTTTAATGTTTTTTTGAAGAAGTTTCTTCTGCTCAGCAAGCCTACATTTGATCCTAAGTACAGCAAAAACAGTAGAATTTTGAAATAGTTTTACTATTTAAAATAGTTGTTTTCCATTTGAGTATTTTATAAAATGTAATTTATTTCTGTGATTTCAAAGCTGAATTTTTGGCGTCATTACTCCAGTCACGTGATCCTTCAGAAATCATTCTAATATTCTGATTTGCTGCTTAAAAAACATTTATTATTATTATTATTATTATTATTATTATTATTATTATGAAAACAGTCGAGTAGATTTTTTTTTCAGGTTTCTTTGATAAATAGAAAGTTCAGAAGAACAGCATTTATGTCAAATAGAAATATTTGTTATTATTTTTTATTATAAATGTTATTAATTTTATTAATCATCACTTTTGAATTTAAAGCATCCTTGCTAAATAAAAAGTATTCATTTCTATAGGATCATGTGACTGGAATAATTATTTTAAATAGTAAAATAAAAATATTTCGCAATATTACTGCTTTTGCTGTATTTTGGATCAAATAAATGCAGGCTTGGTGAGCAGAAGAGACTTACTGTCTCTTACTGTCTCTTAACATTTTTACATAAAAATTTGTAAAAATGACAATGACAAAATCACAAAAATGCAACAAAATTAAGCAATATTTTCACACTTAATGGTAAAACATTAAATCTTGATTGGAATATAAAATATGCAGTTGATATTACTATTTTATTTATTTGTCATCTCAAGCATGCTTTTCATTGTCTCAAAAATTAGTAAAAATGACAATGACAAAATTGCAAAAATGTAACAAAATTAAGAAAAAAAATTTACACTTAATGGGAGAACATTACAGCTTGATTGGAAAACAAAAAAATATGCAGTTGATAATACCTTTTTAATTATTTGTCATCTCAAGCATGCTTTTCATTGTCGTAATGTTTAAAAATAAATGTTGAAAGTGATATATATATATATATATATATATATATATATATATATATATATATAAATAGATAGATAGATGTGAAATGTATGCAACATAATATAATAAATATTTTTTTTAAGTGTAAAAAAATAGTGAAATTATTTTTATATAAAAATGTGTAATTTACTAAAAATAAAAACCCTTATCCTACACAAACAAAATTAACTAATATTTTCACACTTGATAGGAGAACATTACCTCTTGATTGGAATATAAAATATTTAGTTAGTATTATCTTTTTTTATTTATTTATTTGTTATCTCTAGCATGCTTTTCCTTGTATGGAGGCTCACCTGGATAGGGCACGTAGAACCATGCAGCACTCTTTACTGCATCAAGATTGATGTCGGTCCTGGCCATGTAGCCGTACTCGTTGGGTGATGAGGGCAGGGCATTGAAATATGTCAGCAAGAAGCAAATAAGCCAAGCTCCACACATCCCAAATAAAGCCTGCACATTAAACAAAACATGCATAAACTTTCAGCTTGTATTTCACAATGTACTGCACCATTTCTCTTTCTTTCTCCTTTTTAATGAGTATCTTTTAAAGGAAGGATTTATTGCCACTTAATGTCAGTTGTTTTTAACAATAACAATTTTTTTGTTATTTGTAGCATGTGACAAGTGAAGCATTAGCCCTGGGGCATTTCACGACTTTTGCCAACACTTTAAGCCAACAAGACTTGAAACTATTATTTTCAGCTTAACCCTTCCCACAACTCTTTTGACAAGATCTTCAGAGTTTGTATTTCAGACAAGAATACTACAGAACCCCCATTTGACAGATTCTATCTCATATCATACCCTGCAAATGAGTCATATGTCCATCAACGTATAGCATTATACTGTTATTGTTCCATATATTTATTTCTATTGATTCTTTAAAATAATTCATTTTAGTGATCCTGACAATCATATGCGATAATAACATTTACAGTTTGAAACCTCAGTGAAAAAGGGATAGATTACCCAAAAATGAAAATTCTGTCATTGATTACTCACCCTCATGTTCTTCCAAACCCATAAGACCTTTGTTTATCTTCAGAGCAGAAATTGATGAAATCTGAGAGCTTTCTGACCCTGCATAGAAAGCCACACAACTGACACGTTCAAGGCCCAGAAAGGTAGTAATTTCGTTAAAAATACCTTTATTTGTGTTCCGAAGATGAATAAAGGTCTTACGGGTTTGGAACGAAATGAGGGTGAGTAATCAATGACAGAATTTTCATTTTTGGGTGAACTAACTCTTTAAATCCCATTTAAACCTGAAAACTAAAACATTTTAAACTATAAAAGTAAATCAACAAGACATTTTAGAACAAGAAAGTTTCTGCACTATTTCTAGGTCACTAGGAATCAACAACATGAGTGCATGCTGTCACTAAAGTGAAATGAGGACATGGCCAATATTAAGAAATGTACATTTTAATTTAATTTTTCACTCAAATTGTTATGCCATTATATAATTTGTAATGATAATTTGAAAAGCAACACTGAACTCATTTTCTTTAGTGGTATCAGCAGACCTTTGGTTCTCTTGGTAGACATACCTATGCAATTATATTATACATAATAGACGTAGACATAATTATAATACAAATAAAATACACTCACAGAAAAGAGTTTGAAGAGAGGGTACTGGAAGACTTTCCACTTTTTGTCCTTATAAGCAATGAGAGGAAGGTTAACTTTGCTCAAATACTGGGAGAAGAGAAAGATCAGGCAAACAGTTCTGTCGAAAGAAGACATCAATATAGACTTTAGCTCAATACATATTAAACAAATTATTATACTTAATTAACATTGTTATACATCTTAATAAACCCATCAAAAATATATAATAATATGGGTGACAGAAAACTAAGGATCCTGTATAGACACAATTTTATATATATATATATATATATATATATATATATATATATATATATATATATATATATATATATATATATATATATATATATATATAGATTTATATATATATATATATATATATATAGATTTTCAATGTTTTTTAAAGACGTCTCTTCTGCTCACCAAGGCTGCATTTATTTAG
>NC_133385.1:19858235-19940735 GCF_049309525.1 Garra rufa
TATATATAATGTATTTAGTTGTTTGTTTGATTTATTTTATTTAAAAAAAATGTCTTTTGTAGTTTGTTTCTGTGGATTTTTAAAATTATTTATTTATTCACTTACTTATTTTGTTAAAAAAAAGTTTTTCCCCTTTGACTGTTTGTAATTTATTCCTATTAATTTTACGTTGATTTAATTAATTTCATGTAAAAAAAAAAGTAAACTAAGATTTCCCCCCTTTTGTCTTTCAGTTAAAATGATTTCTTTTTTAAATGAATAAATAAAGGTTTAAATTAAAGCATTTTTCTATGCATAAAAACTACATAACAGTAGGAAAAATGAACACTGAATGTTTCAGTTTGAAGTTAGTAATTCCTACAGTACAGTACAGTAGCAAAAATGTAATGTAAAACTACAATAACATTTTGCCATTTTTGGTTAGAAACATTTCGAAGATTACAACAGAATATTGTATCTACAATAGATTAGTTGGCCTTATTTAACTATATACCGAAGTTTGTCCTGCAGATGGCAGCATGTCTCATCTAATGCACCACTGCAAACTCCTGACATCATCAACCTTGGTATCCATGGTAACCCATAAATGAATTCACACAGCTGACTGTAATGAATGAAATGGACTAAACGCTAAAAGATGAAGGGGAAAAAAACGCAGTTCCTGTGAGAGACGGTGTCACATGAACGCTTAAACATTATTAACATTATATATAGAGCTCAGGATTTGCCTAGTTCATAGTCCAGTTAGTCTCTGCTGATGTGTATGCTGTAACTACAGCATTCTGTCTTTCCCCAGGTCACCACAAAGACCTCTGAAAGCACACGACATCCGGGCTTAATCTCTAGTACAGTTACATGTCCAACAGAAAAGGACTGATAGCATGTCTGTCCAACCGAATCAGGCCAATTAGCTTCCTGTGAACACAGAGTGGACAGTCAATAGTGACACAGAGGGGTCACTGGCCGCCACCGGCTCTTAATGACATGCTGAGAGGAAGCAGGATTAGCAAGGGATGTCGTCATCGCTGCCACCAGCAACTGTGCCCCGAATGACATTTCTACTACTCTATATTGGCTTATGAAGAAACACACTGCTGGTTTAATGTCACAGAGACACAGCGAACCAATGTTTGTTGCTGCTGAAAAACCGAGGGGATACAGTGTGCCTTTGCTCTGATTTATTTGTGTATGAATCATACAGTGGATGGCCGAATATATATTGCTTCATGCAGCAAGAATGCACGATTTGTTCAAGTCTCGGTACGACTTCTCGAAGACACAATAGATTCCGATACATCTGTGTTACATTACATCTGCATTAAATCACTTTATGACTCACCTTTTTGGAAATCTGCATACTTAGTGATACGGGAATATATGTCACTACTTTTCTCATCCTAGCATGAATGAACGCTTGGTTGCTGTTGAAACGGTTTTGTTTGTTGTTTTTACCGATGGGCATCTAACTGAACAGACTTGTTTCCAACCAAGGGTTACGTGAACAGGTTAATGTTAATATTAAAGGCATAGTTCACTCAAAAATGAAACCCAAAACCTTTCTTCTGAATTCAAAAGGAGATATTTTGAAGACTATGGAAGTTAACTGTTTAGTTTAGTGACAGGATTTTCATTTTTGGGTGAACTATCCCTTTATAGTAATTTTAGAAAAGCAAGATTCTGATTAGTGTGAATATTTTATCATTCAGCTGCAGCCACAAAACAATATTTCCAGTAATGGTCCGTTCACACCAAGGCTGGTAACTAACAATAACAAAAATGTATTTTTTTTTTTTCTAAATTTAGAAGTTTAGTGCAGTCCACAGTACAACTATAACACTAACAGCACAGATGAATGTATGGAAGCCCGTTTCTGCCACTCAATTAAAAAAAGAAAATTGCGACTTTTCTGTAATTCTGACTTTTTTCTTATAATTGCAGAATCTTGCAATTGTAGATTTTTTTTTTCAGAATTCTGACTTGAACACAAACTTGTGAGTTATTAAGTTAGAATTGTGAGATATAAGCTCGCAATTCTGACTTTATTTCTTTTTCTCGCAATTCACGTTTACATCCTGCAAATTCTGACTTTATCTTGTAACTCTGACTTTATAACTTGCAATTCCAAGTTTATATCTGTCAATTCTCACTTTATGTCTTGCAATTGCGAATTTATATCCAGCAATTCTGACTTTATCTCGCAATTCTGACTTTATATAGCACAATTGTGAGTTTATATCGCACAATTCTGACTTTATTTCTTGCAATTGCGAATTTATATCCAGCAATTCTGACTTTATCCCGCAAATTTTGTCTTTATATTGCGCAATTGTACGTTTATATTGTGCAATTCTGACTTTATTTTTCACAATTTTAAGTTTATATTTTGCAATTCTGACTTTATAACTTGCAATTGCAAGTTCATATCCAGCAATTCTGACTTTATCCCGCAATTCTGACTTTATATTGCGCAATTGTAAGTTTATATCGTGCAATTCTGACTTTATTTTTCACAATTTTAAGTTTATATTTTGCAATTCTGACTTTATAACTTGCAATTGCGAGTTCATATCCAGCAATTCTGACTTTATATAGCACAATTGTAAGTTTATATCGTGCAACTTTGACTTTATTTTTCACAATTTTAAGTTTATATTTTGCAATTCTGACTTTATATCTTGCAATTGCAAGTTCATATCCAGCAATTCTGACTTTATATAGCGCAATTGTAAGTTTATATCGTGCAACTTTGACTTTATTTTTCACAATTTTAAGTCTATATTTTGCAATTCTGACTTTATATTGCGCAATTGTAAGTTTATATCGTGCAATTCTGACTTTATTTTTCACAATTTTAAGTTTATATTTTGCAATTCTGACTTTATAGCTTGCAATTGCGAGTTCATATCCAGCAATTCTGACTTTATATAGCACAATTGTAAGTTTATATCGTGCAACTTTGACTTTATTTTTCACAATTTTAAGTCTATATTTTGCAATTCTGACTTTATATCTTGCAATTGCAAGTTCATATCCAGCAATTCTGACTTTATCCCCCAATTCTGACTTTATATAGCACAATTGTAAGTTTATATCGTGCAACTTTGACTTTATTTTTCACAATTTTAAGTCTATATTTTGCAATTCTGACTTTATATCTTGCAATTGCAAGTTTGTATTTTGCAATTCTGATTCTCATAACTGGGAGTCCTGTAATTCTGACTTTATCTAACAGTAAACCATCTTTTGACGTTAAAATAGAACTGTCAGGATTTACTAAAGATGTGCAGTAAGGAATTAGCACTAAAAAAGGCGTGGACAGTTATTTTTGTGCCTGACCTTATTGAATATGCATTTGTAGGAATGTGTTCCGTCCTCCACATGGTGCCAACTCATAAAAGACTATTAGCGAAGCAGTGAAGCAATCATTGCTTTTGATCAAATTAGTTGAGTAAATGATTCAATGACTCACTTATAAAAACTTTATTCATTTACATTTATTTCATTTGTGTTTTGAATGAATCAGATGATTGACTGATTCAGCGACTCACTCATAAAGTGACAATTAACATGTTCCATTGAGTGAATCAGCATTTTGGACGCACAGGTTCTGTTAATAATCATTGTGTAAATTCATAAATAATAAATAAACTGTTGCTTGTCACCATTTACCGGTATAATGATATAAACATGCAGAAAGACTCCCTATTACTATTTCACAGTGCGTGGCTAATCAAAATGGAGAACCGTTGTGTACTATTATGTAAAATGGACGTCAATGGTTACTATCTATAAACAGTAGTCATGATGGCTGATTCAGAACTCAAAATTCTCTCAAATCTGTCTTCTCTGTCTGTCATTGTGTGTTTCATCCACTGGTTTTCTTTTGTCTGCCTGCTTTCATTACTCATTATGCTTTCACTCATCGCTCATTCTTTTGATTCGTCTGCCACACTCAATGGTAATATCTGCTGAATCCATTAGGTATTATTTTTAGCTCTGCTTTACGAAAGAAGAAAACATGGGCTAAATCTAGACACATTCTCTTTACACAGACTCTCTCTTTTTTCCGTTGGCTCGCTCGCAAGGTAACTTCCTTTCAGTCATGACTTGGAAATTGAATTTGAATGTAACCACAGGTTATATATATATAGAAGATCTTTACATTTTCTTTCACTAAACTTTCAGATTCCTGATTTCAGATTTAAATTCCAGTTAGAGTTCCACATATTTGATTCGAATTAGTTTTCAGTTCACTTGTGAATGGCACACAACCTCGCATACACCTTTCCATTCATAATGTGACTTTCTCACACACAAGCTGCGGTATCCGAACCACCCCTTCCCCCCTCCGGTTGGCTTTTTCCTGAATGGATGCTGAAGCTCAGGGACCGGCAGCCTCCACGCTGCGGCTGCGGCTCAGGGAGGGAGGGATGCTGGAGGAATTAGTGGCTTCTGTCGCCATTACATGTGCTGCAAGCTTGAAACATCTAGGCTCTCATTCGATGTAGAGGAAGAAGGGGGGGGGGGGGGTGTAAGGGAACTAGGGAACTCTGTCATTCACACTCGCCCTGCCTGAGGATTACAGCACATAATCTGCACAGCAACAGCCACGCTCTCTCTCTCTCTCTTACTGAGATGATGGAAGGAAAGAGGGAGGGGGAAAGGGGACAGATAGAAAGAAGAGATGAGATTAAGAATGGCTGCTGATTCATTCATAATTTCCTCTCTATTCACATTCCCGGCCTGCACTGGGGGGCAGCGAGAACTGAGCATCACTAAGATGAAGGAAGGCGAGCGAGGACAAGCCAAGCTTCAAGCCCTATCTTCATCAGCGGTGAGGAAGAGGAGGAAGCTAATGACGTCATTGCAAATGCACCGCAGTACAAAGGCAAAGTTCTGCGGGCTGCAATGAAATACAGACGTGCACCCGTTCTGCCAAAGATCCCACAAATTGATGCCAGAATTGAGTCTGAAGTTGTGGGTTTAAATTGGCTGAGAATGTTTAAACGCATTTGTAGGATAGTACTGTGAGAAGTCTTTCCATGCGCAAGCTTTTTTCTTATTAGGACTGGTTGTTTCGGAATGGGGGGCAGAGCGCATGCCAGTGCAGTGGCTCGGGCTTGACGTAAGCACGATGATGTCATTGATTCAGGGGCGCAGAGAATAAGGTGCAGTCTTGATTTTTTTTTAGCGCTGTAGTTGTCAGGACAGACAGTGCTAACAAAGAAAATGCTGGAAGATGTGCATAACCTCCAACAGACCAAACGGTACACACATGTGAATGGTATTGCACTAAAAATCTACTTTACGCTGTGACAAAAGACCTCTTAATCCACAGATGAGCCACAGATTCAACCATAAATCAGAGAAAATAATAAATTAGGATGGGTCAAGATTTGACCTGTTGGAAAGATGCCTTTCACCACTTTTACCAGTGTTCAATAAAAGTTTGCTTAAAGGAGAAGTTCACTTCCAGGTGAAAAATTTACAGATAATGTACTCACCCATCCAAGATGTTCATGTCTTTCTTTCTTCAGTCGTAAAGAATGTTTGAGGAAAATATTTCAGAATTTTTCTCCAAATAGAAAAATATAGTGTACTAAGACCGGTGGAAATGCAAAGCTGCGAGTTTCTAGGCTGATAAGATTAGGAACTACACTTCCATTCCGGCGTAATAGTCAAGGAAGTTTGCTGCCGTAATATGGCCGAAGCAGGCGGAGTATTATCAGAAATGAGTTCCCAGCTAGTTTAGCATTTGCACATGTACTGCGTGGTATTACTGCTCCTGCTTCAGCCATGTTACGGCAGCAAACTTCCTTGACTATTACGCCGGAATGGAAGTGTAGTTTCTAATCTTATCAGCCTAGAAACTCGCAGCTTTGCATTTCCACCGGTCTTAGTACACGATATAACTACAGAAGAGTCAAGTTTTAAATACAACAAATATGGAAACTCGTTGGACATTTTTGAACGCGATGCTATTGGTCTAATAGGATTCAATGATCTATGCTAAGCTATGCTAAAAGTGATATCGCCAGAACAGGAGAACGGCTGAATGGATTTCAAAACGGTAAAACTCAACTTATTAACTCGGGGGGAGTTGGAGAATGAGCCTATTTCCAAAAAAAGTGGAGTGTTCCTTTAAACTGCATTTTGAAAGCTCAAACTCGGGGCACCATAGAAGTCCACTATGTGGAGAAAAATTCTGTTTTCTTCAAAAAGCATAATTTCTTGACAACTGAAGAAAGAAAGACAAGACATCTTCCACCTTGTCATCCAAGATGTTCATATCTTTTGTCATCCAAGATGTATATGTCTTTCTTTCTTCAGTCATAAAAAAAATATGTTTTTTGAGGAAAACATTTTAGGATTTTATCTGTAAATTTTTGTTCTGGAAGTGAACTTCTCCTTTAACGCTTCATTACCAGCACAGTTGTGTTTAGTGATGGTGCATGAGAACAGATAAACCTCTTCCAACTCCTGCTGAGCGGGCATTTGACCGGTCTATCCTCCACTGACCCAGAATAGCATCCTTTTGAAAAAGAGGTCAGCGCTCCCTCTGTCTCATAAAAATAAAAAAATAATAACGGAAGAAGATTTCGAATGGGGGAGTGTGAGAAGAGAGAGAGAAAGAGAGACAAAATGAATCATGCCAGGATGACTAATGTCTTGCATAACTGCCTGAGAATCCCTCCTAGTGTTTATCAATGGGCGGTGGGCTGGATTTCATAACCCTCCCACATTCCCTTCAAAAAGATCAAAACCTGTGAATATTCGCTGCTGCCAGTCATCACAAGCCGCCATAGGTAAACCGCATTGCGCAATCGAAGCAAACAGATTCTGTTTATAGAGAGAAACTCAGGTTGAATGATGTCTTATTGTCGTCGGATGATATAATAACCAGTGGGTGCTTCAACTCTGACCTTGTGTCAATATTTCAAATTTGGCCTCTCAAAAAGTATGCACATATTTATGCAATTACTAACTAGCTCTTGCTTGGCTTGGAAGGGATTCCTCAAGGATGTCTTGTCTGACACGACCAAACTACGCATCTCTTTATTTTGTCCTACTTTGTTTGAGATGGAGAATCCAGCTCGCTTCCGCTTTGACGTCATCAGCCATATCTGGCCTGTATTATGTTCACTCCCTCTCCTCTGCTTCCCCCTTGAGAGTTTGTTATTCCACTGAACCAAAATAAATTGCCTATGAAACTGGATGAATCAGTCAACCCCCTCTTCCCTCCTCCCTATTCCCATTCCATCCTTTTTCGCTCAGCATTACGTATTTGAAGGGAGTCTCGATGCGTCTTTCCTATCTCTTCTCCTTTATTCTTGCTTTTTTTCCAAGTGGGGCATTTCTTCTAGCACCCACTCTGTTTGCTCTTTTTAGCATCTTGCTGCTTTCCGGTTGTCACGCCTTATTTTGAGTCATGAGTCGTGGTGTTAGCGAAGTTAGCGGGAGTTTGAGGATGATGTGCTGACAGCAGAAGAGTTGAATCATCTGGAATCATCTTGAAGAGGCTGGTTGCACAGGGACACATTTTTCAGAGTAAAGAGGCCATAAAAGTGGCATGTAGGAATAACAGCATTTTAGAAATGCATATGCACAAATGAAGTTCCAAACGCTGGTTCGGGAGGAGCCTAATCATTCAGTGCTGTCAATCATCATTACAAGCCTATATACGCAGCAGTCATTGCATTGTTCCAGCGACAAAACTTCTGACATCCTTCCACCTCCCCCCCTATTTCCAACCTGATCTCATGACGTAAACGTACCTGTGGGAACATTTTACAATGCTAAAGAGTGTTTTTTTTTTCCATCCGGTGTAGACACAGTGTAAGCCTAGCAACCCTAGCAACCACCCAGAACACCTAGTAACCACATACCACATGTCCTAGCTAACCCTTCTGAACAAGACCTTCTGCCTATATTGTTGTCTGTTGTTTCATCTAAATAAAAAGATAAATCCCTCCATTCCTCAATGTTTACAACAATCAAGAGTTCCAGTCTACTAAATAAGGAATACTGAAAAGGTGTGGGAACAGATGGGTTGAGGAAGAACCAATGTGTTTGCAGAGCCAGAAAGTCAATAACGGACTGAAGGAATGCGTTTGATGCAAGTTTCACAGGAGAGGTGTAATATTTCCCTCACAAATCCAAAACACAAACCAGAGAAGATGCACTGACGCCACACACTTCATTTTATCTCCATCCATCACTTCCAGAAATAAGAAGGCAGTGATCTGGTCAGGTGAAGTTTAAGATTGTTGTCGGTGATGATGGTTGGCATGGTTCCTGTTTCTCTAGCAGAAGTCACACATGAAAGTGAAGTTGTAGGCGGGCATGAGGTGGCTGAGGCCTTAAAATCCTCTGGGCCAGCCAGTGACAGGAACACTGAGCTCAGACTAAGAATAAAACCTCACACGCTCTTTCTAATCTCACATGTTTTAGAATGTGTGTCATCTGAAAGTGTCAGGAACACAGTAACACAAAACTTACACCTAAGTTTGTGTGTGTGAGAAGCTGATGCAGAAGACTGCTGTGATCTTCTATAAAACCCCACAGACACTGATGGAGAGACCAGAATATAGTCATATAACTGAGACTTAGCTGTCTTGAACAAGTAAGCAATCACCCAGAACACCCTAGTAACCACATATCAATGTCCTAGCAATGATTAAAATATTCCAGCAACTGCATAGAAACAACTTGACAACCACCCAGAATACCTGCCCAGAACAACTTAGCAACTGCATAGCAACACTAAAGAAACCACCAGAACACCCTAGAAACCACATAGCAATGCCCTAGCAAAGGCTGAAACAGTGTAGTAACTGCCTAGAACACCATAGGAACCACTAAAACATCCTAGCAACTGCATATCAACACCCTAGCAACCACATAAACCCCTAAAACAGCCTAGCAACCACCAGACCACCTAGCAACCACATATCAATGTCCTAGCAACATTGATATGTCAAGATTGATATGCCTATCTTCTGCATAGCAACACCCTAGAAACCACCCAGAATACCATAGGAACCACTAAAACACCCTAGCAACTGCATACCAATGACTTGACCACCCAAAAATCCTTAGCAACTGTATAGCAACACCCTAGCAACCTCATATCAATGTCACAGCAACCACTAAAACACCCTAGCAACTACATAGCAACACCCTAACAACCACAAGGAACACCCTAGGAACTACTAAAACACCATAGTAGCCTCATATTAATGTCATAGCAAGCATCAAAACACCCTAGCAACTAATGGGAATGCACCTACTGTTCTAGCAAGTACTAAAACCCAGAACAACCACATGGAACACCATAGGAACCACTAAAACACCCTAAAAACAGCCCACAACATCCTGGAGACCACTAAAACACCCTTGTAACCTTATATCATTGTCCTAAACACTAAAACACCCTAGCAACTGTATAGCAACACCCTAGCAACTGCATAGAAATGACTTGGCAACCACCTAGAATACCTGCATAGAACAACTTAGCACCTGCATAGCAACACCCTAGAAACTACCCAGAACACCCTAGTAACCAATAAAACACCATAGAAACCACATATCAATGTCTTAGCAATGGCTAAAAGCAACTGCCCACAGCCCACACACTAGAGACCACATGGAACACCATAGGAACCACTAAAACATCCTAGCAACTGCCCACAACACCCTAAAGACCACTAGAACACCCTAGCAACTGCATAGCAATGACTTGACCACCCATAAAACCGGTATAGCAACACCCTAGCAACCTCATATCAATGTCCCAGCAACCGCTAAAACACCCTAGCAACCGCATGGAAGACCCTAAGAACTACTAAAACACCATAGTAACCTCATATCAATGTCCTAGCAAACACTAGAACACCCTAGCAACTGCATAGCAACACCCTAACAACTACATGGAACACAATAGGAACCACTAAAACATCCTAGCAACTGGCAACAACAGCCCAGAGACCACTAGAACACCCTAGTAACCTCATATCAATGTCCTAGCAAACACTAAAACACCCTAGCAACTGCATAGAAACGACTTGGCAGCCACACAGAATACCTGCATAGAACATCTTAGCACCTGCATAGCAACACCCTAGTAACCACCCAGAACACCATAGGAACCTTAAAAACACTCTAGCAACTGCCCACAACACCCTAGAGACCACTAGAACACCCTAGTAACCTCATATCAATGTCCTAGCGAGCACTAGAACACCATAGCAAGTGAACAGCAACACCCTAACAACCACATGGAACACCATAGGAACCACTAAAACACCCTAGTAACTGCATAGCAACACCCTAAATCATCAAATCAACTGCCCACAACACCCTAATAACCACTAAAACACCCTAAAAACCTCATATCAATGTCCTAGCAAACACTAAAACACCCTAGCAACTGCATTGCAACACCCTAGCAACTACATGGAACACCACAGGAACCACTAAAACACCCTAGCAACAACCTGATCACTCAAAACACACTAGCAACTGTATAGCAACCCTCTAGAAACCACCCAGAACACTCTAGGAACTACTAAATCTTCCAAGCAACTGCCCACAGCACCCTAGGAACCATTAAAAAACCCTAGCAACTGCATAGCAACACCCTAGCAACCACATGGAACTAAGTGAACTGCGAAGTGGACTTCACAGGGTATTCCGCCAGCTTAAGTGAGATTCCAGTCCAAAGGGGGCGAACATGTTCAGTTCGAAGGGCACTGCAAACAGCATAGGGAATAAGAGAACATCAATACATCCCTTTACACTTCCTGTGAAGTGAAAATCACCCAACTGTCTTTGCGCCCAACTAACGATGGAGCAGAGCCATTAGAGGAGTTTTTTAAAGGCTCTGCAATGGGGCTCTGCAACCACATGAAACACCATAGGAACCACCCAGAACACCCTAGCAACCACATGTCAATGTCCCAGCAATTACTATTGGACCACTAGTCGAGGCAATGTTGATGTCTGACAAACAGAATAGGTGCGACGTGATGCGACAACTGTCGTGTCCAGTGTAGAGATGATGTAATGGTGCATAAGTTATACAGTTCACCTTCAAATTTGTTATTCTCATAAACCACCTTGGTTAGCCTGAGAAAGTGCTGGTTTGAAAGCATTCAATGACTGATGTTTTAAAATGCAAAAGTGATCTATATTATTAATGCACTTTTGGTAAGTGGTGGGAGCTCAGTATGCATTATAAAGTATGATGTCATTACACGTGTAGTGAAGATCTCATGAGGGGCTCGTAAAATCTTTCGCTATGAAATCATCTAATCAAAAATGAAGCAGATGAGGGTATATTGGGGAAACAAGTTCATATGCAGCTCCCTTGCCTATGAGGTCGGAATTTTTAAAGATGGTAGAGATTGAATAAACGTAGGTCATAACCTGAGATATTCATTGGAATAGTCCAACTTTAATGTGCAAAGTGGCTACAACTATATTTTATTCATCCTCAGTATCTTGTGATGTTTACTTATTCTTCAGGCTGATGTAGTCAAGTATATTTGGCCGTTTTGTTCATGCTTTGGCTGAATGACTAAGTCTCTTGTATTCTCTAGTTTATCTTCTTCCTGCTGGCTCAGTATCCAGGAGAAGCCTGATTAAATAAACGATGATGTGTCCGTGCTAACTTTAGTTTAACTCATAATCAGTGGAAAGCACAAACTGATTCTGGAAGGATGTTTTCTATTTGATTTTAGCCTAGTGTTTCCAGCGGCTGAGCAATAATGTTTTGATGGTTCTGTCCTGGAAATTCTGGCATACAGTTGCAATCAAAATTATTCAACGCCCTTGACCTGCAAGACATTTTGCTGCAGAGAACAACATTTTGCGAAAACAATTCAACAAAAGCATCAGTAAACTATCAAAGAAAGTTTATTAATACACATTTGAGTAATTCTGAGAACGTAAGTTGATGACTAATGAAAAAAAAATTGAATTGGCTCTAAACATTCATGTTCAAAATTATTCAACCCCTGAAAGTAAATTTGGTGTAGAATCTTTTATTCTTTTAGAACCACCAATAAACACTGCCTGGAAGTGCTTAGATGCTTCTGTCACCTTTCTGCTGCAATTTTGGGCCATTCCTCCCCTGAAAAAGCTTTCAGATCACTTTGCCACTGCTTGCTTCAAATTCAACCATGTATTTTCAATGAGAATTACATCTGGAAACTGAACAGGCCACTTAAAAAACATTCTATGACTGATCCCTGAACCAAGCGTAAGTAAATTTGAATGTATACTTTGGCATGATTGTCCTGCAGGAAAGTCCATTGATTATTAGCTTCAGACATTGCACAGAAGGCATCACAATGTTTGCCAAAATGGTCTGATACTCTAATAAATCCATGATATCCTTTGTATGGTCATGTTTTCCACTTCCTGCTATAGTAAAACAACCCCATAACAGGACTGGCCCACCTCCATGTTTGATGATGGAGATGGTGTTCTTCTGCTTATAAGCTTTGTCTTTTTTGGACCAGACGTACCTCTGATCCATACATCCAAAAAGTTCCAGTTTGGACACATCACTCCATAAAACAATCTTCCAGAACTCCACAGGTCTATCCAAATGAATTTTAGCATGTTCAAGGCAGCCTTTTTGTTCTTCTTGGTCAAGAATGTATTTAGCAAGATTCCTCAACATGAAGATCATACTTGTCTAGTGTTCCTCTTGTACACAGCATTGAAATATTTTTCCTCCTTTCGTCGGGTCATCTTGAAAGTCATTGGCTGTACATTGCAAGTTTTTCTCAGTTGACCTGATCAAACATTTTCATGATATTGTGCTTTTTTGTTCAACAGCCTCAAAGGTTTTCTGGTTCAACACACTTTAATCTAAGGAATATGGCTGCTAGCTGTGTCTCTAGGAACTTAGAAATCTTCACGTAGTTTTAGACTTTCTAATATAGCAAACTATTTCTTCTCTATTGATTTTGCGTGAGCTCTGTTGACTTTACCATTTGCTACTCATCTTCAGCACATGCACAGGCTAAGAGTATACTATGTGTAACACCCCAAGCTAATTCCATTTTTAATAAGTTTGTAAAGGCTTAATTATGTTTTATTTTACAATTTTGTTCCTGACCATGAAAATAACTGTCTTAAAACAGCAATGTTGAATAGGGGTTGAATAATTCTGACACAGCTGTGTCATTAAAAAATCCTATAACTCAAAAACATTTCATTATATATTGACATTATCACTTTTAATATGCCAGAAAGCTGTTGTAGATGCAATTTGGTCCTGGATCTTCAGAAAGAGCAAAAATAATTTGTAAAGTACTGCAGTCTCTGGGGGGGTTGAATAATTTTGATTGCAACTGTATATACACATACATATAGTTGACGTCTTTACATCCCTCTTTCAAAATCTGCAAAATGCAAATTATTTTACCAAAATAAGAGGAATCATACAAAATGCATGTTATTGTTTATTTAGTACTGACCTGAATCAGATATTTCACATAAAAGAGGTTTACATATAGTCCACAAGAGAAAATAAGAGTTGAATTTATAAAAATGACCCTGTTCAAAAGTTTACATGCACTTGATTCTTAAAACTGTGGTCAGTACTAAATAAAAAATAACATGCATTTTGTAAGATCCCTCTTATTTTGGTAAAAGTATTAACATTTTGCAGTTTCTGAAAGATGGGTATAAACTCTTGACATCAACTGTGTGTGTGTGTATATATATATATATATATATATATATATATATATATATATATATATATATATGTATATATGTTTTTAACATTTGTACAAATTTATTAAAAATAAAAAACTGAAAAGATCCCGTTGCATAAGTATTCATACCCTTTTTTGGGACACTCGAAATTTAGCTCAGGAGCATTCATATTGCTTCTAGATGTTACTACACTTCGAGTGGAGTTAAACTGTGGCAAATTCATTTGAATGAGTATGATTTAGAAAGGCACACACCTCTCAGAAAAGGTCTAACAGCTGAAAATGCATATCAGAGCAAAACCCAAGTCCTGAGGTCAAGATAACTGCCTGTAGAGCTCAGTGACAGACTTGATCTAGGAAAGAGTTCAGAAAAAAATCTGCTGCATTGAAGGTTCACAGAAGCATGTAGCCTCCATTATCCATAATGGAAGACGATTGGAACAACTAGGACTCTAGAAAATGTCTGCCAGCCCCCATCCAAGCTGACAGAGCTTGAGAGGTGAAAAGGTGAGGCAAAAAATGGCAGATAAATGCAGATGTGCAAAGCTTGTCATCATACTCAAAAAGACTTGAGGCTGTAAAGGTGCTTCAGCTATGTACTGAGTTAAGGGAATGAATACTTATTTCAGTGTTTTATTTTTAATAAATGTGTAAAATTTGCAAATCTGTTTTTTGCTTTGTCATTATTATGGTGTATGGAGTGTAAATTGATGTGGGGAAAAACTCATTTAAAGCAGTTTAACATAATGCTGCAACAAAACAAAATGTGAAAAAATGAATGGGGTATGCAAGGCACTGTATGTATGTATGTATATATATATATATATATATATATATTATATATATATATTATATATATATATATATATATATTATATGTATGTATGAAAGAACACAACTTAATATTTGTACATATGTATATTTATGAAATAGAGCAACCAGATATTGTTGGAGCAAACATGGCTATGAGTTATGAGAAATAAAGATTGTGAGTCAGACATCCGAGTTTGCCTGATACCATAAAGAAAAACAAAACAACTTGTTCTGTGTTGTTCACCAACAGGACGAAACCTGAAGCTTCAGCATACACGTGCTACAAACGCAGGGCTCATCTGCGAGTCTTACCGCAATTTATCCCATCTCAGAAGTGCGACATGAGACTGTCACGTCACCTCCTGCCAGCTCAGATGCACCCAATGCTGTTTCACGGCCTGTTGCATCCTTAAGATGTTCAACCATGTATCCTTGAGCCAGTGAAGACACAAAACACGTCGGCTCCCTCGAATACAGTCACCACCACAGTACCCTTGTTAAAGATTCAAATGTTTTCACTGTGTACTAGGACAAACCTTCAGAAGGAGTAAATAATACATGTAATTCAATGCATGTGCTCATAGCATGTGTGCACAAGTCACATTGATTCTTCTTGCTTAGTAAACAACAAGTAAACAAATGACACAAGACTTACAGAGATAGTTCACCCAAAAATGAAAATTACCCCATGATTTATTCACCCTCAAGCCATCCTAGGTGTATATGACTTTCTTCTTTCAGACAAATATACAATTGTAAATATATATTTAAGAATGTCCTGGCTCTTCCAAGCTTTATAATAGTGAATGGGTGTTGATATTTTGAAGCCCAACAAAGTGCATCCATTCATTATAAAAGTGCTCCACACGGCTCCTGGGGGTCAATAAAAGCCTTCTGAAGTCAATCGATGCATTTTTGTAAGACAAACATCCATATTTATAACTTTACAACCACAATCTCTAGCTTCTGCTAACTGTCGTACTCATGTTCACGAGAGACTGGTGTTCCAGCCGATGACGTAGGACAGGGGTCACCGCACTCAGCCCTGGAGGGCCGGTGTCCTACAGAAGGTGTTTCTCAATGTCAAGGATACGTCCTTGGCAGGACTGGTCCTTCCAAGTCACTTCCTTCAGAGGCTAGGCGAGGCTCCTCTTAAGCATTCGGAGAACACATAAATGGAACAGGCTAGCAAGTGCACGTTATTGCGTCATTACCTCAGTGAAAGGTCTTATCATTTATTTAAAAATAATTACATCCATTACGTCAAATTGACCCTGCACTGTTTAAACACACTTGACAGTCAAAAAATCAATATGATTAAAAAGGAGTTTATTGATTTAAAAACGATTATATTGCCTGAGTGAACAGAACTGCGTCCATAGCAACGCTCTGTTTTTCATGGCAACCGTGTGCAGTATACTTCGCGGTTGTCTGTTATCAAGAAATAACAGACCGGAATTCAACCAAGCCATTGTAATAATATTTGATATTTAAAAATATTTATAATTTAACAACTATTTGTTAAAGACTTGTCCTATCTCACAAACAAATTTATTTTTTAATTTCCCCAACTACACTATTTTTACCCTATTGAGCAAAATGATCCCTTCATTCCCTTCATGACTCCGCTAACGTCCTACATTTGTATTTTTGAACAAGATAGCAAAGCTGCGCGCATAGGATTGTGGGTGATTTTAGAGCGCGAAGAGCGCGAAGGCTACACTTATGCATCCTTTCCTGTGTATGGGATATTTTTCGAACGAAGGACTCAGTCCTTGGTTGAAATTCCGAGGATCCTCGACATTGGAACAGTCCTTCGACGGATGTCGATGACGTAGCATCCTCGAAATTCTGGCTTCCGAGGATCCTTCCTTGACATTGAGAAACGCCTAGAGTTTAGCTCCAACCTTAAACAAACACACCTGAACCAGCTTATCAAGGTCTTAATAGGTATACTTGAAACTTCTAGGCAGGTGTGTTGAGGCAAGTTGGAGCTAAACTCTGCAGGACACCGGCCCTCCAGGATCAAGTTTGATGACCCCTGACGTAGGACCTAGACGTAGCGTAAGCTCTGGTGAGAATATGCTAGTCTTGTGAGAACCACGTTTTGTTTACAGCAAAGGAAAACCAAGTCCTCTTTATGTTTTGTGCCACGTTAAGAAAAAATCTTTTTTCACTTTATTCTCGCCGTATTTCAACTTTATTTTAAATATTTCGACTTTATTCTCATAATATTTCGATTTTATTCTCAAAACATTTCAACTTCATTCTCAAAATATTTGGACTTTATTCTCAAAATATTTCGACTTTATTCTCGTAATATTTCGACTTTATTTTCAAAATATTTTAACTTTATTTCTGTAATATTTTAACTTTATTTCCAGAATATTTAGACTTTATTCTTGAAATATTTCGACTTTATTCTCTTAGTTTTTGAAATATTTTGACTTTATTTTTGAAATATTTCAAGTCAAAATTGTTCAAGAATATATTTAAGAAATATTATTCTTGTAGTATTATTTTCACGTAATATTTCAATATTTGTTCACGTAGTATTTTGACTTTATTCTCAAAATATTTAGACTTTGTTCTCAAAATATTTTGATATTATTCTTGAAATATTTTGACTTTATTCTCATAGTATTTCGACTTTATCCTCTAAATAAATAGACTTTATTCTCGTAGTATTTCGATTTTATTCTTGTAATATTACAACCTATTTCAACGTAATCTTAGATTTTAGATTTTTAGTTTTTTTGACTTGGCACTAAAACGCTGTTGTTTAATGATGGATGGATGCACTTTATTGGGATTTAAAATCTCAACACCTGTTCAATGCCATTATAAAACTTGAAAAAGCCAGAACATTTTTTTTAAACTCTGATTGTTTTCGTCTGAAAGAAGAATGTCATATACACCTAGGATGGCTTGAGGTTATTTTTTTATTTTTGAGTGTACTATCCAAATCCCTAAACATCAAATCAGCCACTTCTATCAAATGAAACAATAATCAGCAACTCTTGTGTGCAGGTACAGGATGTTCTGATCTGCGATGACAAATGTTCTCTTCCTGCACTCAAAATGAACTATTAAACTGTCTCTGGTGACCTTTAGAAGTAAACTTCACTTTTTTTTTTTTTGCCAATGCGGGTTTAGAAGTTGGTGGGTAATGGGAAACCTTTGCCGGTTCAGAGCCGAGGGCGATTTAGCATGAAAGGGAGTAAACAGTTCCCAGTGGAGCAGTGACTGGCAGTAGCCACATGGTGTCATAAGTTTGGCTATGGTGTCATCTGAGCACAAGTTCCTTCCTTGTTGTTAAACAGTTGAACCCCAGCCCTCCTTTTGTCACCAACAGCCGCAGACCACATCCTGAACTCTGGTTTAGCACTCTTCCTACTGATATGACTGCTATTTCACAGCAGACACTCACATACACAGTGCTGTGACCTTTGCTGTATTATAGTGAAGCCAGAGGACTATATTAATTGCCAAGAGTAATATATTAACCAGGCAAATCTCACAAAGAAATTTATGAGTCATATTTAGGCCATAAATCCAAAGAAAAAAAAAAGATAAGAAAGTAAGTTTTATAAGAATCTGAGCACATTCCCCACTGCAAATGTATTACTGTATGCAAAATAAATAAATAATAATAATAAAATAAAAATAAATTACAGAAGTAAAAATGTATTTTAAATATAATTAGGGTATTAATAATCATTAAAAATGTACGATTAAAAAAGAAATTCTAATTTATTTATAATTGTTATTATTATAAGTTATAAATTATTATGATCAGAATTTCTTTTTTAATCATGCATTAATATGTATTCATTTATGTTACTATAATGAATATAAATATTAAATATGATGGCTGTATATTAAAGTGTAAGGTTATTAGGAATAATAAGTAATATCTTAATTCTTATAAATTATATATATTTATAAAATAGTATTTTAAAAAACTATAAAATAATAATTATTTCTTTTATTCTTGCTTATATATATATATATATATATATATATATATATATAATTTTATATATATATAGTCAACATTTGAAGTGGATCAAAACCTTTCATAAAAAGTAGTCCTTGTCTTAGGACAACTTTGATTAACTTTTTTGATCCACTTCAAATGTTGACTACTATATATATATATATATATATATATATATATATATATATATATATTTACTTTAATCTTGCTTTCTCTATATATATTGATTTATTTGGATAATAAAGCAAACTAAATTTACTAATATAGAAAAAATGTATTGATTTTGTCTCTTTTTCTTGGAAAATAGAGCAGAAATCTTTTTTTGGACTATCAAGAATTTATAAGTAACAACAATTAATGATAATTAAAATATTAAATAATTTTATAATAATTTAAAAAATAATGAAATAATTATTTCCTTTATTGTTGCTTATATATATATATATATATATAATTATTTACTTTAATCTTGCTTTTGGACTAATATTATTTATTTATTTAGAAAAAAAGCAAAACACTGACTTGGCCTAACAAGAATTTTAGCTCATTTCCTCAAAAACTTGTCTTGCTCTAATGCAAACATATAAATAAAATGTATTTTTAACTACAATTTTGGGTTCAGTTTTAAATTAATCAAATATCATTACATGTATCTAAATTTTACTTTAGATAAAAATGGTGTGTGTTAAAAACAATATAATATCATTATTTTTTTGAATTCATTAAAAGAATGTTATAACTATTATTATGATTAACATGTTTATTTATTTATGTTTATTTGTTATTTCTTATTTAACTGTTAATTGTAATTTTATATAGATTTTTTGGGGGGCTATGAGAAATGTGTTTTATCTTGTGCAGGGGCCAAGATAACATGATGTAACACTGAAAGGAAAGACCTGAACAGTTTACTGAGCAAGGCATGACTGTTTTAAACTCATCAATATTTAAGCAGGCCGGCTTTCTGCTTCTCTCTCTCTCATGCTTGAGTGAAGGTAATTCTCTCATAATTTGACTTTAATGCATTCTTAGCTCAGCAACAGGAAGATAGAAAGGGAAAAAGAAGTATTCACATCAACATCAAACACTATATCACTGACTATGCGATAAAACATTCAATTTTATACAGCTAATTAGACTGTCACCGATTAGACTGGCACTGACTGAAAGAGCGTGCTACTGTTACTTCCTGTTTGGAGCTTGTGTGGTCGTCAAGTGCAAACCTCTTTACCTCCTACTCAGATCAAAAGGTTCAAAGAGACCCGTGGCCTCCTGCATCTCTTCCTTATCAGGTACGACGTTTCCCCCTCAGCGGTAACCTTTTGAACTGCCTCTTCAAACCGTCTGTCTTGATGAGTCTCAGTCATCAAACCTAAACCAGGACACAGTGGAATTTTTATAGCAGGATATAATTATAGCGAAATGTGCATGTTTATGGGAGGAGCCAGGTTTGACCCTCATCTGAAGGGTCAAATGACACCCTGACAGGAACATTAGCTCTGCCATTTGTAGGCTATTTTGAGGGAAATCGCCATTCATTCATTTTGTTTAGACTCTCTTCTGTTGACAAATGACTTAATGTGTAGGATGTTCACGGTAGTTCATTAATAAATGTCTAAACCAATGAATCACCTCTCACAAAAGATTACTTAACAGTTAAGCATTTTTTGTGCCACAATGAAAACCTAAATAGAGGTCATACAAAACCAAACCCTCTGAGGCAGTAAATCCCAGTCTGCAGTTGTAAAGTAGGTTCTTCTCTCGCTGTGAAAGCTAATGAATAGCTGCATTTATCGGGTGGTCATGTGGACCTCGACAGAAAACAGTAGCAGTTATATTTGGTCTCCTCTTTATATCTCATGATACCGTTTGTACAGGGGATGGGGAAGCAGAGAAAGCGTGAGAGAGAGAAACATTCTCTAGGATGTTTTATTTTTAGTTCATGTCAGACTGTTTATGCTCTCAGTTTGTTGCCTGAAACGATCATTCTCACAAGGACAAACGATGAGATGTTGGAAAATGCAGCAGTGCTGTGACTAAAACAGACCTTGATAATCAAAAAACTGATGGAGAGATAGATCATTTACCTTGGTGGCCAAACCAGGTGCAATGTGAAGACTTGTCTGCGGTTGAATCGACAGCGCGAAAGACACGGTGCGATCAGTGTACACGGATTCTCAAACGAATGACTCTAACGAGCCGATTCGTTTTCTGGTGAATCATAAATAAATAAATACAGTGAAACCTATGTATCGTGATTCCAAACGTGTGATTAAAATTATAGTTCTAAAACCGGTTATTTTTAATTATTCAAAAATATAGCGCAACGCTAAAGTAGGCTACAACTTCTGAATGAACGACTCTTACGAACCGATTCTTTTTAGTGAATGAAAATCGGTGTAGCAACCAGTGTTGCCAAGTCCGCGGCGGGACACTGTTGACGCGGGTGGTTTTTCACGTCCGTGGGTTGAAACGACCCTAATAACGTTATATTTATCCCCTGGAATGCGAACTGTACCGGCAACCCCTCCAAAAACGTGTATTTTACCCCAAACGCGCTTTTTACAGGGGGACCCCCCTCAAAATGCCATTGGGCTAGTTTTGAGTAGCAATTGGGCGGGTTTTGTTCTGAAAACCTGGCAACCCTGGTAGCTGTTCATATCACAATGTAGTTAATAAATAAACACACCATGGCTGTATCCGAAATCGCCCCCTATACCCTCATTCACTATTCCCTACATTAGTCCACTCATTCAGTCCACTTGAAGGAGTGAGTGAAAACGAGTGAGTGAATTCGGACACTGAGTGCACCGGAAGGACTGCCGCTTTTGCATAGTATTGCTTACTGTTTAACAATCATTTAAAACGGACAGTTCGAGTAGTAAGATTAAAGGATTTATCTTGAACTATGTCAAGGAGTTTACATATAAACCCTGGTTAAACAATTTAATAATCAATTTACAACGAATTTGTACCCGTGTTGTATGCTGTATTACGCAGTGGACAAGCGAATGGATGGATGATTCAGCTGCGGGCGCCATCGTCTGGCGAGACACGGGAAGTCAGTCGGCGCGCGACTCTCACAGTGCATTATGGGTTATCTCTAGCTGTTGAGCGTACATCAGTTGTACGCTCGTTTTTGCGGTGCATTGTGGGATTGAATGAGTGCACTCGGGAACGTTCACTATGGTTTCGAACACCACTTAAAATGGCTGTCCCCTCAAATAGTGCACTATTTGAGGGTATAGGGGGCGATTTCGGATACAGACCCTGTAGTAGACTATTTTATAAATGTTACAGAATTCTTAAACAGTAAAAGTCAGCAAATCATGAACATTCTTACTTACATTGTTAGTTCACCCAAAAACGAAAATTACCCCTTTATTTACTCACCCTCAAGCCAGCCTAGGCATATCTGACTTCCTTCTTTCAGACGGAAGTTTCAATCGGAGTTAAAATTAAAATATTAAAAATGCCCTGGCTCTTCCAAGCTTTATCACGGCAATAGGCGGGCGTTTCTCTTCAACAGCCCAAAAGAAGTCCAATGAAGTGCATTCATCCATAATAAAAAGTGCCTCACACGAGTCTGGAGGGGTAAATTAAGACCTCCTGTAGCGAATCGATGCATTTTTGTGTGAAAAATTATATCAAATGATTATTTACAAATAGTCGTTTTGTACTTCAAATTCGTGACCGTTGTTTTGTTTTGATCTCTTCACTTGCACGTCGACAATGCCAAGGTCCGACATCCGCCCAGAGCTGGTTCCGTGTATGACAGTGCATGCAAGCTAGATTAAAGTGATTATTATGTTTTAAATATAGATAATTTTCTTACAAAAACACATCAGTTCGGTACAGGAGGCCTTTATTCACCTCAAAGAGCCGTGTGAGGCACTTCTTATTATGGATGCGCTTTATTGTATTTCTTTTGACCTGTTAAAGAGAAACACCCGCCTATTGCCATGATAAAGCTTGAAAGATCCAGGACATTTTTTAATATAACTCAAATTGGATTCGTCTAAAAGAAGGAAGTCATATACACCTAGGATGACTTGAGGGTAAGTAAATAATAAGCTACTTGTCTTTTTTTTTTTTTGCGAACTAACTATTTAACAACATACACCATGCGTTTTGTCAGTGGTATTTATAAATATTACTAAATAAAATATACTAGAACATTTTTTGTTTGTTTAATATTGTTATTAAGGCCAGTTGTTGGACTGTGTTTCACATAAAAACATTAAATGCCTCTAAAAATACTTTCAAATGTATTCATTTTTGTAAACATAGAGGGTTTACTTCACTTACGCCATGGTTTGGTCAGTTACCTGGATGCGCGGCCATATCTGAGATACTCGGATGTAAACAACAACATCAATTCCACGGTTAATGTACTACTGAATATGTTGTTCTGCAAATTTATGCTGTCTAAACCACATAAAAAAAATATGTGGAAGCTGCTAAATCATATAGAGAAGGACTTAGTAAGCAGGGATAGGTGGTAAAGATACATACAAGCAGTATTAATTAAGATATTAGCCTAATATTTCACCTACCTGACTGTAAATTATAAGAACAAACACGAATGTTAAGGTTCTTGTCCTGGAAATCCTGGTTCAGTTTGGCCAAGCACAAATGCCTTTTGATTCTCAGACAGTTTTTTGCACTCTTTTCTTCTTGATTTGTTATAACTTTTGGCAGTCTTTAGTACTCCAAATGTTTATCCCGGTTTGACTGATTAGTACAGCCCAAAACATGACAATAATTCACCATTTTCAGCGGCGATAATCAGCAAAATATGTGAGTTTGGTTCGGTTTAGACGCATTGTTTACTTCCAGTGCCACTAAGAAGGCTGATTGATGACGTGTCATGACAACACTATATTTGATCCTTACAAGTAGTTACTAGATGTGTGCAATAATTATTTTTAAACCGATTCACTGGTTTAACATGATGTTGAATATGTGGAATCCACAGCATTCCACCAATTTAACCTCAGCAAGTCAAGTCAAGGTGTTCCTATAACACACGGCAGGGTTATTTCCACCGTGAAGGAATCTGGCTGATCCCTTTAACTTCACATTGATCAAACCTGAAAAGACCTTTCTCATGTGACCAAACCAGGTGTTCAGCCTCCTGAGCACTCAACAAGAGCAAGGTCACCTGGTACACGTCCGGCAGAGCAGAAAAAGACGTGACGGCACCTGTTTGTAAAGGTGTGTCATCACTTCTCTGGAAACCTGATTATTGTGATTGTGGGTTTAAAATCAACACCCACAAGACCAAACCTGCTGCCACTCCCTTTTGAACAAATACCTTCTTCAAACATATGTAATCATTTTATATTTAATTTGATTTGTTCGTGAGTTGGACGGATATGAGTGATCCACTCTTTTCCATTTACAATTCATGACTTAATATTAGGGGAAAAAAAATTGAGTCATGGCAATTTCCTAATACAGAAACCAGCATTTTAACCAGTTGATCTAATCTAATTCAAGTGGATCTGGCTTTTAACAACTCTTCAGAATAAGAGAGGCTCTTTGGTGTTAATGTGGAAACTGGATCCCTGTTTTCTTTGTTAATGGGGGTAAGGGCTATGTGTCCAGGTTATGCAACCGATGGCTGGTTTTCTGTCATCAATCACTCTACAGAAGCCTGGCTGGACTGCCGGTGACCTCCACCCAGACTAAAGTAGTCCATTTGAGACTTGTGTTAGGGCATAATTGATATGCTTGGGAGCTAGCATTTTTATGTTGCTCAAGTGTGACGTTGCCCTCTGATGTTGATTGAAAGTGCATTCTGTGTTTTGAAAATGTAAGTTTAGGCCCAGAAAATGAAAGCTGGCTCACATAAAAAGCATTTTATAGTTTAGCTTCCCAGACACATGATCAAACCTACTAGTAAACAGACTTAAAACTCATAGCTGAGTTAACACAGCAGGCACTGGACGTCAATATAATGTCAGGTTGATTTTGGACCCCAACATCAGACAGATGTTGCAGTTTGGTTTGAGAATGAAAATCAGGTTGACTTCAATATTTGACCCATTTGATCCCATTTTATTAACCAATGACTTTATTAAACAAAAACTCGCAATTCTGGCTTTTTTCTTGCAAATTCGACTTTTTTTTTTTTTCA
Source organism: Garra rufa (assembly GCF_049309525.1). Lineage (NCBI taxonomy): Eukaryota > Metazoa > Chordata > Actinopteri > Cypriniformes > Cyprinidae > Garra > Garra rufa. The sequence continues at coordinate 19,882,924 of NC_133385.1, forward strand.
GAATTGCGAGAAATAAAGTCAGAATTGGGAGATATATACTCACAATTGCAAGAAATAAAGTCAGAATTGTGACAAAAACCTGCAATTCTGACTTTTTTCTCACATTCTGACTTTTTTCTCAGAATTGTAAGATAGTAACTTACAATTGTGAGAAATAAAGTCAGAACTGTGACAAAAACCCACAATTCTGACTTTTTTTCTCAGAATTGTAAGATATTACCTCACAATTGAGAAAACAAATGTCAGAATTGGGAGATAAAAGCTCACTCTCGCAATTCTGACTTTTTTCTCGCAATTCTGACTTTTTTCTCGCAATTCTGACTTTTTACTCACAATTCTGAAAAAAAAAATCAGAAATGGGAGATATAAAACTAACAGTTGCAAAAAATAAAGTCAGAATTGTGACAAAAACCCGCAATTCTGACTTGTTTCTCGCATTTTGACTTTTTTTCCCTCAGAATTGTGAGATAAAAGCTTGCAATTCTGACTTTTTTTCTCGCAATTCTGAAAAAAAAAAATCAGAATTGTGAGATATAAATTCACAGTTGCGAGAAACAAAATCAGAATTGTGAAATAAAAGCTCACAATTTTGAGTTTATTTCTTGCAATTCTAAAAAAATCAGAAATGGGAGATATAAACTCACAATTGCAATTTTTTTCAGAATTGTGCGATATTAACTTACAATTGTGAGAAATAAAGTCAGAATTGTGAGATATAAACTTACAATTGCAAAAAATAAAGTCAGAATTGCGTCAAAAACCTGCAATTCTGACTTTTTTCTCGCACTGTGACTTTTTTCCTCAGAATTATGAGATATTAACTTACAATTGTAAGAATAAAAGCGAGATAAAAGCTCACAATTTTGAGTTTATTAACTCACAATTCTGTCTTTTTTCTCGCATTGTGACTTTTTCTAAGAATTGTGAGATATAAATTCACAATTGCGAGAAATAAAGTCAGAATTGCAAGATAAAAGCTCACAATTCTGACTTTTTTCTTGCAAGTCTGATTTTTTTTTTTACTTTTTTCTCAGAATAAAAATTCGCTGAATTGTGAGATAAAAAGTTGCAAAAAGCCCAGCCCAGATGAGAAAAACTAACGCACAAGTAACGTAACACATTACTTTCCATGAAAAGTAACTAAGTATCGCAATTTGTTACTTTGTTACGCGATATTGTAAAGAATTACTTTAAAAAGTAACTTTCCACAACACAACCCTAAGTGGAATGAATCACACAAATTGACACCTTTTTTACCAATGCATTGAAAATAACTGGTTTAAATGTGTGATTACTTAATGAATCAGGCAGTACTAATTCTAATTCTACACAGCTGATGAAAAATACAGATGACTTGTCTGTTAGTATATGATATTGCACATAATTTCACAGTTGAAAACATTTGTGATGATTAATATTCATTATTTCTTATTTTAATAAATGTGTCTTGGTTTGATTTTATAATATTTTTTTAAGTGTGGCTTAGTTGTTCAAATATATTTTCTGTTCACTGTATGTTCAAACTGAAAGTTTGTGATCTGCCATTTATTATGTAAGGGATAATCAACGGTTTGCCGTGCGTTAAAGGATTTTAAATGCACGACGTGAAGTGCATTTTAAATCCTTTAACGCACGGCAAGCCGTTGATTATCCCGCTTATTCCATGGTTATAGACAAATTAAAACTAGGATTGATATTTGCAGCGCAAAATTTGACTGAATGGATAAAAAAGACAGTTATTTTCGTCGGTTATGACACGCAGCTCTAGCATTCTGGCCGCTTCAAATCAGACTCAGAGATTAAATAGTCCGGTAAGATCACATTTATTTGAATGAAATTTAGCATTTATTTCAGTAGATTATCGATCGACCAAGAGAGAGTGTGAAGGCAAGAGAGATGACAGTTGTGTGTGTGCGTAACGTTACCTGCCTGCATGCTGTGCGTCTCTCTCTACAAACAACGATTCATTCAAAAACAGCAGTTTTACCACCCCGTTGCTGAGGAATATAATGTAGCGATCTAGTATCTAGGCTATTTTAATAAGGATCGCAGGCAAGCGCTGACAAGAAGTTTATGTATGTGCGCAGCACAATGCGATCTCCGACCTCCCTCTCCCTCTCTCTCTCTCTCTCTCTCTCTCTCTCTCTCTGCTTTTGCGTGCATCAATTAAAGCAGCGCATTAATATAGAACGGTGATTAAACTGACTTGGAACTACCTGTGCATTAAACGGTTTTCTGCACACCTGCCAGCCAATCAGAATCCAGTATCCAGACATTCCATGGAATAAACATAACTTTTAGTTACTCATTCAGCTTCTGGTCACCTGATCAACAGCCCAGAATGAAAACTGTAACTAAAAACACAGAAAGGAAGGCAATCACACTTCTTCTTTCAATCATACACACTTTCTAATTATTCACTCTGTCATTGTTCCTGTTTAGCTGGTCTGTTATTGCCACCAGACTGGAAATTGCCGGCTAACAGTTGTTTATTACAGAGGAAACCCGTCCCCACTCCCCTCATCTCCGGCGAAAACATTCTTGTGTGTCCATTAACTGGCATAAAGACTGTAGTGGCGTTTATGTGGAGGTCTTTGTAGAGGCTCCTGTGGTTTTGCCTCGTAACAGCTTCACCCAACCGTCCCCTACTTCATTAAACAGCTGAACCGCTCCGTCCAAACGGGCCTCTAATGCGTCCCTTTCTGTCCTTCCTTCCTGCCTTAGCTGATTAGCGCTGGACACTCGCTTTTATTGACCTCACAGCTATAGCAGGCCAGACAACGGCACCTCTACTTCTCATTAGCGCCCACGTAATATAAACATTTTCCTCAAGGTCGGGCTAAATAAGCCCCACAACGCACAAACACACACGCCAGTCAACTTTTGTTGCCTGTTCGTGTAGTTTTATGATAACCGGAGGAGGTGGCGTGGCTGTTTCCTGTCTGGAGTGTCGTTAAAAGCCTTGTTTTGTATGGCATTTGTTCTGTTTCCAGACAAAAGGCCATGGGGGCTCATAGAGGCCCCTATAAATGTAGGTGAACGCCTGTTAATCTGTTAATGTGGCCGGAATTTGGCTTTGGTTATTTAGTGGAAAGTTAAGCACTTTTCTTTATAGCAAACTTCTGCGAAGTGCGTGTGGAGCAAGATTGCCAGTGAAGATTTTTTAGTGTATTAGGGCTGCGAGACAGCTGGATTTTCTGTTTTAAAGCTGGGTGATCGTGACTGCAGGCTCACGCAACATGGAACTGGCACACAGATGCTGTGGTGACAGCTACAATGTTGTTGCCACCTTCTCAACACCCCCAAGTATACAGCCTTTCCACTTCCTGTAGCACCTTTCAGATGTTCTGTTCAAAATCTTTAGGAATATAAACAATATTTTACCAAATATTATATTTTAGTTGATTTTAGTGGATGTATGCAGTCAGTTTGATAATCAGAAATTATTTTAATACTCCTTTTGATTAGATTTGATTATTTTGAACATAGTTAGGGGTCGGTAAGATTTTTAAATGTTTTTAAAATGTCTTTTAAGGCTACAGTTATTTCATGACAGCAGAGTACAGCAGGCAGAGTAATATTGTGAAATATTAAGTAGACTTGAGAAAGCCAATATAAAGCCTATATCTCTTATAACTGATCCGGTTTTCGTAAACCATACTATCAAAACCACCGAAAATTCCATAGACTTTCTTTGAGAGGGTGAAAACTTTTGTACAATGATACATATGGTACATTTAAGCTGGTTTTAGCTGTTTTCAAACTGAATCAGTTGGTTTTAGCTGGATTTTTTTTCATTCATGTTAACAACATGCTAATCATGCCAGAAAAATGCTAGAGAAATGCTAACAACATTCTAATAATGCTAAAACATGCTACCAACATAATCATGCTAAAAACATGCTAGGAACATGCTAATCATGCTAGAAACATGCTAATATGCTAACTGTGTTACAATTTCCTAACAACATGCTATAAACATGTTAGCAACATACTAAGCATACTATGAACGTGTTATCAAGATGTTAATTATGTTAGCAACATCCTAATTATGGTAAAAACATGCTAAGAATACATTAACCATGTTAGCAAGGTTAATCATGTTAAAACATGCTAGCAACATGGTAATCATGTTAGAAACATGTTAGCAACATCCTAATCATACTAGGTACGTGTTAGAAAAACAGGCTAGGAAAATGCTTACAACATGCTAATCACATTTCAACAAGCTAGTAACATGTTAATCGTTCTAACAAGTTAAAAACATGCTGTTAAAATATGTTAGAAACATGCTAATCATGCTAACAGCATGCCTGAAACATTAACAACATGCCAACAACATGCTAAATATGATAAAAACATGTTAGAAACACATTAACATGTTAGCAACATGCTAATCATACTAGAAACATGCTACAACATGTTAACTGCATTAAACAATGCTAGCAATATGCCTACAACATGCTAATCGCTTTTCAACAAGCTAGTAACATGTTAATTGTTCTAAAAAGTTAAAAACATGCTGTTAAAATATGTTAGAAACATGTTAGCAACATGTTTATCTTGTTAAAACATGTTAATTGTGTTAAAACATGCTAACAACATGGTAGTCATGCTAGAAACAAGCTAACAACATGCTAATCATGCTACCAGCATGCTAGAAACATTAACAACATGCCAACAACATGCTAAGTATGATAAAAACATGTTAGAAACACATTAACCATGTTATAACCATGTTAGCATCATGCTAATCATTCTAGAAACATGTTACAACATGTTAATTACATTAAAAACATACAAGCAACATGCTAATCATTCTAGAAACATGTTACAACATGTTAATTACATTAAAAACATACAAACAACATGCTAATCGCATTTCAACAAGCTAGTAACATGTTAATCGTTCTAACAAGTTAAAAAACATGCCATTAAAAATGCTAGCAATATGTTAGCAACATGCTAATCATTTTAGAAACATGTTGCAACATGTTAATTGCATTAAAAACATACAAGCAACATGCTAATCATGCTAAAACATGCTAGGAGATGCTTACAACATGTTAATCGCATTTCAACAAGCTAGTAAGATGTTAATCGTTCTAACATGCCATTAAAATATGCTAGAAACATGTTAGCAACATGCTAATCATTCTAGAAACATGCTACAACATGTTAATTGCATTAAAAACATGCAAGCAATACGCTAATCATCCTAAAACATGCTAGCAAAATGCTTACAACATGCTAATCGCATTTCAACAAGCTAGTAACATGTTAATTGTTCCAAAATGCTGTTAAAATATGCTAGAAACATGTTAGCAACATGTTAATCATTCTAGAAACATGCTACAACATGTTAATTGCATTAAAAACATGCAAGCAATATGCTAATCATCTTAAAACATGCTAGCAAAATGCTTAAAACATGCTAATCGCATTTCAACAAGTTCTAACAAGTTAAAAACATGCCGTTAAAATATGCTAGAAACATGTTAGCAACATGTTTATCATGCTAAAACATGTTAATTGTGTTAAAACATGCTAACAACGTGGTAGTCATGCTAGAAACAAGCTAACAACATGCTAATCATGCTACCAGCATTAACAACATGCTAGGTATGATAAAAACATGTTAGAAACACATTAACCATGTTATAAACATTTTAGCAACATGCTAATCATGCTAGAAACATGCTACAACATGATAAGTACATAAAAAATGCAAGCAAAATGCTAATGATGCTAGCAAAATGCTTACAACATGCTAATCACATTTCAACAAACTCTCAGGCTAGGCTTTCTCAAGTCAACTTCAACTAATCTAGTTACAAATTAAAATATTGGTTTTTATTTCAATGTTCTAAAATGTCATTTCTTTTTATGATGCAAAGCTGAAATTTCAGCATTACTCCAGTCTTCAGTGTCACATGATCCTTCAGAAATCATTCTAATAATAGCATACAAATTCAAACCTATCTATTGTAAAATTAATGCCTCTTGGTTTGCGATTTAGTCCAACATCATTCATTTTAAGTGTGTCTCAAGTGTGCAGACTTTTTCTGGTCACGGTATGTCCAAACAGGAAGCTTGTGATCTGTCATTTATTAAAGGATCAGCGCTGACACATTGACACATATCTGATGTTACCGGGAATCTGTTTGTATGTCTTTCAAGATAAAAACTTTACAAAATGTTCCAGTCAAATGGACCAAGTGACAGCAGGGTTGTCAACGCAGCTCAAAGGGTGGATGAAGGTGTGTGTTCATATCTGTCCTCTGTAACACTTCTCTCCCTCATGCCCCCCTCATGAACCCCAGATAGGAGTGTGATATGGTGAGCAGCTGGCATACCTTTCAGCAAGGCGTTTACAACATGCCTGCCACCGCTTTGTGCATTCCACCTCTTGCACAGAGCATAAACACAAAACATATAGATGACAAATGCAAGACTGCAAAAAAACTAGACAGGCCACTTGCACTGAAGGGTTTTGAAAACATGAGTTGCATAAAACCTTGAAAAGGTAATTCAGTCATTCAGTGACCTTTTGAAAGAGTCCACGTGCTCATGAGAGCTTTTGTATATACAAAAAAACTCATGGCCAACCAAGCCTATAAAGTTTAATTTTAATTCAGTTTAATTTATAAACATTTAAATACATTTAAGCCATTTTTCAGGCATCCCAAGACTAGGAAATTGCCTTTTCTTTCTCTTTTTTAATTTCTATATAAATAAATAAAATAGATAGACAGACAGACAGACAGACAGACAGATAGACAGACAGACAGATAGATAGATAGATAGATAGATAGATAGATAGATAGATAGATAGATAGATAGATAGATAGATAGATAGATAGATAGATAGATAGATAGATAGATAGATAGATAGATAGATAGGTAGATAGGTAGGTAGATAGATAGAATATGCAGTGATATTAATTTGGAAATAAAGTAGATTGATTTATTATTTTCATTCATTTATTCATTGAATATTCATGGCATCTCAATGATTTGGAATATATAGTAATTTTATGTTATTTATTTATTTGTGCTCTCTTTATGGCATTCCAATGCTTTGGAATATATAGTGATTTTATTTGGAAAATAAGTAAATAAATAATTGATTTGTTTGTTTATTTATTTATAATATTTTTATGGCATCACAATGATTTCAAATGTATAGTGATTTTATTTGGACAATAAATCATTCAATTATTTGTTTGTTTGTTTATGCATGCTCTTTTCACGGCATCCCAAGAATTTGGAATATATAGTGATATTATTTAGAAAAAATTTTTTTTAGACTATTTTTCACTGCATCGCAAGAATTTAGAATATATAGTAATATTATTTATTTATGTATTTATTTGTTTATGCTCTTCCTGGCACCCCAATAATTTAAAATATATAGTGATATTTTTAGGGGGAAAAAAATTATTTGTTTGTTTGTTTAGACCATTTTTCATTGCATTCCAAGGATTTGGAATATATAGTGATATTATTTGGAAAATAAATGTATTTATGTAATTATTTATTTGGTTGTTTGTATATGCATGCTCTCTTCATGGCATCCCAAGAATTTGGCATATATAGATATTTTATTTGGTAAATAATTAATTAATTAATTTGTTTGTTTGTTTAGATTATTTTTCATTGCATCCCAATGATATTATTTGGAAAATGTATTTATGTAATTATTTTTCATTGCATCACAGTAATTTTTTATTTGTTTGTTTATACATGCTCTCTTCATGGCATCCCAAGAATTTGTAATATATAGTGATATTTTTAGGAAAATAAATAATTTGTTTGTATGTTTATGCCATCTACATGGCATACCAAGAATTTGGAATATATATTAATATTATTTGGCAAACAATTTATTCATTCATTCATTCTCTCATCATACCGCTCTAAGGATTTGGACTATAAAGCGATTTTGTTTATTTATTTATTTTCTTTCCACGGCATCCCAAGAATTTGGAATATATAGTGATAATTTTAGGAAAATAAATAATTTGTTTGTTTGTTTGTTCTATCTACATGACATACCAAGAATTTGGAATATATAGGATTATTATTTGGCAAACTATTCATTCATTCATTCATTCATTCTCTCATCATAGCGCCCTAAGGATTTGGACTATAAAGCAATTTTGTTTATTTATTTATTTATTCATTTACTTATTCTCTCTTCATGGCATCCCAATAATTTGGAATATGTAGTGATTTTATTTGGAAAAAAAGTAATTTTTTTATTTAGACTATTTTTCATTGCATCCCAAGGATTTGGAATATAATAGTGATATTTTTAGAAAAATAAATGTATTTATTTGTTTGTTTGTTTATTCTATATTCATGGCAACCCAAGGATTTGAAATATATAGTGATTTTGTTTGTTTGTTTATTCATGCTCTCTGCATGGCATCCCAATAATTTGGAATATATAATGATATTATTTGGGAATTTATTTATTTATGTATTTATTAAGACTATTTTTTATTGCATGCCAAGGACTTGAAATATATAGAGATAATTTTTGGAAAATAAATGTATTTATTTCTTTGTTCTATCTTCATGGCATCCCAAGGATTTGAAATATATAGGGAGTTTATATTTTTTGTTTGTTTATTCTCTCTGCATGGCATCCTAATGATTTGGAATATATAGTAATATTATTTGGAAAATACATTTATTTATTTGTTTATTTATTATATCTTGATGGCAACTAAATGATTTGAAATATATAGGGAGTTTATATTTTTTGTTTGTTTATTCTCTCTGCATGGCATCCTAATGATTTGGAATAGTAATATTATTTGGAAAATACATTTATTTATTTGTTTATTTATTATATCTTGATGGCAACTAAATGATTTGGAATATATAAGCCTGGTTTCACGGACAGGGCTTATTTGTTTGTTTGTTTATTTATTCTATCTTCATGGCAACTAAAGAATTTAGAATATATAGACCTGGATTCACAGACTGGGCTTAGACAAACCATGATTAGGCCATAGTTCAATTAGGACTTTTAAGTAATTTTTATAAAAGTGTTTTAAAAAAAACATTACTGGTGTGTATCTTGAGACAAAACAAAGACACTGATATATTTTAAGATCAGTCAGTGCAAGTTTCCCAAGAATGTGGAATATTATAATGATATTATTTGGCAAATAAATAAATAATGTATGTATTTAGTTAGTCTACTTTTCATGGCATCCCAAGGATTTTTGGAATATGGAGAGAGAGAGAGAGAGAGAGAGAGAGAGAGAGAGAGAGAGAGAGAGAGAGAGAGAGAGAGAGAGAGAGAGAGAGAGAGAGAGAGAGAGAGAGAGAGAGAGAGAGATAGATAGATAGATAGATAGATAGATAGATAGATAGATAGATAGATCAAAGGTGTAAATGACTGGAAGTCGGCCGCCCTTATCTCTTTGAATCTCTTTTTCCGTTTTTTTAACTTGAAACTCAAAGGTGACCTTTTGCCCCGGCTGTCAACCTCGCTGGCCCCCCAAACCCTTCCCCGGCTTCTTTGAAAGGGACTTGACAAGAACAACAACTGCGCTCATCACTTAGGAATTCCCAACCCTTGACCTTCCTGCATTCACAATAGTCAGAGGCGAGTGTCAAGAGTCACACTTTCAACTCACCGTGGCTTTCAGAATGCGCACTTGCGTGTTTAAACGTTTATGGATATTCAAGTTCTCAGGCTTGCAAACGTGACACACTCGGTACATTCGGGAACGCTGTCCTGATTCAATGTCTTCGGGTCTTTGTTCCGCGTCGCTCTTTCTCTTTCTCATCACTCTCTCCCATCCGCATTATAAGAGACCCCTGAGAGGAGCAAAGGGGGAGAGAAAGAAAGAGAGCAGAGGACTGGAACAAGGCAAATGGATAGAAGGGGGTTATTGTGGAAAAAGGGATTACTGCCCGCCATTGTCCTTCCCTAATCCCACCATTTTACTATCATTTAACACCTTTCAATGGTGGCCCCCCACTTCCCATCCTCCTCCGCACACACAATCTGCTCTCAACCTCCCTCCTCAGACAGCGTGAAATCTGTTATTCAGCCCAGGTCAAGCGGGTGGGGGGGGGCTGGGTGTTGGGTGGGGTGACAAGTATGGTGGTGTGGGGTGTTTCGGGGGGACGTCCGGCCGTTTTCTGACCCCAGCTTCATCTATTCTCCACGGCTCGACTCGGGGGCCCCATAACCCCCTTTGTTGAGATTGATGGCCTGCTGTTATAAGAGAAACCAACACGCTGCTCAAACAAGCATACATGGACATAACTGGCAGCAAGGCTGACTTGTGACGCCGTTGTGGATGTGTCCCAAATTTTTCTTGAGAGTAAATGCGTTTCATTGCATACTTTTCACTATGATGCCCTATATATTCACACTCTAACTAGTTTCTTTAATTTAACTTTGTGAAATAAATGAAAATTTCCACCAGAGTTTCATTTATTCCAATAGGATTCTGTTATGGAAACACAATTTTGACCATTTTTGGAAAGAAATTACCAATTAATTTGTCTTCCTTAACATTTTATGCATACGAAATACAGACAAATAAATGATCATTTTATACTTAGTGCACAATTTGACAAAGTTACAGGAATGATTGGAAATTATGCATAATAAAATATCATGTGCATATTTACTTGGACTTTTTCTTTGTTTTCTCAGGTTTTTGTCAGGTTTTTTTTTCTGGTACTGTCACATCCTTAAAAACAACAGATTTTTTTTTTTTTTTTAACTTGAGGAAAAATTTAAATACTGTTTATATTAAATAACTTTTTATATTTTTATTGTGAACTAAAACATACAAAAAGTAAAATGAATTTTTTTATTTATTTAAAATTAATGAAAATGTAAGATGAAAAACTATTTAAAACACTAATAAAATATAAAAACTAATAAAAATAATACTCAAATAACTATGCCCGTTTCCGACACTGAGTTAAAAAAAAGGTAATTGCGACTTATCTCGCAATTCTGAAATTATAACTCGCAATTGCGAGTCAAGATTGCGAGATATAAACTCGCAATTTTAAGAAATTAAGTCAAAATTCTGGGATATAAACTCATAGTTCAGAATTATGAGGATATAAACTTGCAATCGCAAAAAATTATGTAAAAATTGTGAGATAAAACCGGGCAATTATGAGTTTTTTCTCGCAAATGTGAGTTTGTATCTTGCAATTTGGACGTTTTTCTTGCAGTTGTGTTATAAAGTCAGAATTGCGATATAAACTTGCAATTCTGAAAAAAAAGCCACAATTATGAGATATAAACTCACAATTCTGAGAAAGAAAAGTCACAATTATGAGATATAACTTACAATTCTGAGAAAAAAAGTCACAATTGCGAAATATAAAAATGCTATTCTGAGAAAAAAGTCACAACTGCGAGTTATAAACTCGCAATTCTAAGAAAAAAAGTCACAATTACGAGATATAACTTGCAATTCTGAGAAAAAAGTCACAATTATAAGACAACTTGCAATTCTGAGAAAACAAAGTCACAATTGCGAGTTATAAATTCGCAATTCTGAGAAAAAAAAGTCAATTGCGAGATATAACTTGCAATTCTGAGAAAACAAAGTCACGATTACGAGATATAAACTTGCAATTCTGAAAAAACAAAGTCACTATTGTGAGATATAAAAACGCCATTCTGAGAAAAAAGTCACAACTGTGAGTAATAAACTCGCAATTCTGTGAAAAGAAATCACAATTGCGAGATATAAACTCACAATTCTGATAAAAGTCACAATTATCATAATTGATTTCTCAGAATTGCAAGTTAATATCTCACAATTGTGAGAATTTTTTTCTTATTTTTCATTCAGACTATGGAAACAAGCTTCCACAGTTTTTTCACACAAGAAATATTGAAATTTTTATAAATTATATTTTTATAATGGATTTTCATAGTTTATGATTGAAAATATAGACCCGGAAGGACACAGCAAGAATATCTATGCATAAACGACATTTGAAAAGTAGGCAAAATAAAATAAAAAATCACTACATTGGTTTTAACTTGACCCTTAAAAAAAAAAAGAAAAATGTTGAAACCAAAAACTGTTAGTCTTAATAAAAGTGTTCTTGGGTTTCTATCCACAGCACAAAGAAGTAGAGGCCGAGAGGGGCAACCGCTCTACGGGTAGCCTTGAAGCCGGTGGTACCACGATCAATCCCTTTAGCCACTTGAAAAGAATTCATTTTCCCCCATCTATCCGTCCATCCATCCTTCCTTCCTCTCCACGCTGCCCTCCTTCTGAGTAAAAGTGCAGCTGTCATTTGTAGCTCTCAGTTTTTCTGCCCCCTGCGAGCGCTCTGAAGGCCGTTCCTAGGCCGGGGGTGGGCGAGAGCTGGAGGTTGTTTTAAAGAGGGAGGGAATGTGGGGGAAACTGAACAGGTGCTGCTCCCCCTTCACTCTCTCTGGAGTCCATCTCTTCCTGCGTCCCTGAGGAGAGGAAGTCAGGGCTCTGCTAAAGGGATTAGAGCTTTGGATCAAACAGAAGAGCGGCCGTTCTCTCTCTGTGAGGCAAACCCATGAATTGTTCGACACTTGCAGTGTGCCACATCAACAACAGCCAATAAATGGCTTGCTAATTGCAACATGCTGGTATATTTTACAATTGACAGGCACTTTTTATCCAAAGCAACTTGAATTGCATTTGAGAAATTCCCACATTTCCTCATGACCTTGCTGTAGCTAGTGGTACTGTTTGAGGTTTAATGGTTAGGCCAATAATTCTGGAGTGAATAATATAAAGGATTCACAGTGAATCTGTTTGTTTGGATAGTTTAGAAATTATTTTTTTCACAAAAACATATTCACCAATTCAAAACATTGCGCAGATGCATTTTTTAACAATACTTCATAAAAACATTTAGTTAAATGCTGCTCTTCATAACTGTCTTCAACTTATTTTTGTAATTAAGGGTGTATTGTATTCTTTTTTATTCTTTTTTAGTTATTTTAGTGTAAATATAACTATTAAAGGTGATTGCTTTTAGCTTCTAGAGCTAATACACTGAAAAACACTTCATTTTTATGATAGTTTAATAACAATAACAATAACACTTTAAAAAAAAGAATTAATACTTTCAATCAGCAAGGAGACATTAAATTGATAAAAAGTGACTGTAAAGAAAGATATTTATAATGTTACAAAAGATTTCTATTTTAAATAAATGCTGTTATTTAGAATTTTCCATTAATTAAAAAAATCATACAAAAATGTTTTATGGTTTCCACCCAAAAAAATAATGAAAATAATAATAAATAATATTTAGCAGCAAAAACTGTTTGCAACACTGATAATAATAAGTACCATTAATAATTGAGCACCAATAATAATTGATAATAAATAAGCATATTAGAATGATTTATGCAGGATCATATGACACTGAAGACTGTAATGTTGAAGCTGAAAATTCAGCATGGCATCACAGGACTAAATTACATTTTACAATATATTTAAATATTAGTTATTTTAAATAGGAAAAAAAAGATTACTGTTTTACTGTATTTTAATCTATTTGATTTATATCTATCATACAGCCTTGTTGACTATAGGAGACTTCTTTCAAAAACAAAAAAAATCTCAGTTATTCCAAACTTTTGACTAGTAGTGTATATTCTCCATGAAATCAAAATATGATCTGGCACAACACATTAAGGAGCATGAAAAACATATTATTGTAATAGACATATTGTTTGTATTTCATGATAAAACTGACTTTGGAATATCTCCCGGTGTTTCCAATAGGCTAGAATATGCTCTCAAAATATTAGAACATTAATTTAGTAATTGCTATGAATTAATTCTCGTAATTTTAACTTCATTTTCAAAACATTTTGACTTTATTCTCAAAGCACTTTGACTTTATTCTCAAAACACTTTGACTTTCTTCTCGAAACACTTCGACTTTATTCTTGTAATTTTGACTTTGTCTAAACATTTTAACTTTATTCTCGAAACATTTTGACTTTATTCTCGAAGAACTTTAACTTTATTCTCAAAACATTTTGACTTTATTCTTGTAATATTTACTTTATTCTCTAAACATTTCAACTTTATTCTCCAAACACTTCGACTTTATTTTCGAAACACTTTGACTTTATTCTTGCAATTTTGACTTTTTTCTCAAAACAGTTTGACTTTATTCTCGAGACAATTTGACCTTATTTTCGAAACACTTAGACTTTATTCTCAAAACATTTAGACTTTATTCTCAAAATACTTTGACTTTATTCTCAAAACACTGACTTTATTCTCGAAACATTTAGACTATTCTGACTATTTTGATTTTATTGTCAAAATATTTTGACTTCATTCTCAAAACATTTTAACTTTATTCTCAAAACACTTTGGCTTTATTCTCAAAACACTGACTTTATTCTCGTAATTTTGACTTTATTCTCGTAATTTTGACTTTATTCTTAAACCTTTTCGATTGTATTCTCAAAACACTTTGACATTATTCTCTAAACATTTCGAGTTTATTCTAATAATATTGACTTTATTGTCAAAATATTTCGACTTTATTCTCTTAATTTTGACTTTATTCTTAAAACATTTTGATTTTATTCTCGAAACACTTTGACTTTATTCTCGAAACATTTTGACTTTATTCTAATAATATTGGCTTTATTGTCAAAATATTTCGACTTTTTTCTCGTAATTTTGACTTTATACTTAAAACATTTCGATTTTATTCTCAAAACACTTTGGCTTTATTATCCAAACATTTTGACTTTATTCTCATAATTTTGACTTTATTCTTTAACCTTTTTGATTTTATTCTCAAAACACTTTGACCTTATTCTCTAAACATTTCGACATTATTCTAATAATATTGACTTTATTGTCAAAATATTTCGACTTTATTCTCGTAATTTTGACTTTATTCTCTAAACATTTTGACTTTCGACAGTCTCTGTCAAAAGCTGTCAAATGCGGCTTTTCCGAGCTCAACGGCTTTGGCCCAAGCTGTAATATAAACAAAATGCTAGCCACCTTATTTTGCCGTAAAAGCGGGCCTGGCTTCCAGTCTCATCCGCATCCAGCTATTTTTAGCTGTACAACACAGCTCGTTTTGCTGCTTAATATTGCAAATTGGTACCCTGGAAATCCAGAGGTCTCGCGAGAGCACAATTTGAATTGTCTCTGCAAGACACTCTGGCATCGAGCAATGATGCACGTTACTGCATTACGTAAGCAGTTCTGGGAACCAATCAAATCGGTGTATCTGATGTAGGCGGGCCAGAGGCGAGCTAAGCTGATGACGACAGCGCTGCGACGTCCGGAATCATTTAGTAAACATTGAAAGATGGCTACAGATGAACACCAGTTGTTTGAAACGGCTTTAGCTGCTACAATGAACGAGTTAGACTTGGCTTTTCATATAAAAGAGGAACAGAAAACCGCGCTCAAATCGTTCCTTTGCAAGAAGGTCGTTTTTGCTGTTTTGCCGACTGGATACAGCAAGAGTTTAATCTATCAGTTCACACCGTCTATTGTTGTGATTGGTCGTGGCGTTATCCAATTGCGTGCAGTGAGAGTTTCAAATGCATGCTTGGTGCCCCACCTCGAGTTAGGTCCTTTTCATTGCTCGATGCCAGACCCTTAATCTTAATAGATTAGGGTCTGGATTTTTTCCAGGCTAGCAAATTGATGTTTCTTACGTATTATTTTAACGTATTATCTTAATTATGAACACAATGGTTTGTAGTGCAAACAGTTTTCCTGTTTACTGCACGTTGTTATTCTTCTTGTTATTTCCCTATAGCGGCTAATGAACCAGAAGTCTCGCTCACAGGCTTACTAGCGAACTTTTCCAAAGCTTAACTTGCCACCCTACAGTTTCAAAACACCATTCCCAACACCTTTTCAGTTTGCTTTCATGATTACCACCAAAAGATGAGCCATGGGACAAACCCATCAAAGTATTACGATGGCAATATCCTGACGCCAGCAATAAACCTGAGAGGAAAACAATGGCAAAGAGCCTCGCCTTTGCCTCAAGTGAATTTCGGACAGGTTGAATGAGGGGTCAGAGCAATTTAACACCACTTCGCTCAAAGGATAAGGTCACGCCTGGGCAGGTGGTGGTCAGTTTAGCAAAAGAGTGTCTGTGTATGTGTTTGTGCAGGACAGGAAACAGAACTGTTACGCTAGTAACTAGCAGCACACAGACATCTGACTCAATGGGAAGTTGGAAAGTGGGAGATATGGGATGGGGGTGCTTTAGCTGAAACAGAAATACGACTGCTAGCATCAGTGTTTTGGCATGTGGAGGGGAGGAGGTTTGTGCAGTGTTGGGTTTCACAATGGCTGGCGTCCTGAAAGAGAAAAAAAAAGCAGTGGTTGTTCTGAGCGCTAGCTAGCTTCCTGTTGCGGCTCCGGGTTTGTGTGTGTGTTTGTTTGAGTTTGTTTATGAGGATGTTTCTATGACACTAGGATGTGAGTGAGTCATGTAGGGCCAGTGTGAAGTTTCATTCTTAGTTTGGTGTGTTATTTGGTGTCATTAAACGATTTGTCATACTCATATTTATGTCGGTTGTAACTTTACCTCCTTTTTATACCTGCGAGGAGGTCATTTTTAAATATGGTTTTGTACATTAGATCCAACAGGAGTCGTACTGTAGATAAAGCGACGCTGAAGTGCCTTAAATTATACAGAAGTGTATCCGTTTTAGTGTTTGTCGAGTCTCCATTATAGGTAGAAAGGACAGGGCTAAAAGGAACATATTGATTGTAATGTGTTTCCTGTTCTTAGCTTTCACTCTGGTGTCAATCCTCAGAGAGAACACAGTGTTCTGACAGACTGTGTGTGTATATATACGACAGTCAGACACCAACACATCACTGAGCCCAGACAAAATTGCATCACAAAATCAGCAGAAAAAAAAGAGGAAATGAGTTTACACTGTAAACAAAAGTAAATACTTATAAAATCATATAAAAAATCTTAAACAAAAAGACATTTGAATTTTGATGTTTAAAGATTTTTCTTTATATGTAAATTTAAAATAAAAGTACACACACACACACACACACACACACACACACACACACACACACACACACACACACACACACACACACACACATATATATATATATATACATACAGACACACCATTTGTTCAATGGTATATAACTAGTACATTATTGTAATTTCTTTAGGTTATTTTATAATCTACAATAAATATAACAATATATAAAAGTTTGTACATAATTTGTAATTATATGTGTATATTTATTTAGAATATTTTAATATATTATTTTTAATACACACACACACACACACACACACATATATTTATAATATTAGATTTTATAATATTACTATACTATATATAACATTATATTATACTTTATTTTATTTTTAATATTTAATATATTAACTAAAACTTAATATTTTACAATAAATGTGATCATCTATAAATAAGTAAACACAGATAAATAATAAAATATAAATATTAAAACAATGTAAACAATACTAAACACATATGAAATCAGATATAAAATGTTAAAGTGTATGTTCGATTTTTAATATTTAATGTTTTTCTTTATATGTACATTTTAAATATAAGTAAATAATATATATATATATATATATAAATATAAATAAATAAATATTTATATTTATAAATATTAAATAAAATAAATAAATTATATATATATATATATATATATATATATATATATATATATATATATATATATATATATATATATATAAAATAAGGGAAAAAATATATATATACTTTTGATTTCCTTATTTTATATTTTATGTTTTAATATATTTATATTTGTACTTCCTTTTATAATTTAATATTTAATTTTTTTATATTTCATTTATTAAGTAATACCTGATATTTTACAATACATTTTATAATATAATTAAAATATTATACATACATATATATATATATATATATATATATATATATATATATATTACTAAATATATTAATCATTAAATATATATATATGTGTGTGACCCTGGACCACAAAACCAGTCTTAAGTCGCTGGGGTATATTTGTAGTAATAGCCAAAAAAACATTGTATGGGTCAAAATTATTGATTTTTCTTTTATGCCAAAAATCATTAGGAAATTAAGTAAAGATCATGTTCCATGAAGATTTTTTGTAAAATTCCTACTGCAAACATATCAAAATGTAATTTTTGATTAGTAATATGCATTGTTAAGAGCTCAATTTGGACAACTTTAAAGGTGATTTTCTCAGTATTTTGATTTTTTTGCACCCTCAGATTAGGGCTGGGCGATAAAACGATAACGATATATATCGCGATAGACAAGAGATCGATATCAATATAAAATGTGTTCGATAAAACGTTCGATATTTTGTATTCTTCGTCGGCCCGCCCAGCCCCCCTTTAACATTCAGTTCATAGCGCCAGACCACAATAGAAGTTAAGGTTATCTTTCCTACAGAACGGGTCCATGTTGT
The DNA here is from genome assembly GCF_049309525.1 of Garra rufa. NCBI lineage: Eukaryota > Metazoa > Chordata > Actinopteri > Cypriniformes > Cyprinidae > Garra > Garra rufa. The sequence continues at coordinate 19,901,427 of NC_133385.1, forward strand.
TGTATTAAACAAATTAAATAGCCTTATGTTATTTATCTCATTTACACGACGGCATTTGATTTCTGTCTCTACATGATCGCGCGTTTACAATGTCTCCTCACAGACGGGATCGCGGACTTTACTATAGAGCGGAATGCCGCGGAATTCGTAGATTTTTGGACCAATAAATCAAAAGTTGGTCTGTTAATTAATTCAGATCGCGATATGGACTAGTGTCTGTGAAAACTGAAATGCAAAAAGACCGTTTCAATATGAATCCTGCATGTTCCCGTTTGCCTCTATATGTATGAATGGAGGAGACGCGTTTTATTTTCACTACACGCATACTGCACACGTGACGCTCCCGCTAATTTTTGGCCTTTGCATCTCACATGAACAGACAAACTCCAATAAATACATCTCCAAAGCTGTTGTGAGTGTCACTTTTTATCAATTTTACCGTTTCATTAGTGAAACTAGCATCATTCATACTGTATTACACACTGAAACTTCACGGCAACCTGTCAAAATAAAAGTACGGTTTAACATGTATCAGAACAATATTAGTCTTGTATTACTGTACAGTATAATGTAGGTGTTTATATGTTCACATTTAAATAATTTACATAAAACAATATATATGATAAAAAATAAAATAAAGAGTCACCACTTAATTGTTGAAAAAATACTATTATTATTAAACCTTTTTTTAACTGAATATAATTTTTCTTCTATGTATTAATTTTAACAGTAAAGCTCCGTTTATTTTTATTTTTAAAAATAAATCTGTGATTTTGCTTTCATTTGATTATCAGAAAAATTAAAACAAGAATTTCTGAAAAAAAAAAAAAAAGATTGTAAGGCCCTGTTGTTCAAAATGTTGAAAGTTTTGGACTTATTTTTTCACTTAAATAAATGTTTTCGTTATTACACAAAGTATAGGCTAAAGTACCGGGAAAGAAGTAATGTTGGCTACTGGCAACCAGCAATCTGTGCAGAAAAAAATATAATCAGCCAAGTACTTTGCAACAACCTCTGACCTGTGGTCAAGCCGTACTTCTGGGCCATACATTAGCTTGACCATTCACTTCATCGACAATGAATGGGGTTTGAATTGAGGATTAAGAGATAATTAAGTGTATATTGTGACTTTAGACTTATGTTTACATTTTAATTATTTGAGTTTTCCATGGTTGTTGACATTTCTGTCTTAATAACTGAGGGGATTATGATCAGAGGCAGGTTAAGTTTAAAATAAAAATGCTTGAGTGTAATATATTTTTCTCCTGGTCCTTATTTTAAATGGGTCATAAAAATATCAATAATTATCGATATCGACCGATATGAAACACTGATATCGTGATATAGTTTTCAGCCATATCGCCCAGCCCTACTCAGATTCCAGATTTTCAAACAGTTGTATCTCGGCCAAATATTGTCCTATCCTAACAAACCATGCAATAGCTTATTTATTGAGCTTTCATATGATGTATACATCTCAGTTTTGTAAAATTTAACCTTATGACTGGTTTTGTGGTCCAGGGTCACATATACATATATATATTTAATTATTAATATATTTAGCAATACTTCAGTTTATAGGTAAAAATAATATATATTAAAAAAATTAAATATATATATTAAAACTGTTGTTTTTTGCATTATTATAAGATTTTGATGAGAAAACGTGCTTACAATTGTTAAAGTGCAGTAAAATGCAGGGGGGAAAAAACTAAACAAAACAAAACAAAAACATTCTGAAAACAGGCTTCATTTTCTTTTTATAAAACACAGTTTCCTCTGTCTTTCCACTTCAGTGTGAAGTTTGACCCAGGTTTCATGAGATTCAGGCCAGTTATGTGCGCAGTGAGACATAATCATAAACATCTGGATTATACCTTTGTGTGTATAATAACATATTTGGAAAGACACTAAGTCCTGCCTCTACACTCCCAAACGCAGTCCTTTCTGGAAATGACACGGTCTGCTCTGCCTATCTGGCAACGTTCATTCAAACAGAGACCGGTCCATTCAGAAGCCCAGAGTGCACTCATTCATGCTCAACACAAGCCCTGCCTTCCCTCACTCTCTCTCTTGCTCTCTCTCACATTCACTTTCTTTATTTATTTATCTCCCGAGTTTGCTTAGCAACCGCGCCGCAAAGCGAAGCACTGCAGCGGTGAGTCAACCTGCTGTCGTACTGACGAGAGATAGAAGGACAGATGATGCTGTCAGACTGCGGTCATGTGCATTTAGTCTGAACAAGGTGAGAAATTTGACCAGTTCAGATGCACAGTGTGATTTGGACATAATTATCCTTGAGAATTAGTCATTTGCAGGCATCTCAAAAGCTGTGATGGTGGACAGTTTTGGAGTTTCACACTCTCCCACTTCTTCTTTACCCCAGTTCTCTCCCTCACTCCTGTGTTCTTGTTTCTGAAGCATGAGACATATTAATCATTTCCTGGAGTGCAGCCACTCACAAGGCAGTTCTGAGCTCCTGTGATCTGAGTGAGTCTTAACTCACTTCCTGTGTCTGGCTGAGTGCTGAGTGGGAGAGAGCCGTGTCACAGAACTGGAAAAAGAAGAAGATGCAGAGAGAATATAAATCTGCATGACAGCCTGCAGGTGTGTAACCCTGGCAGTAATTAACTTTTATTTGAAGAGCAATATTTAATTTTAAAATATTTAATTTGTCAAATAAACGAAGAACAAGTTTTTATGGTTTTAATAGTTTTTCTAAACTTTTTCATCCTTCAAAAATGTTATAAAATCAAAAATAATATAATATAATATAATAAATATAATAAAATATATATGTTTATAGTTTATATGGTGTTTTTATGTAGTTTTTTAGAACTTTATTATCCTTCAAAAATGTTATAATATAAAATAATATAAATATAATATAATACAATATAAATTATATTAACATTTTTTAATATAATGTAATATAATAATTTACTTTAGCTATACAGATAATTATAATAAATGTGTTTATATATGTTTATAGTTTTTTATGGTATTTTATTTATTATCATGTATTTATAATATAATAAAATATAATGAGTATAATATACAGACTTTATAAACTCTCTATATTTAATATTTTAATATTTAGTTTTCTGTTTATAATTATATAATTATATATATATATATATATATAAAATTCTATTTATAATTTTTACATAGAATTTTCACAATATACATACACTATATATAATACAGAGTGAAGGTGAATTTATATAAATATATAAATTATATATAAATATTAAATATTTAAACAACAGTCCAACAGCTATACAGACTTTATAAACTTATGTATTTATTATATATTTAATAAATCCATATATTTAATATTTTCACATTTAATTTTGACCTTTCATTTTCCATTTATAATTCACTGCATTTAATTATATTTAATGATCCAATATATATTATCTATCATATAAATGATATATAATAAATATATTATACATAAAATATATACAATATTGATAAAATACCAAGTGAAGGTATTTTTTATTACTAATAATATTAAAATGTATAAATATAAAATATTTAAACAATATAATATAAAACATGCAAAATATAATATAAAATATGTTAAAATAGATTTATTGTTTTTATGTTTTTCTAAACTTTTTATAATCCTTTAAAAATGTCAATTTCATAATATAAATAAAATATGATATAGTGCAACAGAAGTTGCTTTAGCAAGACAGACTTTATAAACTTTATTTATTTGATATGCTCATATTTAATACGTTTTCTGTTTATAATTAGTTTCATTTATATGGAATTCTATTTATAATATAGATTTATACAGAATTGTCACAATACAATATATAGAAAGTACATACAATACCCAATAATGTTTTTTTACTAATAATATTAAAATGTACAAAAATTAAACAAAAATATGCAACTGTACACGTCAAAGCAACTACATCATGTCAGCTATCTTGTGTGTTTCAGTCCCATTCAGTGGTATTTTGGCCCTGAACTCTGGTTGAGTTCTGATGGTGATATTTGGGTCTAATACCTGGTTTGCTGGAGGTAGTGTGGGCTGGGGAACAATGTTTTTGCTCTTTCTCATCATTTCTGTCTCTGTCGATCTCTCCCCCTCACACATGTTATTTTTAAAAGCGCTTTTAAATGATAATGACTATTTTTACTCCTTTTCCATCAAGCCGCGTGGGCTCACACAGAGACAGCGGCGGATGATTCATATCGGTTGGAGTGCTCCTTTTGTGAACTGCTGCCGCCACATCTCTGCTGTAACATGGCCTTCATCGAAACAAAGCCACGAAGGGCCTTGAAACGGGTGGAAGCAGCACAAACCGAGAGCTGTGAGCTCTGGGCTGACATTCACAGAGCGAATCTATTCATAGCCGATGGAGAAACTCAAGGTCTGTAGCTTGTGATGAGCAGCACCGTGCTAAAGCGTTATCGGTTATCGTCCTGTTATGAATTCAGATGTGATCGCTGATAACGCAGACACGCACTTACACACACTTTTGGTTCTGGTGGATTAGATAATATGTCAACAAGTCTGTCATGCTCTAAATCAACAGCTCATCTCATCTCTGCAAACAGGAACGGAAGGAATCTCGTGGAGTTTTTGTCGTGGAGAGACACGCGTGGGCTGCGATGAAGCGGGAGAAAACACAAAAAGCCAAAGCTTTATTTCCAAACAAAGCACTTCTATGTGGCCCTTCTTGGAAGACATTCCTCCCCGGCATTCCAGAGCGTGTGGAGGTGGAGGTCTCGACCACTGGCTCTGAGGATAATTAAGTTTGTAATTTTTAATGAAATGTCCCACCTACACACACTGAACGTCCTGAAACCTCTTTGTCTCTGTCGGATTACCTCTCTCCACACACATATATCAATTGTACATACAAAAAAGTATATATCATCAATATTAATTATTATTATAATATAATATATGAAACAATATGAATTATTATGTTAATAATAAAATACATTTAAATTTAAAAATATTTTTACTCTAGGTATAAACCTATTAGTTTATTTTATTAAAAAAATTATATTTTTTTATAAATCTAAATATATATATATATATATATACCGTAATAGCTCTTTAGTTTATATATATTTTTAATTGATAGATAAATAGACAGATAATTTAATAATTTACATTAAATATTATTTAATTAAAATATATAAAATGCTATATTTTAGTCTAATAAATATAATTACACAAATTTGTATTATATGTATTTTATATTGTATTATTTATTAAAATTATTATAAATATTTTTTATTATATTAAATGTATATTACAATTAAATTATTATTTATAATCATTTAAATTAAAATATAAATTATTTAAAATTAAATACAAGTATAACTATTCATACATATAAATATTTTTTTTAATCTATACATGTACGTGTGTGAATTTATATATACATAATAAATATACACAGTAAACACACATTTAGTATGTAAACATAAACTTTTATTTCGGATGCGATTAATCGTGATTAATCGTTTGACAGCCCTAATATATATATATATATATATATATATATATAGTATTATTTGCAGGATTTTTAAATGTATTGTATTTATTATTTTATAATTCTGTTATATGATTCTGTTATTTTATAATTCTTAAATATGTTAATAGTTTTTCTGTGGTTTTAGTAGTGTTTATAAACTTTTTAGAATTTTTCAGAAATGTTGTATAATTTAGTAAATAATATAATATAACTTTAATATATAGGGTTTAGACTTTATAATTATGAAATATGTATGAAATTCTGTTTCTAATTTTATTTATAGAATTTTCACAATATACATACAAATTGTGACCCTGGACCACAAAACCAGGCTTAAGTAGCACGGGTATATTTGTAGCAATAGCCAAAAAATGCATTGTATGGGTCAAAATTATCGTTTTTTTCTTTTATGCCAAAAATAATAAGGATATTAAGTAAAGACCATGTTTCATGAAGATATTTTGCAAATTTCCGACCACAAATATATCAAAACTTAATTTTTGAACAGTAATATGCATTCCTAAGAACTTCATTTGGACAACTTTAAAGCTGATTTTCTCAATATTTCGTTTTTTTTGCACCCTCATATTTCAAATTTTCAAATAGTTGTCTCTCGGCCAAATATTGTCCTATTCTAACAAACCATTCATCAATGGAAAGCTTATTTATTCAGATGTTCAGATGTTTTTTCCGCACAGACATACATACAATTACAGTTTATATTTTAATATTATCCAATTACATGTAATAGCTTTTAAGGCAACATGTGTCCCAGTATTGTCCCAGTCTTACTGTTACAGCTCTGTAAGTCGTTTAAGCAGTGAAAATAAACCCAACAGATTGTGACTATACTTGGCCAGTGTGCTAATCCTGTGTGAAGGGTTTCAGTCCCTGTCGTCCTCTTGTGACAGACTGCGCTGTGAAGGATTTGCCAACATGCCCAGCAATTTCCGGTGCTCAAGTTCCAGTGACCCCAACACCACCCTCCTCGCAAACCCCACCTCCTGCACTCCCATCAGGCATCATCCGCCCACCACCTCCCCGCTCACCAGCTGCACTCTTCCATTTGTGTGCTTATGAGAGTTGCAGTAGTGAAGGCCACCCCTGGCTAGATGACCTCGTCTGTTGTCAGTCACTTTTAACGGGCAGGTACGTAACCAGACAATCATTTGGGCCAAAACAGATGGTTTGATCTACCCCCTTCTCCAATGATAAGTTCATTAGTGCGAGATTTTCCATACAATTTCTAACCAAGTTTCTTCTAAAAATAAAGCTTCTTTGTGGTTTCATGAAGTAGATACTTTTAACTGCCCAAAAGGTTCTTTATCCACTTACCTTTTTGTTGAGTAACCGATGAGCGCCGTCACGATGGATTCTAACTTCCGTTTTTGGTGCTCTCGTGTTCCAGTCTCCATAGACATCCCTATTAAAACTGGGTAAAAAGATCAACTGAATTAATTAAACTAAAACTTGTTCAGTATAACTAAATATAAAAACGTGAACAGGGTTAAGCTGTGCTGTTGTTAGCTCCCACAATAACAGCAATAAGCCTAACGAATTCCTGTAAAGTACTTTTTGCTTACCAGCAAACCTGTCCGTGTCCAGCGCTGTATGCCTTGCATAAACGATGACAAAAGAAAACGAGCAGGGCTTAAGCGCTTAAATTAAAATACTGTGTGTGAAATAATAAAATAATGTGTTAAAACGTTATGTGCTCTTAGTATTTTGTGGACAAAATCCCGCGAACTTCGCCCCGTTTCGGAGCTGTATGTACAGTATATGCGCGTTCATGTGTTTTCAATGCTGGTAACCACGCGTCGCTTCATGTCATCTTCCCACTTATTAAACTATGACAGAGTTACTGAAAAAAGACGGTAATTGCAACACTGAAAAGCGATGAAACTATGGTGCCATGTGCTTTTAGAAACACGAGAGACCGGAAATGTAATAAAGCACCATTCCAGTCAATCCAGACTTCCTCATTCAGGAAAAAAGTGGAAAGTGGACCACAAAACATTTTCTTGAAATTCCATAAGCTTTCCATTGATGAATGGTTTGTTAGGATACAACTATTTGAAAACCTGGAATCTGAGGGTGCAAAAAAATCAAAATATTGAGAAAATCACCTCTTACTAATCAAAAATTAAGTCGTGATATCTTTACGGTAGGAAATTTATTAAATATCTTCATGGAACCCCTGCTGAAAAAAACAGCATATGCTGGTTAGGTATGTTTTGGTGCTGGGATGCTGGTTTTAGCTGGTATATGCTGGTCCTTTGCTGGTTTATGCTGGTCCCTTGCTGGTTTATGCTGGTCCTTTATTGGTTTATGCTGGTCCATGACCAGCATAAACCAGCAAGGGACCAGCAGGGACATGATCTTTACTTAATATCAAATGATTTTTTGCAAAAAAGTTGATCATTTTGACCCATACAATGTATTTTTGCCTATTGCTACAAATATACCCATGCTACTTAAGACAGTTTTTGTGGTCCAGGGTCAAATATGGTTCTCTGAGGAACTGTTTACGGAACCAAAAATGGTTCCATGGCATCACTTTGGAAGGAAATTCAGAATCTTTTATTTTCTAGCTCTTTCAAAATCAGATCTTCCAAAATGGTGATCTGAAAAAACTATCTAGAGCATTTATAGCTTAAAAAAGCATCTCAGATACCTGGTACAGCTAAAACGTTCCTTAAAAAGTGAGTGTAAATCAAACCGTCACAGACGTACATACCAATTAAAAGCTGACACATCTGTCCTTTTTCTGTCAACATGGTGGAGGTGTATCAACCTCAAAGAAACATGGTAGTATATCTATTATCACATCTTTCTTTTCTTCCATAACAAACAGTTCATCAAGACTAAACATCCTGGAGGTTATGTGCAGGGCAGAAGAGAGTTTGAGTGTTGTGAGTAAACAGCACAGTGGGCACAGTGGATACGCTGTTATCACACTTAACTGCTATGGGCTCTTCTCCAAACCACCCACATGGAGAGTAAGAACTTCCGCCAACGTGGGGAGAGAACTCACCCCTGGCAAAGTGATCTCTTTACCTCCTGTTCTCCATCTCACGCTCACTTTGAATACGAAGAGGCTTCCGAACAAGCCAGAACTGCTTGGAAGATGTCAGTAATGGTGATACTTTTCATTGCAAATCTATGCAGGGCAATGCACAGTCTACAGTAGTGTTGGGATTTGGGAATCCAGAACAGTTCCTTTTATAACATCCTCGAACAATGATTTTCTTAAGATATTGCACAAAAGTGTTTTTAATCATTAATATAATATTTAACCAACCATTTTTTATATATAACTGAGGGAGTCATATGCAACTATTACAGAAGTTTCAAATGCTCACCGATGAGTCGGGGGTGAAAACTTTTGGAATTTGAAGATCAGAGTTCATTTATCTTGTTTTGTCTTCTAGGAAACATATAAGTATCTTCTGTAGATTCTGAAGGGCCGTACTAAAGGAAAAAATATATATATATTTTGACGAAATAAGAAAAATGTACACATCTTCATTCTGTTCAAAAGTTTACATACCTGGATCTTAATGCATTGTTTTTCTTTCTGGAGCATCAGTGAGTGTTTGAACCTTCTGTAATAGTTGCATATGAGTCCCTCAGTTGTCCACAGTGTGAAAAGATGCATCTCAAGATTACACAGTCATTTTTGGAAAGGGTTCAAATACACAAAAATGCTGAAAAACCAAAGAATTTGTGAGAGCTGAAGGATTTTTCTGAAGAACAGCGGGCAGTTTAACTATTTAGGACAAACAAGGGGTTTAAAAACAACTATCACAAAAAAATAAACAGCTGTGGATCATTCAGGTGACAACACAGTAATAAGAATCAAGTGTATGTAAACTTTTGAACAGGCTAATTTTTTATCAGTTCAACTAGTATTTTCTTTTGTGGACTACATGTTAACATATTAACAATGCATATCTATATATATATTTATATATTTTGTTATATTCCTGTTTATATAAGAAATGTATTCTAATTTTTACTAAATAATATAAGCTATTTTATTATTATAAAATATTACATTTTCATAATACATTTTTTATAAAATTGTATAATATCTTTGTGTAGATGTGTATGTAAATGTATATTGTAATTTCTTATATTTAATATTTATAATACAAAATCAATTAATGTGATCCAAATGGAGGAGAAAACATTACAGGAGTGTCTAATTTGAGTAAATCCATTCGAATACTACACCTTTCTCAGTGTTCATGTTGGCAAAGATATGTGGAATAGATCGTTATTATTATAACAACAATACACAGCTATTTTGCCCTCAGAAATAATTACTACTCATTTCAACCCTATTCCTTACACCCACACAGGGATTATCCCTTTATCTGATGTATGCAAAAGCCAAGAGGGTGTCAGGTTGCGGCTTGTTTTGCCAGGACTTGCTTTTAGAGCAGGAGCCTGATCTCCTGTCAGGAAGTGCCGCAGGGGGGGACATTTCGCTCTAACCTGCCCCTACCTGGAAATACCAGCCTGTCCGCATGGAAAGTTGTTTTGCTCACTTAACAACACTTAGTAACACAGTTTGTGGGAACTTGTATTCTGTTTTTCACTGTATAACTTTTCATCTAGTCAGTGGTTATTTTGAATGATTAATTAAAAATAGTAAATCTATAATTGAGTTTTTAATTCTTATTTTCAAGTGAAGCAAAGAAAACAGAGAAACATTGATAGATTTGAATAGACAAAATAGCAATTTATTAATAACTTATCATTTCTTTACATTCGTAACATTGGGGGGAGTGGTTTTGTAAAAGAGCCCCTCCCCCCAACCAGGCCTTTGCTTTGAGGGGCAACAAAACCCTCCAGAAAACCATCAGTTTCCTCACAAAAAATTGCATCTCACAGAACTTCCCTGAACAGGAGACCCAAAACGTTCTCCCAGCTTTGTCAACACAGACCTCAAATCCTCGCACACAAAAAAAATCAGCGTTACTTGCTTCAACCCTCCAACGTCCCAAGAAAAATTACAAAAAACGAGTAGTATAAAGGCGCGAGGGTTCTAAATGGGCATGCATCTGAAACCCCGCCGCATAGCATTCGAGGAATGCCTCGTACACTTATAAGTTCGGACGACCCTTCGAGCTCGTATTGGTCGGGTCCGCTAAAAAAAAGTACTGATGAAAAGAAGAAGCTTATGGGAACTGCTCTGAAAAGTTACCGCACAATAACACTCTTATGTACAGAACTAAGGCAAGAGTATGACAACTTTGATTGGTGATGGTGGTTAAAAGGCTTGAGAGAGGCGGAATCGATCCGTAAAGCAAAACTGGAAATATATTATACATATACACATTGCAAAAACCTGTTCAAATTTTTGGCATTTAACTCGTTGATAAAGATAATAATGATCGATATTAAGTTCGCTTACATAAAGAGGACAAAAAGGAGAAGAAAAATCTACAGCCGTTCCTTTAAAACAGGTGTATTCTAACTACCGACATCTTAATATACACATGTATAAATGTTTCAAAAATTTCTCCACGCAAATAAGTTGGAGTACAGTACACTCTGCCATCATTACCGAAGGGAAGTCTCGTCCCAAAAACAGGCAAGTCTTCATTGAAGACAAGAAGAGCGCACCTAGAAAATGTCAAGGTGCAAGTGCTAAACAAAACAAATGCAGTATTTGTCGTTGTTCAGTTCCAGTCAAGTCTCTTTGGCACACCAGCCCCAAGTTTGTTTCATTTCCTCAGTCTTTCCATGCTTGAATATGTATATATACGGATATATATATATATATAAAACAAACTACTTTATAGAGTCTCGGAGATACAGAGTCACATGATCTCTCTCCGTTAAACAGCAGCGTAGAAGCTCTGGGCAACCACTTGCCCCATCAGTGGCTACTCTGGTCAGCCGTCGTCTCAAGCCAACATCAATAACGTCAGGAACCCCTCGACAGGTGTGGAAAAAAAGAAGCTCGATTCGTTCGATTCGAATCATGGCGGGACCTCACGTGGACTCAAGAGGGTCCAACTGGAACACGTTGTGATTGGTCGGTGTGGTGAAGTACAACGGCTGGGTCGGAGCCACGACTCGGTTGTCACACGGGCTCTTGAGTCCCAACGTGCGCTCGAAGTCCAAAAGTTGGCCCATGAAGTTAAAATTGGGTGAGATGTTGGACTTCTTCATCTTGACTATGTCGTACGCGTCGTTCATGGACAGGTTGAGCTTCTGCATGAGGTACGCCACCGTTACGGTGACCGAACGGCTGATGCCGGCCAGGCAGTGGACGAGAACGCCACACTTCTGTCCGCGGGCCTCATCTGAGGGGGGAGAAAAAAAGATGAGACGGTTAGTTAACTGACTTATGAATATGCAATTGTACATAAGCTCGCTTGTCAGAATTCATTACAGCAAAAGGGGCCTCATTCAGCAGGATTTCTAGTGCATGACTGCAGGCTGAGGGAAAACAACTCGCCCATTTTCTCAGGGAACGTGACGTGGAAATGGGCTATTAAGGTTAATCAAATGATCCTTCCGCTTGCCAGGTTACTCGACAATGGTACCATTTGGGCGTGTAAATGTAGAAGTCATGGCAGCGCCCTGTCAAGGCTAACAGGATGTCAACACTGCCCTGTAAATGGTCCTCATTGTGTGGCGAAACATTGCTCTGTCCTAGATTACTTTCAATGCTGCTTGCTTCCTTCCTGTTGAGCTCAAATTACCGCCTCCCCCCTCCGTCTCCCGTTTCATCATAAGCCTTTGTGTCACAATTGCACAACCGCGGGATATGTTACTATGCAAACAATAAAAAACGCTGCCTTCCGTTTGGTTATGTTTAATCAAACTAGGACTGAATGAAAAACAATAACAGTGTTTGCTTACCAATAAAGCTGATGGCTTCTGGGAAGAACTGTGAGAGGTTCTGGCTCCAGTGATCGGAGATGGGAATCTGCTTGTACTTGAACTCCCCGGCGTTCTCGAACATGTTAGGAAGATTAGGGGTCACGTTCAAGATGTACTTGATGCCAAACTCCTCCAGGATATCCAGGTTCGTCGAGTCCTTCGCGCAGCCCAGATACAGATGCGGCAGGATCTCCACGGGGAACGAGGGCTGGGGGTTAGAAAGAGGGCTGCCGTCCGAGTCGGTGGCGCTGCTTGGGTCTCGGTCGATGTCCGACTCGATGTCTGAGGAGTCGGAGCTGATCCGGAGCCCTCCGAGACCCAGCACCTGGGAGGTCGGTGAACTGCTGCTGGAGGAACCGTCGAGGTTCGTCTCGCACATAGTGGGAAATTCAGCTTGAAATTTGCTGAAGCCACCTGTGAAGTTGAAATTAGAAATACATTTAACATTTATCCCTCAACCCTTAACAAATATCCATTCATTAAATACTAGTACTATTTGTTTACTAGTTAACTACTTGATTATTTACATTCCAGTTCTAGTTCTAAATACACTAGTGTTACTAGTAATATTTTCAATATGACTAGCACTGTTTTTAATTTTATAAGGAAGCCATTCAAAGTCAAAATGCAACTGTAACTAGTCATACAGTAATATACATTTCAGTTGGAATACATACTAGCTACTAGAAGTCAATGGCAAAATGTGAAAACAACGAATGTGACTAAATAAATAGATATCTAAAGGAAAACATACTAGTCGCTAATGGGTTACTATTACAAATAATTGCAAAATAAATACTGCTAACATAAAACAGATACTAGTTAGTTACCTAAACCGCAAAATCGCAAAACGCTTGGAAATGAACGTACCCTCAAGATAGAAAGCCTTGTAGCCCTCGTCCTTCATTCTCCTCAGCAGTAAACCCAACACGGATCCGCCGTCAATGTTTTCATTCCACTCTCGGCTGTACTCGTCGTACAACACGATAGTGTCCGTCTTGCACCTCCGCGCGAATCTCTCCCTGTCTTCCCCGTTGGAAAGCAGCGACTTGATGGGCAGGTTGCCCTTCTTGAGCCGCCGGAGCATGAGGCTCGGGATGGCCACGTTAATGGCCGTTTCGACGTGCGACGATTCGTAGAGCTCTTGCGTTCGGCAGTCCATAACGAGCAAGCAGTCCCTGCGCGTCTCCAGCTGCTCCTTCAGCCACTCTACCGTCTTGCTTATGGCCATGACCGAATCGAACTGCACGGGTTTGAACTTATCAAGCATTAGTGAAATACGGTACGGCACCGTGAGACCTTAAAACTGCGGATAGGACGCGCTGCAAGAGGCCGTGGACGTCTCAGGCCTGGAGCATTGAGATTCTCAAGCCAAAGTGTCTTCTGCGCCGTCGAGATGATTAAAATCCTCGGGTTTTGCTTCGAGAGTCAAGCGCAGACTCGCTCTACTTCCACCTCATTCATGCAACTGTGTGCATTTATCAATGACTCACACTAGCCACTGACGTTGTGTTCTCGTTATATAACCGCTCTTCTCTTGTCGTCGATTTTCACACGAACCGATCTAAATATCCAGTCGAATGTGGATCGCGGATGCGTTGCGAAAGCCAAAACACTTCGTAGCTTTATTTCCCTTCGAGATTTATCCCGGAGAAAGCAACACTGCGTCTTCCTCTGCTCTAGTCCTAGATGCGCTCTCTGTCACTGCGAGCTAGTGAATGGATACATGCGCTAGGCGTTTCAATGGATACATTATGTCGGCCAGCCAATCAGGAGGCGCCTAGCAAGCGTCGCCGTGGAAACGGGGCCGGATGGAACAGACTGTGTTGATGAATTGTTAATAAGTTTGTCATTCACAAAAACGGAAAGGAATTTCCGCTCCGGATCAGCGGAGTGCAAACAAACAGTAGAGAGGCACTGCATGGGAAGGAAGGAGGAGTGCGAGTGTATTTGGTGAAGGGTCTATATACCTCATGCTCAGGTTACACACTTGAACTCCGTTTAGCCGCATTTCAGTTTCGTCCGGCTGCTGTTTGGAGCTCGGTTTGTGGAGTCTAGTACGTCGCGGGCTGCCGACGGTTAAACCCAGCTAACAAAAACAAAACGTTGAAATATTCTGAAATTAATAGTAGCATTTAAAAACGTTACATGACTGAATGTCCAATTAAAACATCTTACGAAAAACATTCCATGAACGATAATGTTTTTGTGCCAACGTTTTGAGGACTTTATTAAAGATCACATTAGCTACACTGCCAGTCAAGAGTTTTTGAATGTTTTTTTTTTAAATAAGTCTCTTCTGCTCACCAAGTCTGCATTTATTTGATCCTTAAGTACAGCAAACTATTTTCTATTTGAATATATGATATATGAATATCCTGATTTCAAAGCTGAATGTCTAGCATCATTACTCCAGTCACATGATCCTTCAGAAATCATTCTAATATTCTGATTTGCTGCTCACAAAAAAATGTTTATTATTATGTTGAAATCAACCGAATAGATTTTTTCAGGTTTCTTTGATGAATATAAAGTTCAGAGGAACAGCATTTACCTGAAATAGAAATCTTTTGAAATATTATAAATGGCTTTATCATATCTTTTGATCAATTTAAAGCATCCTTGCTAAATTAAAGTAGGCTACTCGTTTCTATGATCATGTGACACTGAAGACTGCAGTAATGATGCTGAAAATTGAGCTTTGATCACAGGAATAAATTACATTTTAAAATATATTCAAAAAGAAAGCAGTTATTTGAAATAGTGAAAATATTTCACAATATTACTGCTTTTGTTTTATTTTGGATCAAATAAATGCAGCTTGAAAAAAAACCTTTTGATTGGTAGTGTATTTTGCCAGACCAAAGTTTGTCTATTTCGTATTCACTGTAAATAATTTACATATTAAATTATCATATTACATCATTAGCATTATGGTTTTACACAAAAAAAAATCGCCAAAAACGATAAACACACACAATAAATAACTATTTTCACTAACTTAACAACAAAATAGGTTGAATTTAGGTAAGCTGTTTAAATAAATATGCAATAAAAGTAATTTATGGTAAGAAAAATGACAACTTTGCCTGACAAACCCCTCAAAATACAGGCCAAATATAAAATAATACAATAAAACATTCTGCTTTGCATCATATTCCGTGTAATATTTTGTTTCTTTTAACGTATTAACAATATGAAAGTATAATTAGATCAGGCAATCGCATAGTCTCGTTTGATTATTCCAGTGATCGATCGCTCAATCCAAATCAATGAAGGTGGGAAGCGCTAAGCGATCGGCCAATAAACACGTCAATAGAGCCATCAAAATAGTTTAACACCAGATGCGAATTGTGAGTTTCTCTTCGTCTTATCCAGTCATTTCCTACACCGAAGCTCATGGCATCTTGAGTGTCGCGATAGCATGTGTGCAAGCTTTGAAAAAATCACTCACAAATCCTTCAACAGCTGCACCGGATTCCCGCGCCTACATTAAACCAGATGTCTTTGATAATACTTTTACATGTCATTACTCACCATTTTATAATTGCTATCGGTTTCAGTAGAACGAGGTTAATTTGAATTGCATGCTGATAAACTAAAGCCTCAGTGTTGGTTTGAAAGGTCAGAGCAGGTCTCTGGTGCAAACGCTGAAACGCTCAGAAACGCTGGAGCTCGAAAACAAGCGGCCGAATGTTATTCACCGTGTTCAATTTGCATAAAGTAGGCGAGAGACAGAGAAACAAATATCATTTTGCTCAGTTTTGTTTATAGGCACAGCCTGTGGTGTTGCTATAAATGAACCCCTGCAACCGAATATAGCTCTTAAAACAATAATACTAATGAAATATGTGTTCAGGATGAATGTAGAAGGCCGGATTAGGGGGAGTTGATTAACATGTTGTCAGACATTCTGTCTCCTGTGTCATTTGGCAGTGAATTGCTCTTTAAATTGTCCATCAAGGCTCTCTGTCATCATTCACATGCACAGCGGTCACATGGGCCAAAGGTGTGTTCAGTTTCACCCCGCTTAACATATGAAACGCCACACAGCACCTAGATAATGGCCATTATCCTGTAGTTTGTGGAGATCCTTCTGGGGAGGCTGGATTGTATTCTCATTGTAATCCACTTTGGCTGCTTTACTGCCTGGAGATACTGCATCTGGATGAGCTTTTGTCTTATAAGAGACATGTTCCCTCCGCTTTACACACTTTTTAATCTAAAATCTTATAAACCACAGATTCTTCCACTTGTCAGTGGTTCCAAAAAAAAAAAAAAAAAATGTAATAAAATCTATAAAACTTTAAACTGATCATCATGATCACTAGAATGTTCTTTAGATGTACCATCACTTAATTTACTGTTATTAAAAAAAAAATTTCTTTAATAAAAAAAACATAACATTATGATGATGATTGTGATTATGATTAATAATAATAATAATAATAATAATACCCAAAGCACACAACAAAACACAAAATAGCTGCAGCAAGAATAAAATAATAATAATAATAAAAACGACATCTTTAATTTAAAAAAGGCAAATGTAATAAATACATTTAATAATATAATAAACATTTTTAAGAAATCACATAATTTTTAATATATTTTAAATTTTAACAAGATTTAAAAAAATGAGAAATAAATGTAATAAAATAAATATAGTAATAATATAATAATTAAAAATCATCTAAAATGACAGAAAGTGTCACGTATCTGGTCTATCTCGTCATGAACTCTAGCACACACATTCTGGACTGCAAACCCCATAAGCCACTGCACCAATCACTGCACACAGCTGCTCCTCGTTTCCCACTGAACTGATTGCTGCATACACCTGTTTATCATTTACCCACATGCATTTAAGCCACTCACACACACAGCCACCTTGCGAAGTCTTATCGTTCCATATGGTCGTAATTCTAAGTGTTTTTCTCTGTGTTGGATTATCTGTGTATGACTCTGGACTGTGTACCCCGTTGACGATTCCTGCTTCCTGCCATTGCGACCATTCCCTGTCTATCGAACTGTTTCCCGGATTACCTACGTTGTTCCTGTTTTCTGGTGATTATTCTGGCCTGTTGACGATTCTAATAAATGCTGCAAATGGATCCGCACGTCTCTGACTCCTCCCTGTGACAGAAGACTTCGCCAAACCAGGATCCAGCGGCTTTGTTTCACCTCCAGCATCACAATATGGACCCGCATGAGTCTGTAAGCAAGATGGCCTCCCTTCTAGAGTCTCTTGACAAGATGACCTCCCTTCTAGACTCTGTTCGCAAAATGGCTGCCCTTCCAGAGTCTGCTCTCAAGATGGGCCCCCTTCCACAGCCATGGCACAAGATGGCTACCATCAAATCAGTGACTGCGCCGCCAGAGCGCCCTCCAGTGACTGCGCCGCCAGAGCGCCCTCCAGTGACCGCTCGCTCAGAGCCTGCTCTTCCAGAGTCTCCGCTGGAGACGCCCAGCCCTCCTGAATCTCCACTGGGGTCATCCAGTTCTCCAGAGCCCGCTCCTCAAGAGTGTCGTCCAGAGCCCGCTTCTCAAGAGCGTCGTCCAGAGCCCGCTTCACAAGAGCGTCGTCCAGAGCCCGCTCCTCAAGCCAGCCTTCCAGAGACTCCGCTGGTTCCGCCCAGCCTTCCAGAGACTCCGCTGGTTCCGCCCAGCCTTCCAGAGACTCCGCTGGTTCCGCCCAGCCTTCCAGAGACTCCGCTGGTTCAGCCCAGCCTTCCAGAGACTCCGCTGGTTCAGCCCAGCCTTCCAGAGACTCCGCTGGTTCAGCCCAGCCTTCCAGAGGCTCCGCTGGTTCCGCCCAGCCTTCCAGAGACTCCGCTGGTTCCGCCCAGCCTTCCAGAGACTCCGCTGGTTCCGCCCAGCCTTCCAGAGACTCCGCTGGTTCCGCCCAGCCTTCCAGAGACTCCGCTGGTTCCGCCCAGCCTTCCAGAGACTCCGCTGGTTCAGCCCAGCCTTCCAGAGACTCCGCTGGTTCAGCCCAGCCTTCCAGAGACTCCGCTGGTTCCGCCCAGCCTTCCAGAGACTCCGCTGGTTCCACCCAGCCTTCCAGAGACTCCGCTGGTTCCGCCCAGCCTTCCAGAGACTCCGCTGGTTCAGCCCAGCCTTCCAGAGACTCCGCTGGTTCCGCCCAGCCTTCCAGAGACTCCGCTGGTTCCGCCCAGCCTTCCAGAGACTCCGCTGGTTCAGCCCAGCCTTCCAGAGACTCCGCTGGTTCAGCCCAGCCTTCCAGAGACTCCGCTGGTTCCGCCCAGCCTTCCAGAGACTCCGCTGGTTCCACCCAGCCTTCCAGAGACTCCGCTGGTTCAGCCCAGCCTTCCAGAGACTCCGCTGGTTCCGCCCAGCCTTCCAGAGACTCAGCGGGTTCAGCCCTGCCTTCCAGAGCCTCCGCTGGTTCCGCCCAGCCTTCCAGAGACTCCGCTGGTTCCATCCAGTCGTCCTGAGATTCCTGTCTGCCCGGTTCTGGTCACGGAGCTCATGCATGGACTGTTCCCACCCACCCTCCCTGCTGCTCCAGTTCCGCCACCTCTGTCTCCTGACAGTCCCTCTGCTCACCCACATCCCACCTTCGGTGCAGAGGACTTGCCGTGGGACTGCCAGTCTCCATCGGTGTCCAGACTGAAGGATCCCTCACCATCACCTCCAGTCTCAGAGTCCTGGACTCCACCTCGGCCCTCCGACCCTGCGGCTCCACCCCGGCTCTGTGCTCCCTCGTCTCCGTTGTCGGCCGTCGGCCCACCAGCTCCTCCGGGCTCCATCGTCTCTCCGGCTCCGCCCCGGTCAGTCGTCGCCCCACCTTCGCCTCTGGACTCTACTCCTCCGGCTGCGCCTCGTCACTCCGTCCTGCCGGCTCTGTGGTCCTCCTCCCTCCCGTGGGCACAGCCTCGATCCTCTGTCACTCCGGCTCCACTGCGTACCTCCGGACCTCCATCTCCGCCGGGGTCGCCAGAGCCTTGGGTTCCGCCTTGGCCCTCCGGATCCTCTGTGTCGCCCAGGACCATCGACTCTTCGGTTCCGCCTCGGGCTCCACCGGCTCCACCTCCGTCGGTCGGCCCCATGCAGGAGCCAACCCTTCCTCCGCCATGGCTTCTCCCTCCGTCGGCTCAGCCTCAGTTCGTGGTTCCAGTACCCCTACATGGACCTGGCCCTCCATCCCTCCCCCTGTTCCGCTTCCGCTCCACCACCCTCGAGGTTGTATTATGTGGTTAGAGCGTCTGGAAGCCGCTCCTTGGGGAGGGGCTCTGTCACGTATCTGGTCTATCTCGTCATGAACTCTAGCACACACATTCTGGACTGCAAACCCCATAAGCCACTGCACCAATCACTGCACACAGCTGCTCCTCGTTTCCCACTGAACTGATTGCTGCATACACCTGTTTATCATTTACCCACATGCATTTAAGCCACTCACACACACAGCCACCTTGCGAAGTCTTATCGTTCCATATGGTCGTAATTCTAAGTGTTTTTCTCTGTGTTGGATTATCTGTGTATGACTCTGGACTGTGTACCCCGTTGACGATTCCTGCTTCCTGCCATTGCGACCATTCCCTGTCTATCGAACTGTTTCCCGGATTACCTACGTTGTTCCTGTTTTCTGGTGATTATTCTGGCCTGTTGACGATTCTAATAAATGCTGCAAATGGATCCGCACGTCTCTGACTCCTCCCTGTGACAGAAAGAAATCATCATATATTATTTAATACAAATTATATTTTTAATTTGAACAAGATTTTAAAAATGACAAATAAATGTAATAAAATAAATACTATAATAATAGTAATAATATAATAATTAAAAATCATCTAAAATGACAAAGAAATCATCATATATTATTTAAGAAAAATTATATTTTTAATTTGAAGATGATTAAAAAAGACAAATAAATGTAATAAAACAAATACAATAATAATAATAATAAACATTTTTATTTTAACATTTTCAAAAATAGCAGATAGAAAGAAATCTTATGTAACTTCATAAAAAATATATTTTTAATTTGTAAAAGATTTAAAAACAATAAATAAATGTAATAAAATAAATATAATAATAGTAATAACATAATAATAAACGTTTTTATATATATATATACACATAGAAAGAAAGAAATCATATATAATTTAATAAAAAATATATTTAAAAATTTTAACAAGATTTTAAAAATGACAAATAAATGTCATAAAATAAATATAATAAGGGTAAAATAATAAACATTATTTGTTTTAATATTTTTTTAAAAAGTGCAAAAAAAACAATTTAATAAAAAATATATTTTTTAATTTTAACAAGATTTAAAAAATGGCAAATATAATAAAAGTTATAATATAAATATAATAAACATTTTTAAGAAATATATTATTTAATAAAAATTATATTTTAAATTTGAACAAAATTGTAAAAATGACAAATAAATGTAATAAAATAAATAAAATAATAATAGTAATAATATAATAAACATTTTTATTTTAACATCTACAAAATGACAGAAAGAAAGAAATTATCATATATTATTTAATACAAACTATATTTTTAATTTAAACAAAATTTAAAAAAATTACAAATAAAAGTAATAAAACAAATACAATAATAATCAAAATTTTTATTTTTACATTTTTAAAAATGGCAGAAAGAAAGAAATCTTATACAACTTCATAAAAAATATATTTTAAATTTTGAAAAGATTTTAAAAACAATAAATAAATGTAATAAAATAAATATAATAATAGTAATAATATAATAAACATTTTTATTTTAACAATTTAAAAAATGAAAGCAAGCAAGCAGGAAATCATAATTTGAACAAGATTTTAATAATGACAAATAAATGTAATAAAATAAAATAATAGTGATAACATAATAAACGTTTATTTTGATTTTAACATTTAAAAAATGACAGAAAGAAAGAAATCATATATAATTTAATAAATAATATATTTTACATTTTAACAATATTTAAAAAATGACAAATAAATGTAATAAAATAAATACAATAATACTAAAATAATTTGCAAAAAAGAAATCATCATATATAATTTCATAAAAAATATAGATTTTAAAAATGGCAAATATAATAAAAGTAATAATATAATAAACATTTTTATTTTAACATTTTAAAAAATGACAAAAGAAAGAAATCATATATAATTGAATAGAAATGCTGTATTTAATTTTAAAAAGATTTAAAAAAATGACAAATAAGTGTAATAAAATAAATATCATAATAGTAATAATGTATTAACCATCTTTATTTTAATGTTTTAAAAATGACTGACAGAAATAAATTATTATTTATAGTTTAATAAAAACTATTTTTATTTTTAACAAGATTTTACAAATGACAAATAAATGTAGTAAAATAAATATAATAATAGTAATAATATAATAAACATTTTTAGTTTAATGTTTTGTATAAAAATGAAAGAGGCAGGTTTTATCAAAATGTAAATGAATACTTCTAAATGTTTTATAAATGAATGTTTTTTTCACTCATATGTTTATACAGTATGTGTACAGTACTAACAGAATAAACTAATATAAACACTTATTTTGAAAACACAGCAAACTGTGCCTTTTAAACCAGTTTGTATTAGAATCATTTATGCAAAACCAACAAGCAATAGTTGCTCAGACTCAGCTCCTTTAAACAGACATATGCAGGTCATCCGGCTCCGGCAACAGACCTGCAAACTGATAACAGCTCACTTCTTCCTGCTATTATCACAGTGGCGATGATATCTTGTGTGTCAGAAGCAAACAGAGCATAAAACAGCTCCGTGCTAGCAACATCCAAAACTTTGCAGGTATTTTCATTTAGCCAAATGCGTGTTAGACCACTCGCAGTTGTGTATGTATTTCATTCTTTGTACCCAAATGCATTCAAATCCATAGGGATATTTTTAGAATAGCGTGTATATAGCCATGATGTATTCGATTGACAGTTCTCTGACCCCCCCTTCCTCAGTTCCTGGGTGGGACTGAATGTTTTGTAAGTTTCAGCTGCTCACCAGGCCTGCTAGTCAGTGAGTTTTAGACAATGTCGGCTCCGCTTTTATCTGCGGCTCCATCGGGATGGGTCTCTGTCCTGCATCAGGGTCTCTGCTGACCCCCCGCCATCACTGACACTGCTCTTAGGATGAAAGGTCAATCTGATTGTGTTGTGAATCAGCAGGGTTTCTCTTTTCTGCCCTCACCTCCCCCTTCACCTATGATACAGTGCGACTTCCTGCTCTCATGATGTTTACTTCCTCTCTCACTGTTGACTTACTATTGTAGCTCTTTGTGTGCTGATTTCTGCTGGGGGTTGGTGCACTTTCACAAACAGCAAAACTGCTAATAATGTGGGTAAATAAAGCTGTTTGAGCGGTTAAATGGGGGTGAAAAAAGTCATTAAAGTGATTATTTAAATATTCAGAAAATGGCTGTTCTTTGCGCTATTATATAACTGTTTTATATGGGCCATTCTACAAGCAAAAAACACATTTAAAAGCATTTAAGAAGATCTATTGAAACCCACAATAATATTTAAAATAGTAGTGCTTAGTATATAAAAAAATAATAATTTACTGAGTACTTTCAATTGGGAGGTGGCTGTCCCGAACCCTAACCCCTAAATTTCAACTTAAGGAAATTTATTGAAATATTTTTTCCATTGTTGTTTTTACAAATATCTCTTTGATTCTTTTAAAAAGTTAAGTAAAAAAATATTTGTTTGATATTTTCTTTGTAAATGATGAAACTTTATGTAACTACCGAATGTCACTACTGAAACATTGTATGTTTTAGTCCATTGGCTGAGACTGATTTGAACTACACCCCTACATTTATGATCAGCAAATATTTGTCACTCTCTCTCTCATAGCTACATCATGAGTAGATACACTCTTAAAAATAAAGGTGCTTCATGATGCCATAGAAGAACATTTTTTGTCTAAATAGTTCTATAAAGAACCTTTAACATCTGAAGAACCTTTCTGTTTCACAAAAGGTTCTTTGTGGCGAAAGAAGGTGTAGGAAAGAGATGGTTCTTTAAAGAACTTTTGACTGAATGGTTCTTTGTGGAACCAAAAATGGTTCTTCTATGGCATCGCTGTGAAGAACCTTTTAAAGCACCTTTATTTTTAAGAGTGCTTGAAGTAAATGTGTTCAAAAGTCTGAAAAATCTGTGTGTAACTTTAAGGGAAGTCACTAACGAAGACCTATTTTGGGAGTTATTCCATAACATTTAGTTTGTATGTGTGTACAACTGTTCAGAACTGTGCTAGCTAACCATGTGCTGATTAGCATCTTTGAGCTATAGGTTCAAAAGTATCTAAAATTGTCACTACCATAACAGTCATGACCGAAACATTTGGTGAAGTTTCGGTAGTGACATCTTTGTTTTTTTTTTGGGGTGTTATTCCAAAAAATTGTCACTACCGTAACAGTCACAACCAAAACATGTCATCATTTGTTTCAGTAGTGACAAAAGGGAAGACATAATTCTCATATTTGGGGGAACTAAACAAAATTTTAGTACAGTTATGAAACTTTTTGTATGTTTTAGTAGTGTGTGCAGGTTGCTACCAAAACATTACTGTCACGACTAAAACATGGGATGTGTTGTCAAAAATAAAGTATACTGAATTATCAACTTAGATGTTATGATAGTGTTTGGTTCAATGTATATTCAAACTAATGAATCCTTAACTTTGAAATCAGTATGTTCAACTTTTTGTGTTTTACAAAGAAAAAAATGTATTCACAATACAACAAATCTCATAAATTATACTTGAAATATTGTTAAAAAGGTCATTGTTATTGATTTACCACTGTGAAAATGTTAATAAAATAGCAAAAATATACATTTACAATGTAGATGTAAGCAAAATCTTAACAGGTCAATATAACCATTCTTATGAAATTATATATTACTGTGTTTCAGTAGTGACAAATTTGGGGAGAGGACAAATATTCCAAAACATTCTGAAAATACAATATGAGAATTAATTGCATTAACCTTGGATATTATACAATTTGCATACATACAATTTTTTGGAAAAAGACATTTCCAACTCTGACTTTGGAGCACTTCCCATAGAAACATACCTGTAGAAGCTATTTTTTAGGTATTTTTGTACACAGAGAACCATAATTTGAAAACGTTTAGATTCAAAGTTTTGAATATAGTAAATATGTGTTGTTTTTTTAAATAAAGAGAACAAACAACAAACAAATAAATACATTTACCATGATAATAATCACAAAAGTAATGCAGAGTTGCGGATTCACGCCGGTCCAATCACGTCTTCCGCCAAAAGTTTTGACGATTTCAACTCGAGCTGAAAATTTGCATGATGTGTTGTGGCGCAAGCCAATCAACAAAGAGCTTAGCGACAAGTCTGGTTGTATCAGAAAATGTTATATATAAGTATATATAATTTTTTTATTGACGTAAGTAAACTAAATCAAGTAATGGGGTGTGCACACTAAATGAGAAGCAAATATTTGCATTGTGTTACTTATTCTAGTTTACTCGTGAGATGATTTTCGCTTCACTCGCGCAAATAAAAGCAGTTTTGCTAAATGGCTTGCGCGACAATGCATCATGCGAATTTTCCGCTTGAGTTGAAATTGTTGTACTTGCATGGAAGATCACACGTCGCTTAGTTCGCATTGTATCTTTGCATTGACTGTGTGTAATCTACTCATGCGAAGAATTAAATTCGCTGTTGGTGTGAACATACCATATGGAATATGCAAATATTAGCTTTGTGTTTGATGTGTACACGCCATTAGTCATTTTAATTTGTTCATCGGTAATGTCCAACAACATTTATTTGACTAAAATACAGGAGAAATTGTTTTAGTTTTCTTTGCGTGCAAAAAGTATTCTTGTAGCTTCAGAACATTACGGTTGTACCACTGATGTCACATGGACTATTTTAACAATGTCTTACTACCTTTCTAGGCCTTGAACGTGCCAGTTGCGTTGCTGTCTATGGAGAGTCAGAAAGCTCCTGGATTTCATCAAAAATATCTTACTTTGTGTTCTGAAGATGAGCGAAAGTCTTATGAGGGTGAATAATTATTTAGGTACAATTTTTAGGTGAACTATCCTTTAATGTAACAGCTTTCAATCATTTTAGCAGTCTGTCTATTTGAATGAGACTTGTTTGTACTCTTAGCAGGACAATAAATGGGTTTGCCTTAGGGTTTGCTAAGAACAGGGACACATTAAAGGACACTCCTGGGAATCTAATAGAGGTTTCAAGGCTGGGCTGGTTTTAGTGGATCAAAACAGGAAGCAGAGCCACGAGGGTCTCTCTAGAGAACCGCAGTAAACAAACATCCCCGGTGGGCCCTCCACCAGCACAGCAGGAAGTACAAACAGGAAGTGCTGATGAGAAGTTGTTCAGATGAAACTGAGATCCAGTGTTTTGAAGTCGTCAACAAGCCATTAAGTCACCGGACAGCTTTCACTCTGATTGATTTGCCTTGCGGTACATTATTCATGTGATTTCATGCATACGTATGGACATGTAAAGATGTCCAGGACGCATTATCGATCAGGATATATACATCTATAAAACCATTATCACCCCGCAGGGCGTGTTGTTGGAACACCCTGGAACACAAAAGCCCATTGTAATGGTTCATTTTCACCAGTATTTTTTTTCAATCATCTAGTCTCATTAACACCTGTCAAGCTCCTGAACACTTTTAGAAAATTTCAGTTATGTATGAGTGTTTCCTCAACTAAAGGCACCGACCATGTCAACTTTTACACAAAAGAAACACAATTTTAGTGAATTTTAGTAATTTTTAACATTGATAATAATAAGAAATGTTTCTTGAGCAGCAAATCAGCATATTAGAATGATTTCTGAAGGATCATGTGACACTGAAGACTGGAGGAATGATGCTGAAAATTCAAATATTTTAAATTTTAAATATATTATAATATATAAAAAATATATATGGCAAATTACCAAAAAAAAAAAAAACATTTCACAGTATTATAATGTTTTTACAATATTTTTGATCAGATAAATGCAACAAACAAAAGAACATAAAAAAATGTTTTTGCAAATAAAATAAATAAACAATCAAAAATCCTAGTGCACCAATATAACATTTTTAAATATTAAACAATATATATATTTAAACATACAAAAAACATACAAATATAGAAACACTTTTTATTTAGAAAAAACTAAAACAATTTTACTTTGTTTTTGTCCTTTTTGTCCATTAACAATGTCCAACAACATTTTTTATGTTTACTGGACTAAAAATACAGGAGAAAAAATAATATTGTGAAATATTATTACAATTCAAAGTAAATGTTTTCTATTTTGGTATATTTAACAGTATAATTTATTCCTGTGAATTTTCAGCAGTAATATTTTGTGGAAATACATATATATATATATATATATAATATAAATTCATTTAATATATAATATTTATATATATATTTTTTAAATTATATATTTCAGGGAAAATATATAGCATTTGTTATTCGCATATTTTGACATAATTCGCTTATAATATATATATAAACTTTCAGAAAAAATATTTTAGATAAATATATACTAACTATATATTACATTTTATTTTTTATATATATGATCTTTCAGAATAAATATTATATTATAATTATAAATTATATAATATAATATAATATATATATATATATATATATATATATATATATATTTTATTATTTTATTTTTATATTATTTTATTTTTATATTATTTTATTTTTATAAAAAAAAGAATATATATATATATATATATATATATATATATTAGGGCTGTCAATCGATTAAAATTTTTAATCGCGATTAATCGCATGGTTGTCTTGAGTTAACTCGCGATTAATCGCACATTTTTATCTGTTCTAAATGTACCTTAAATTAACACTTTTTAAAGTTTTTAATACTCTAATCAACATTGGCATGGATGCTTTAAGCAAATATGTGCTTATTATCAGTGAAACCATACTTGACTAGACTAACTTGTTTCAAATGTCATAGATGTTTTTCAAATAACTTGTTCATGTCTATTAGACACATGAAAAAAAGAACATAGAAACACCAGGTTCCCATTACTTCTCTTTCTTTGCACTGAGCAATTTACTTACACAAGCCTGTTTACATTATTTGCAGGACAGGGCAGCTCACTTCTTCTGAACATGCAAAATCTACGTTTATTATTACATTTGTTTGCCTCTAGGTGCCCACATACTGTCATTTGATGCAGCCAAGTTCTCAACAAAACTGTTTCCATTGTTTTGATGTTATATTTCTGTTATCAGACAACCAAAGTAATATGAAATAATAACTGAAAAAAAATCCTGAATTATGATCATGATTCAATCACTGAAAAGAATCATTTACCGGCATCTGGACATAAGTCACTATTCCCTGCATTATTATCGTTGTTTTTAACTTCCTGTTTGAATGCCTTCAGGATCCTTTGACTTTTTAGGTGTTTAGCCATTTAAAGTTATGTGATCCCAAAAACCTGCTTCTTTTATGTTTTAATGTATTGTTTTGGTTATAATGTACTGATTGGAGAGCCTGGTCTCATGCAAATGCGCACTAGCACGACTTTCTGTTTCTATTTGGCGTGCTATTAACAAGCTGAAATTAACTTTGGCGTACATATGATATGCAATTATGCATGTGTTTGACGTGCATTTAATACGCCGTTTTCGCGTGCATACTCGTATGTGGCTTTACGCATCAACCCCACAGCAACAATCCTAACGTAGCCCGACTCCGCTTGCATTCATTAAATATGGCAGAAGTGCCGGTGTACGCAAAAGGATAAAATACAGAAGTACCTGCGTACCGGCCCACTTCAAGCACTGGAATGAACATAACATCTGTTTTAACCGAAAGCGCTGCTCCACTGCCGCTCGCTGAACAGAGCAGACGCAGATATGAAGAGAGGGAGGTGCGCGCGCATTCATTGGGAGACCTCACGCACGTTCAGCAAACCGAAGAGCCTCAGAAACTATATTGGGTTTGTCCAATTATGTGTTTATGTATTGTTGCTAGACACTTTTCGCTAGGTTGGCAGCACTGCATCCATTTCTTTAACTATGGGCTAGGTAGTGGGTCAAACAGAAATGCGCGCTGCGTTAATCGCGCGTTAATAAAATTAGTGCCGTTAAAATGAATTTGCGTTAACGCGCGATTAACGCGTTAATTTTGACAGCCCTAATATATATATATATATATATATATATATATATATATATATATATATATATATATTATATTTTATAATAATAAAATTACTATTACTGACCCCAAACTTTTGAACATTTGTGTATATCACAGGAGAATTTTGTCTTTATTTTATGTTTTTATTTTTCCTGAAAGTGATGAAAATCCTAGTCTCATTTATATCATATCCTAATTTTTTTGTGTTTAATACCATTGTGATGTAAATAACATTTTGAACATCTTTGGAGAAAAAACGGCCAACTAATTTGTCTTGCAAAGGATAATTTTATAGCTAGCATTTAATGTATCCTAAATACACAAAAATAAATTATATTTTCACACTTTGCCTCTTTTCTGAAATATTTAGAAAATCTAATTTATGTTGTTATAACTCAAATGCAATTTCCATATATTTAAAGTCTTAGTCTGGGTTATTAAAAACAGGCTAAGTATAAACACTTTAAAAAACAACCCAGTGCTGGGGTTAAATGTTTAACCCAACCTTCTGGGTAGTTTTATTTAACTAACCGATTGCTTAAAATGAGCCCAAAATAGGTTGGAAATTAACATTTTTAATATGTTCAATATATTAACAAGTTGAATAAATAATAATTAAATAATAAACATTTTTGAATAATTTTTTTAAATTAATAATTGTTTACCTTTTGAGGGTTTGTCCATATTTTTAACCTAGCATTTTTTTTTTAGAGTGTAGCAAATATAAAAAAATAAAACACTACAAATAGTTTCCAAGTTCAAAATGCGACCTTTTTCTTTTTTAACAAAAAGAAAAAGAGCTGAAATCTGTTCGTTTTAATTGTAATATAAAAGTGGCTCAAGTTGAAGAAACACCCATGAACATATTCTCTCCCGTCATCCGTCCCTCGGCAGCGAGCGAGAATGTTCTTATTTCAACACATTCTTGATGAATGAATCGAGAGCTGTTGAGAAAGACCCTTCTGCAAGGCGTCATTCCAGACCCAGCTGTTTTCCTCAACCCCTTTAACAGAGGTCCTGCAGATTCTGAAATATGACAGGAATTTGTAAACAGAGGCAGACAGGAGGCCCCGGGGTATCCTGGGTAATAGCGGAGAGAGAGGGGAGGGTAATTGAAGGAGAGCAGGATGAAGGTTATTATGTGTTTGTATGGCAACTGAGGAGCTGATGGCGTGTAATTACAGTGCTGGCTGAGAGGGGAACACTTTATATCCTCTTGCAAGTCCCAGCAGCGACCCACTGGTCTGTGCTGAGACGTAATGGAAAGGCAAATTGCAGAGTAATAGTGGAATGTGTTTATTCTATCCTTTAACTTCCAGTATATTTGCACCTCAGCGCTTTGTTCTCTTGCACCGATGTCGTACATTATAATGACTGCAAACTTAGTCATACGAATCCTGTAGCGCCTGGTTAAGCAGATGTATTCAATTGTTTTGTAAAAAAAAATCTAGTACTATTAAAAATCTGGCAGTGGCAAAGTCTTGCACCAGCCAAGCAACTGCCATTGAAATGAATGGAAAGGCAACAGATGGGTTCTCTCATTATTGTTTGTGACACACAGTTAAGAAAGAATATAATCAATAATATACTTCAATATACAATTTTTTTATTTACAGGTATATTATATTATATATTTCTTAAAAAAAAAAAAAAAAAAAAATATATATATAATGTATTATGTAATGTGTTTATATATGTGTATCTTTTTTTGCATATTTCATATATATGCATATATGTATATACACACACACACACACACACACACACACACACACACACACACACACACACACACACACACACACACACTTTATTATATATATTTTATTTATTATACATATAAAATTATAAATATTGTAAATTTAGTATTTAGTAAATTTAATAAGAACTTTTACTAAATAATTTTTCAGAAAAAAAAAACAAAATATATCAAATCTTTAAAATACATTTTATTATATTATCTTTTAGAAAAAAATATTCTATCTATAAAAAATATTAATTTTGTACATAAAAAGTCACTAAATAATCTTTCTGAAAAAAATATACTACATTTAATAAGAACTTTTTCTACATTTACTACAACATAATATAATAAAATACATTTTATGTATGTATTTTTGTATACACACACACACACACACACACACATATATATATATGCATAAAATACATGTTATTATATTATCTTTCAGAAAAAAAATATATATAAGATTATAAGTATTGTGAATAAAAACTTTTACTAAATTTATATTATTTAATATTTGATTACATTCTATTTTCCTAAAAAAAAGTAATAAAAATCTTAATGTTTTATTGTGTTTAATATTATATAAATGTAGCTTCACTACATTTGACAAAGTATAAAATGTCAGTTTTTCATAAAAATTAACTATTAAAAAGTAATTTTTCTGAAAAAAAAAACTTCTATTCTAATACATTTTATTATAAAATTTATTTAAAAATTTATTTACTTTTTTACACAACAACCTTTTGACCTAACAAACTTTCCAAAAGTATGAAATGTCAATTGAAGTGTTTTTTAATAACTAATAAAATCTTTTTTAATAAATAAAGAATTATTAAAAATATATTATAAGATTTAATATTATTATTTATGAAACAGTTTTACTCTGTGTCATTTCACCTCACAACCTTTGTCAAGGTAGGAAGTTCTTTATAAATAAAATAATTAATGAGAATTAATAAATGAATTTAATAAATAGTATATCATAAATAATACATTTTATATGCCATTTTAAATGGTATTTGTACTTTACAGTTAATGTACAATGGATGTTATAAATCTGAACTCTTGCCGTTTAATTTGTTAAAACAGTGTCAACATGAATCTCGGCTCTCAGCGAGAGCTCACATCTGTAACGAGAATTATACAAAAGTGTCAGGATTCATATTCAGCCTCGCTTCACAAAGACATAAAAGCTGCTCGGAAAGCGGCTCACAAGGCCGGACCACCCACCAAGGCTGAGTGTTCGTCCAGCACATGCCCATTTTTAGCCAGGTAAGTCAGACCCAAAGCGTTGCGTCACCCCCTCAAAGAGTTTCAACAGTTCCTCAAGCAAGACAACCGTGTTATTCTGGACAGAGCTGCTGCAGACGGTCGATAGGCCGGGAGCTCGAGTGCTACGCCACCCCACTAGCATATTCACAGCATCTCTTTTATCCCTCTTTGAGGGGAGTCTCTCACAAAGGTCACGGTATGTGAAGGTGCGAGGATCCAAAAAGCAGTCCCTGCTACATAATAATATCTGAGGTACTTTGCTCCAGGACCACCCACAAGGTTATGGCCAGTTTCGCCACCTCAATGGGAACATTGTTTCCCCTCTTTGGAGAAAATCAGATATTTCGTTTAGCCAGATCAAGACGGCCTGAAACAATTACTCAAGTGCCTTTCGAACTTTCTCACGGGCAATTGAGACAAATGATCAGAAAATCTTAAGAGGACACAGTCCCGCTCAGTCTAGAAAAGTACTTTAAGGGTTAATGCAAACGGAGAGGGTGGCAAACATTGTGTTCCTGGACTGGCACGCTGGTTGGCCCATATTTAATACCCAGACTAAACAAGTCCTCAACCTAAATATAAGTGTCACATCGTTCAGTTGAGTTTACATTTGGTTGTCCCATCCCAAACTGCATTATTCACTTCTTAGTTGAGTTTAAATTGGTAATTATTTGGACATTTGTGGTAAGAAGGGGCATTAGAAGCAAAATATATTCTTAAAAATGAAGCTTTATTGGCGCTCAATGAAGAACCTTTGTATGTAAAGAATCTTTCCATTGAACAAAAGGTTATTTTATAAGAAAAGGTGCTTTAAATTATAAAGAACATTTTTAGAATTTGCTCACCTCATGTCATCCAAGATGTTCATGTCTTTCTTTCTTTAGTCGAAAAGAAATTAAGGTGTTTGAGAAAAACATTCCAGGATTTTTCTCCATATAGTGGACTTCAATAGGATCAACAGGTTGAAGGTCCAAATTCAACCTGGTCCCATGACAAAAATGTACCTGTAGAAACGTTTTTATGAGACGAGAAATACGTAAGGAATAATTGACGCCGGGCCGTTGAATTCTCTGAAAATAAGTCAATTATTCCGCTTATACTATGGTTATTACACCTCAACACATCGATCAGATGATATATTTCAAGGCATTCTTCCGTTTTTGTCCTTAAACCGCTATTAATTAATTTTTAATTTCTTACGCAGCTCATCCAACACCTCTGTTGCTAATTCCAAAATGTCATTTTAGACCTAGTAACAACGCTTGAGCCGTTGATAGCAGATGAAGTTTAGACAGACAGACAGACGGGGAGAGAGAGAGAGATTAAGCTTGTGAATACCTCTGTGAGTCTGTGTGTCTCTCAAAAGTGTTCAACAGCAGCATCTCTACTAATAGTTAAACTTTAAGTAAATTTTCTTCAGGAACAGCGCCGTTGTTACCTCGCTTGCGAGAAATGCCATGTAGCTTTTAAGCTGTTAATTGCCAGAGCAGCACTAACAACATTAGCGCATATGCTAACATGTGTGCAAATTGTATGTGTGTGCGTCTGTAAGGGAGAGAGAGTGGGAAAAAAGGAGTATTTGATTTCCATATATAATAAAACTTAATTTTGTGGCAAAAACATGAAAATAATCTAAACTACGTTTGTCGTGCGTTTACCTGAAAATAATGCACACAATTAGAACGTTCATCAGCCAATCAGATTCAAGCATTCAACAGCCATGTAGTATTAGTACCAATAATTACATATCACTGCAGTTTTCAACAGAAATGTACACTAAGTAGCGCTAAAAGAGTGTTAATTTCCCCCCAGAAGAGATGAACGCGTACATATGATGAGTTTTATGTGAAGATGGTTTTGTACATGTCACAGTAGTTCTGAATTGAAATGTCCGTTGAGTGGCGCTATAACTGTAATGCTTTGAGACGTTTTAAAATAATATACCATTTGCACTACACCTAAACCTACGATAGTATGAACAGAAATTAATGTGACGTAAAAACGCAATCGCAAGCATGCCGTTTTTGCTTATTTTTCAGTCTCTCATCTTTCAGCTCTTTCGCGAGTCATGTTTTTCACGGGATTTGTACCCAAGGAT
Organism: Garra rufa; assembly: GCF_049309525.1. NCBI lineage: Eukaryota > Metazoa > Chordata > Actinopteri > Cypriniformes > Cyprinidae > Garra > Garra rufa. The sequence goes on from NC_133385.1 coordinate 19,935,186, forward strand.
TCCGCCTCAAAGTCCAATTCTGTGCCGGCTGAGCTACCGAGCAAGCTTGTAATGTCCGGAAAGCGAAACATATGGAGCTGTAATCATAACTGTATTAAAAATGATTGCAAGTGCTTTATAAGCTACTTTACCACCTGTAGTGGAAATTTCTGTTGGAAACTGCAGTGATATGTACTTATTGGTACATATTTTGCATCTTGTGAAAAAGTTCCCACAGGTATGTTTTCGTCATGAGATCAGGTAGTCCAAATTGCAGTTTCAATGCAGCTTCAAAGCACTCTACACGATCCAAATCAACCCAATTTATGGTTTAAACTCAAATTATGATTTTTCTATGAATTCATACAATCTGATTTGTACAAAAATGTAAGATTTTTAGGAAAAAATGTAAGCATGAGGAACCATCCCTGAACTTAACCATCAGTGGGAGCTGTAAACAGATTGTATAAAAACATACAAACAAGATTATACGGATTAGCCACCAATTCGTCAAAACATAAAATAGTGACTAATTGCCATGAGTGTATGTTTTATATCAACCCCATCTCACACAATTCATGCAAATTTTACGAAGTGGCTAATTCATATGATCTCACTCGTAAGATTTTTGCTAAATCATACATACTTTAAGCGTTTCCCGCTTTGTATGAATTTGTATGAATGAAGCTGAGGAATAAGGGTCTTGTCTAGTGAGATGATCACATAAGTAATCACATTAGAAAAGATTACGTGTGGTTTGTACTTCGGTACACATTCAAAGAAAGGTAGGGTAGGGGGAAAAACTCCCCCTCTCATGTCTCCTCTAACCTCAAAATCGTCCAATATCGTTGTTTTACCGTTTGTTTAAAGGGGGTTTGACTTTCTTTGCATGTTCACTTTTTAAAGACTGGGTCGGAACTTCCACCTATGTTTTGCGTGACCAACATAATGCGTGAAGTCTAGCTAGTGTAAGACGAGCATTTGTGGTTAGAAAGTATATACATTTTTGTATTTTTTAAGAAAATGGCCGAAAATTGACTAGATAAGACCCTTATTCCTCGGTTGGGGTCCTTTTGAAGCTGCATTGAAACTGCAATTTGGACCTTCAACCTGTTGATCCCCATTGAAGTCCACTATATGATGAAAAATCTTGGAATGTTTTCCTCAAAAACCTTATTTTCTCTTTGACTGAAGAAAGAAAGACTTAAACATATTGGATGTGATGCTATAGAAGAGCCATTTTGATTCCCTAAAGAACCTTTCAGTAAATAGTTTTTAAAAGAACCCTTTTAGGAACCTTTTGTGCAATGTCAAGTTTTCATGGATGTTAGAGGTTCCTCATGGAACCGCAGATGCCAATAAAGAAGCTTTATTTATAAATGTGTAGGTGTACAGTGCTCATTCAAGAACTTCTGGATGCTAGTAGACAGTCTGCGCACTTGAGGGAAAACAGAAGCTGCGATAATTACAGAGGCTGAGGTCGGGTGAGCCCCCACCAGCTGCGGATGTCCGTGCCGCTCGTCAAAATCACTGTCAGCGTGCGAGTGTGTTAAAGCTGTCATGGTCTGGCGGATGTAGGTTTAACAAGAGGAAAAGAGCAGATGCAACCGAATCATTTCCACCTTCTCATTTTCACAACCTGCAAAAGTGTGCGAAAAGAAAACGGGTGAGATATTGCAGGTTGTCTTTGTATTTTCACTTCAGCAAATCTAGCAGGAAACGCGACTCGCACATTCTTTTCTTCTTATACAAGATCTTAAAAATGAACAGTGGATCCACACACTGGAAATGCATTTTAGATTCTCAAACTCAAATGTGTAGTATAAACATGAACCAAATAAACCCAATTTTTAATTTTGTATAAATTTGTGAATCTGATTTGTACAAAAATGGATGAAAAGTGGTGATTAACTGCGGTAGCACATGTGTCAAATCAACCACAAAAGCTATTTTAAAGAGCTCAACCATATGAACAGACATTAAAACATCCATCCAGTTAATCTCACAGCGAGATGATGGTGGCAAGACAAAGAGCATGCTGCCCATCTCAGCGTGACGTACTCTTGCCAGCTTGTTGGATGAAGGTTTGCGTACGAAACACTGTCATCCCATCATGCCAGGCGGGCTGCCAGGACGGTCTCGTGCGCAGCAGCATCTTAAGAGATTAGGAAATGCTTCTTAACCTGCTTAACACAAAACTACCTTTGGCACAAACACAAGCTCACCTGACCAAATGTGACAGGCACTTCCACAACAGATCACGGCAGGCTAATGCTAGTGAAAGCTCAAACTAGAAAGCTTCTAGAAAGAATCACTAACAAGGTATCTTTAATATCCCAATTGTTTCTCTTACATAAAAAACATCGAGCTTACATAAAATGGCGAGTTTATTGAATATCAATAACGTTACAAAACAACGTGTCAACAACGTTACAAAAGCTAATGTAGCTAAACAAAGCTAATTCACATTAAACTAGTTACTGATTAATTAAAAAATGTAGCCAAGCCGCTAGTCGCTAATGTAGCTAAACAAAGCTAATTGTAGCCAAGCTGCTAGTCGTTAATGTAGCTAAACAAAGCTAATTCACGTTAAACTAGCGGCTGATCTATTAAAAAATGTAGCCAAGCTGCTAGTCGCTAATGTAGCTAAACAAAGCCAATTCACGTTAAACTAGCAGCTGATCTATTAAAAAATGTAGCCAAGCCGCTAGTCGCTAATGTAGCCAAGCTGCTAGTTGCTAATGTAGCTAAACAAAGCCAATTTACGTTAAACTAGTGACTGAACTATTAAAAAATGTAGCCAAGCTGCTAGTCGCTAATGTAGCTAAACAAAGCCAATTCACGTTAAACTAGCGGCTGATCTATTAAAAAATGTAGCCAAGCTGCTAGTCGCTAATGTAGCTAAACAAATCTAAATCACATTAAACTAACGACTGACCCATTAAAAAATGTAGCCAAGCTGCTAGTCGCTAATGTAGCCAAGCTGCTAGTCGCTAATGTAGCTAAACAAATCTAATTCACATTAAACTAGCGACTGACCCATTAAAAAATGTAGCCAAGCTGCTAGTCGCTAATGTAGCCAAGCTGCTAGTCGCTAATGTAGCTAAACAAATCTAATTCACGTTAAACTAACGACTGACCCATTAAAAAATGTAGCCAAGCTGCTAATCGCTAATGTAGCTAAACAAAGCCAATTCACGTTAAACTAGCGGCTGATCTATTAAAAAATGTAGCCAAGCTGCTAGTCGCTAATGTAGCTAAACAAAGCCAATTCACGTTAAACTAGCGGCTGATCTATTAAAAAATGTAGCCAAGCTGCTAGTCGCTAATGTAGCTAAACAAATCTAATTCACGTTAAACTAACGACTGACCCATTAAAAAATGTAGCCAAGCTGCTAATCGCTAATGTAGCTAAACAAAGCCAATTCACGTTAAACTAGCGGCTGATCTATTAAAAAATGTAGCCAAGCTGCTAATCGCTAATGTAGCTAAACAAAGCCAATTCACGTTAAACTAGCGGCTGATCTATTAAAAAATGTAGCCAAGCTGCTAGTCGCTAATGTAGCTAAACAAAGCCAATTCACGTTAAACTAGCGGCTGATCTATTAAAAAATGTAGCCAAGCCGCTAGTCGCTAATGTAGCCAAGCCGCTAGTCGCTAATGTAGCTAAACAAAGCCAATTCACGTTAAACTAGCGGCTGATCTATTAAAAAATGTAGCCAAGCCGCTAGTCGCTAATGTAGCCAAGCTGCTAGTCGCTAATGTAGCTAAACAAAGCCAATTCACGTTAAACTAGCGGCTGATCTATTAAAAAATGTAGCCAAGCTGCTAGTCGCTAATGTAGCTAAACAAAGCCAATTCACGTTAAACTAACGACTGACCCATTAAAAAATGTAGCCAAGCTGCTAGTCGCTAATGTAGCTAAACAAATCTAATTCACATTAAACTAGCGACTGACCCATTAAAAAATGTATCCAAGCTGCTAGTCGCTAATGTAGCCAAGCTGCTAGTCGCTAATGTAACTAAACAAAGCCAATTTACGTTAAACTAGCGGCTGATCTATTAAAAAAAGTAGCCAAGCTGCTAGTCGCTAATGTAGCTAAACAAATCTAATTCACATTAAACTAACGACTGACCCATTAAAAAATAATGTAGCGTTAATGTAGCTAAACAAAGTTACTTTCAACACTTTTCAACACATAAAAAACAGCGAGCTTACATAAAATGGCGAGTTTATTGAATATCAATAACGTTACAAAACAACGTGTCAACCAAGTCGCTAATGTAGCTAAACAAAGCCAATTCACGTTAAACTAACGACTGACCCATTAAAAAATGTAGCCAAGCTGCTAGTCGCTAATGTAGCTAAACAAATCTAATTCACATTAAACTAGCGACTGACCCATTAAAAAATGTAGCCAAGCTGCTAGTCGCTAATGTAGCCAAGCTGCTAGTCGCTAATGTAACTAAACAAAGCCAATTTACGTTAAACTAGTGACTGAACTATTAAAAATTGTAGCCAAGCTGCTTGTCACTAATGTAGCTAAACAAAGCCAATTTACGTTAAACTAGCGGCTGATCTATTAAAAAATGTAGCCAAGCTGCTAGTCGCTAATGTAGCTAAACAAATCTAATTCACATTAAACTAACGACTGACCCATTAAAAAATAATGTAGCGCTAATGTAGCTAAACAAAGTTACTTTCAACACTCAGCAAAAATTGTCTCTTTTTTTCTTTTCTTGACAATTTTAAGAGTAATAATGATATTGTGATGCTAACTAAATATATTCTGATACATATATTCAGTTAGCATCATAATTTCACGCTAGTTGCTAAGTCCATAACAGTTCTTGTCATGGACTTAGCAATGTCCTTTTTCCATACAAATCAATGCTAATAATTAGCTTTTTCAAATCATAACTTGGTGAACAGTATGACGTTAGCATGTAGCCTCTTGCTACAGCAACAAAACACTATGACTAACGCTGAAAGGGTTTACACCAGATGCAATTACTTCCTAGCTTCTTTCACTAGCTCATCCTCTTTTAGTGCCCTCCTCTTCTCTATCCTCTCAGCCTCCGTTCTGGGATAGGGCTCGGTGACAGATGGGTTTGGGACATCCGGCCGAGGGTCGGGATTTAGGGAAGCGGCTAATCTAAAACAAAAACAGCAGTTGGCAGGTACCACCCCCCCCCCCCCCTCAGCCGAAGACAAGCTGAGTGATTAGAAGAGTTGAGAATGGCCGAGAGCACCTGGAGAGGATTATAGGCAAGGAGACTCACACACAAAGCACTCTGTTCTCTAGGGCACTGCTTTGTTGGCACTTTTTGGGATTAGCAGGGCCTTCCCATAACACACCTGCACATCAGTGTAGGATGGATGGTGACCATTCGCTTACATAAAGGCTTACAGACAGGAAGAAGACATGACATAAGTGGACTAAGCGTGTATTATCCTACTACGTGTCATAAAAAATGAGGTAACCGAGACACACGGTCATTGCATAATGCTCCTTGGAGTATTATGCCGCATCTAAAAACACGCAGTAGGTTAAGACAATTGCAGAGCAA
>NC_133385.1:19943235-19970735 GCF_049309525.1 Garra rufa
TCAACTAATCCTGTTAGCATGGCCCATTACATGAGCATGGCGGCGTTTTAGTGCCAGGTTAAAAAAAAAAAAAAAAAAATGACAATATTAAATATTATTTTGAAAATAAAGTGATAATATTTATATTTGAGAATAAAGTCGAAATACTTCTAGAATAAAGTAGGAATACTTCAAAAATAAAATCGAAATGTTTTGAGAAAAACATTGACATTTCAAAAATAAAGTCAAAATTACAAGAATAAAATCTAAATGTTTCAAGAATGAAGTTGAAGCATTTCATGAATAAAGTTGAAATTACAAAAATAAAGTAAAAATATTTTGAGATTAAAATTATGAGAATAAGGTCGAAATGTTTCATTAATAAAGTCGAAATTACGAGAAAAAAGTTGAAATATTTTAAGAATAAAGTAGAAATGTTTCGAGAATGAAGTTGAAATATTTCAAGCAGGGGCACTGTCTGCAATTTTGGGCCCTATGACAAAATATGAGGTTGGGCCCCCCCTACCACACCAAAGCAGATCTCTGGGGGCCCCTAAAGGACATGGGCCCTTAGAATTGTCCTAACTTCTCCCCGAGAATAAAGTTGAAATATTTCGAGAATAAAGTCGAAATTATGAGAATAAAGTCTAAATGTTTTAAGAATGAAGGAGAAATGTTTAATGAACAAAGTCAAAATTACAAGAATAAAGTTGAAATGTTAGATGAATAAAGTCTAAATTACGAAAAAAAAAGCCGAAATTTTTCAAGAATGAAGTCGAAATGTTTAATGAAAAAAGTCGAAATAACGAGAATAAAGTTGAAATATTTCGAGAATAATGTTGAAATTACGAGAATAAAGTCAAAATATTTTAAGAATAAAGTCTAAAATTTTTAGAATAAAGTAGAAATGTTTTGAAAATAAAATTTAAATTACGAGAATTAAATAGTAGCAATTAAAGTTATAATATTTTGAGAGTGCCGCCTGGCAATGCAAATGGCCTGGATTGGGAGCACCAGGAGAAGTTTCCAGGGCACCGGAATTTATTTGAATATATGTGGGATTATTAGCAGAAATCATAGCATGTGTTATACTCGCAGGGACAGTCTGCTTGGAGATAATATTTCACGTCTTCGATTGCATTCATTAGGCCTGTTTGTAGTGCGCCAGCCACCCCATAATAGCAATAAGCTTTGTGCTTTTGGTAGTTTTTATATAAAACAAAGTCTCAGCTTTTCAAAATCGAAATACAAACAATGTGTTGTGCAATAATGTCTTTTTCACGCTCTTTAATTAATGTGGCAGGACAGATCGCTGTATTCATGTGAATTGATCGTCTTTTTGATTACAATTAAACATTAGTTTCAATAAATTATGCTGTTTTATTTGTGAAAATTCCACCACCTACTTCGCAAAAACGTCTAATCTTTCATTCCTCACATGTATTTAATTAAAAACAACACAAAAACATTCTAAACGTTTTCTAAGGTATATAAGTGACTATTCACAAGCTGTTTTACTCACGGAATAATACAGTCAATTATTGGAAATAATATTTAACGTCTTCCAATAATTATTTGTAGTGCGCCTTTCAATAATCACAATAATTTTGTGCTTTGTTGGTTTTAATATAACAGTTTTATCACGAAATGTGTTTTTCCTCTTTATTTCAAGTATATAGCACGATATAAATGTGAAGGAACATCAGAAAGATAAAAAAAAAACAGTATAGCCTAATTTAATGAAACAAATTCACAAGAGCGTGAAAAGCACATTATTGTAATAGACATATTATTTGTATTTCGCTATAAACCTGACAGATTTTGAAAGCTGAGACTTTGGAATATCTCCCGGTGCTCCCAATCCAGGCCATTTGCATGTGCAATAGACTAGAATAAACTCTCAGAATATTATAACTTTAATCTCGTAATTGTAATTTATTATCTAAAATGTAAAAGTACATACATGTGGCGCAGTTTTAGAAAATAAAATATATATTTATTTATATTATACATTTATAGGGTATAATAGGTATATTTTTGCTTTTAGACGTCACATATTAATAAACACAATAAAATCAGCCTATTAATTCCATTAATATAATACTCTATGAACCTAAAAGTACGGGGAAAAATTATGTTTTAGATGCTGTCAATATGTCAATATGGACATTTCTGTGCCTGTGCAAACATATGTGAGCCATAACCCCCACTTACGATTACTAATCAAGATCACATGTATTTTTCTACAATTAAAAAATGATATATTTTTCCCACAGGAAGTTGTGTTCTTCTTTTCGTTTCTACAGTACAAAGAAAATACACTTTGACAAGGTCAGATTTCTCAAACAGGTTGTGGGGAGACAGGACGGATGTTCTTGCTTTTGCAATGACCCCTGGCAGCACCTCTTTCCAGTTAAAGGACCGGTCCCATATGTGGAAGGTGGGAAGTTCTGTACGTCCTTATCAGCAGCGGGGACAGCCTGTTCCCACATTTCCTCCTCCAGCTGAATGGACACGAGAAAGAAAAAACAGATCTATGAAAACCGGAAGCTCATGAGACTTTACAGGAAAAGGGCCCTTTTCTAGACTTTGTGAGATGTAAGCAAAACAAAGAATATAGGATAGTTTGAGATGTGAGAGGAAATTGTAGAAACAGAAACAATGTTTGACTCACAAAATTACAACAAATGATATAAAAACTCACCAACACTAATAATTTCCCACACAAAGGCCATTCCCCGGTAAATAAAAAGACCTACTGAGACAAAACGTTTTAAAAAAGCAAACAGATAGACATAACAATACGTAACAACAACAAAACCCTGTTTGGTGTGAAATAAAAATACACTCTTTTCATGTTCCTCTGAGATTTTATTAAGTGCAGCTGTTGTAATCAACACACCTCTGCATCCTTTGAACTTGACATGTCTCTTCTGAAAACCCATCAGGCTCCTTGTGTTATTTAATCAAAGAAAACTAAAACACACTTGGGGTCAACGGATTTGCTACAGGCCGTGCAAATGTGTGACTTCAAAAGGCGTTGGGCTTAAAAAAACAGTTTGAGATAAGAGCACAGGGGGTTTTTGCTTAGCAGGAAAGACTTGTTTTTTAAGGTTCTGGGGAAAAGCAAAGGAGGAAAGTAGCTAGGTGGGGGGTTATTAGCCCATCACACCTTTTAAAATACCTCTTTTGAAGAGATTTTGACACTTTAACAGTGCGTGTTAACCAAAGCCATTGTTTATCATTCATCCTTTCGTCCTAATTTCCATTGCAAATTTTCGATGCTTTTGTAAACTCCTACAAAGTTCCATCAGCTGTGTTAAAAACAGTACAAATGCTCAGTTATTCATAACAGCGAGCACTATGCATCACAGGTTTTATTCTCCATAGGCTTTTAATTATTCAATATGGAAACCTGTTTCCGGCGCTGAATAAAATGTTTTTAAAATGTAATTGCGATTTTTTCATCTCACACTCGCAACTCTGACTTTTTTTCTCAGAACTGTGAGATATAAACTCACAATTGCAAGTTATAAAGTCAGAATTGTGAGATATAAACTTGCAATCCTGAGAAAAAAAGGACAGAATTGTGAGATTAAAAAAATGCAATTACATTTTTAAAAAAAAATTCTCGCAATTACATTTTTCTATCTTGCAATTGTTGAACACATAATTTTTGCTTGGTTGAAACAGCACCTACGCTAATTTTTTCTGTATTTGTTTCTCTGTTTCTGCCACAGGATTGACATCCCTTGGTAACTACGATTTACACAAGCTTCAGTCTGGATCCAGAACACCTAAGAAGAGATGATGCCAACCCCTCAAAATTGTGACTTTGTATCTTGCAACTCTGACTTTATTTCATAGAATTGCGAGTTTATATCTCAGAATTCTGAGAAAAAAAGTCAAAATAGTGAAAAATAAACTCGCAATTGCAAGAAAAAGTCAGAAATGTGAGAAATAAACTTGCAATTACAAGAGAGAAGTCAGAATTTTGAGAAAAAAAGTCAGAATTGTGAGATGCAAACTTGCAATTGCGAGAAAAAGGGTCAAACTTGCAATTGCATGTAAAAAAGTCAGAATTGCAAGAAGTAAACTCGTTGCAAGTAAAAAAGTCAGAATTGTGAGAAATAAACTCGCAATTGAGAGTAAAAAAGTCAGAATTGCAAGAAAAAGTCAGAATTGTGAGAAATAAACTCGCAATTGAGAGTAAAAAAGTCAGAATTGTGAGATGCAAACTTGCAATTGCGAGAAAAAGAGTCAAACTTGCAATTGCAAGTAAAAAAGTCAGAATTGCAAGAAATAAACTCTTAGTTGCAAGTAAAAAAGTCAGAATTGTGAGACATAAACTCGCAATTGAGAGTAAAAAAGTCAGAATTGCAAGAAAAAGTCAGAATTGTGAGAAATAAACTCGCAATTGAGAGTAAAAAAGTCAGAATTGTGAGATGCAAACTTGCAATTGCGAGAAAGAGTCAAACTTGCAATTGCAAGTAAAAAAGTCAGAATTGCGAGAAATAAACTCGTAGTTGCAAGTAAAAAAGTCAGAATTGTGAGAAATAAACTCGTAGTTGCAAGTGAAAAAGTCAGAATTGTGAGAAATAAACTTGTAATTGCGAGTAAAAAAGTCAGAATTGTGAGATGCAAACTTGCAATTGCGAGAAAAAGAGTCAAACTTGCAACTGCAAGTAAAAAAGTCCGAATTGTGAGAAATAAACTTGTAATTGCGAGTAAAAAAGTCAGAATTGCAAGAAAAAGTCAGAATTACAAGAAAAAAGTCAGAATTGTGAGAAATAAACTCGCAATTGAGAGTAAAAAAGTCAGAATTGTGAGAAATAAACTCGCAGTTGCGAGTAAAAAAGTCAGAATTGTGAGATGCAAACTTGCAATTGCGAGAAAAAGAGTCAAACTTGCAACTGCAAGTAAAAAAGTCAGAATTGTGAGAAATAAACTCGTAGTTGCAAGTGAAAAAGTCAGAATTGTGAGAAATAAACTTGTAATTGCGAGTAAAAAAGTCAGAATTGTGAGATGCAAACTTGCAATTGCGAGAAAAAGAGTCAAACTTGCAACTGCAAGTAAAAAAGTCAGAATTGTGAGAAATAAACTTGTAATTGCGAGTAAAAAAGTCAGAATTGCAAGAAAAAGTCAGAATTACAAGAAAAAAGTCAGAATTGTGAGAAATAAACTCGCAATTGAGAGTAAAAAAGTCAGAATTGTGAGAAATAAACTCGCAGTTGCGAGTAAAAAAGTCAGAATTGTGAGATGCAAACTTGCAATTGCGAGAAAAAGAGTCAAACTTGCAACTGCAAGTAAAAAAGTCAGAATTGTGAGAAATAAACTCGTAGTTGCAAGTAAAAAAGTCAGAATTGTGAGAAATAAACTTGTAATTGCGAGTAAAAAAGTCAGAATTGTGAGATGCAAACTTGCAATTGCGAGAAAAAGAGTCAAACTTGCAACTGCAAGTAAAAAAGTCAGAATTGTGAGAAATAAACTCGTAGTTGCAAGTAAAAAAGTCAGAATTGTGAGAAATAAACTTGTAATTGCGAGTAAAAAAGTCAGAATTGTGAGATGCAAACTTGCAATTGCGAGAAAAAGAGTCAAACTTGCAACTGCAAGTAAAAAAGTCCGAATTGTGAGAAATAAACTTGTAATTGCGAGTAAAAAAGTCAGAATTGCAAGAAAAAGTCAGAATTACAAGAAAAAAGTCAGAATTGTGAGAAATAAACTCGCAATTGAGAGTAAAAAAGTCAGAATTGTGAGAAATAAACTCGCAGTTGCGAGTAAAAAAGTCAGAATTGTGAGATGCAAACTTGCAATTGCGAGAAAAAGAGTCAAACTTGCAACTGCAAGTAAAAAAGTCAGAATTGTGAGAAATAAACTCGTAGTTGCAAGTAAAAAAGTCAGAATTGTGAGAAATAAACTTGTAATTGCGAGTAAAAAAGTCAGAATTGTGAGATGCAAACTTGCAATTGCGAGAAAAAGAGTCAAACTTGCAACTGCAAGTAAAAAAGTCAGAATTGTGAGAAATAAACTTGTAATTGCGAGTAAAAAAGTCAGAATTGTGAGATGCAAACTTGCAATTGCGAGAAAAAGAGTCAAACTTGCAACTGCAAGTAAAAAAGTCAGAATTGTGAGAAATAAACTTGTAGTTGCAAGTAAAAAAGTCAGAATTGTGAGAAATAAACTCCTAATTGCGAGTAAAAAAGTCAGAATTGCAAGAAAAAGTCAGAATTACAAGAAAAAAGTCAGAATTGTGACTTTATCTTACAATTTTGACTTTATTTCTCAGAATTGTGAGTTTATAACACGCGATTGTGAGTTGGTATCATGCAATTCTGAGAAAAAAGTCGGACTTGCGAGAGTTGTAAACTCAATTGTGAGTCAGAATTGTGAGAACTGTGTCCCAATGACCTTTTTTAAATTTTTAATTCAAAGATAGCAATGATTAGAAATATAATTAAGATAAGATTAATGGACAACACCTTAATATTAATTTAAATATTAAACAATAATAGGACAATAACCTTTCCCGCTTTACAAATATCCCATGTGAGGTTGGAACCATTTTACAAAAATAATCAAGAGCGGGTGAACCCATCTGGTTTTGGAAAACACCCCCCTTAAAAAAAAAAAAAAACAGGTGTGAGGACGCTTTAAAACACAGATGTGAATGGGAACGAGTGTTTTAAAGGTCATGGCGTGAGCCACAGATTTTTATGATAAGTGCATGAGGGATTTATAACAAGACTAAAACGAGTGAATTTGATTCAGCCTCAAAGACCAAAACCTTGAGATGCAGATAATTCTGGTCCTTGTATTCGACTAGCCAAGCATCTTTCCAAGAGTTTTAATGCTTTCTCTAAGCCTGCATTGCTCAAACCAGGGCTTCTCTCACCAATTCGGAAAATTCCATATCACTACGGTCTCCGACCCACAACAGGTGTATACCTATATTTAAACTTTCCGCTCCATAAAACCATCTATATTTGTCGAAAGGGAAAACCTCTCAACAGACGTTCCCCACTAAATTAAAAAATGGAGCAAGCTCCTTTTGTGCAGGTGGCATTGTAGAAACAACACGAAGAGCTCTTTTCCATTACTCCATCTTTATCTTTTTTCTTCGTTTGAGCAGAAGGTCAGAGGGAATTTCCTCCAAGTGCTCTGATTCAATGCCAACCAGGCCTGGCTAACAGGAGGAAGAACAAGTCCTCTGATGTCAGTGGGGGAGCTAAAGATAATGTTTACCTTCCCTTGCCTCGTAAGCAAGCAACCACTTTACCATATGTGGGTCTTGCAAGAACCTGCATGCGCTCAAATCCATAAACACAGGCACATGCTTGAGCAGGCAGCCTAACACAACCGGCACACATGCATACGTTTCTATTATCTTCTCTTTGTTCTTCATTCATGAGTTGGCTGCTCTAGCCCTTTTTCGGTGCCCCACCGGAGACAAGGGGCTTGTGTTGTGCACAGAGAGGTCGCAAGCACACCTGCTGTCTGTACGAGACTCTGTGCTGCACAGGAAGTGGTTTGTAGCAACAACAACAGTCACATGATGGAATGTTTATGCTGTGTTTATGACAAATTCTTTATATGTGACCACAAAGCCAGTCTTAAGTAGAAAGGGTATATTTGTAGCAATAGCCAAAAATACATTGTATGGGTCATAATTATGTTTTTCTTTCATGCCAGAAATCATTAGGATATTAAGTAAAGATGTTTCATGAAGATATTTTGTAAATTTCCTACCGTAAATATATTAAAAATGTTTGATTAGTAATATGCATTGCTAAGAACTTCATTTGGACAACTTTAAGTGCGATTTTCTCAATATTTTGATTCCAGACTCTAGATTTTAAAATAGTTGTATCTCTGCAATTGCGAGTTTCTATCTCACAATTCTGAGAAAAGTCAAAATAGCAAAAAATAAACTCACAATTGCGAGAAAAGGTCTGAATTGCAAGATACAAACTCGCAATTGCGAGAAAAAAGTCAGAACTGACTTTATATCTTGCAATTTTTACTTTATTTCATAGAATTGTAAGTTTATATCTCAGAATTCTGACTTTATAACTGAAAATAAACTTGCAATTGCCAGAAAAAAGTCAGAATAACAAGAAATGAACTTGCAATTGCCAGAAAAAAAGTCATAATATGTTTCAATTTAGAGTTTTAACTCACTTCTCAGAAAAAAAGTCAAAATAGCAAGAAATAAATGCGCAATTGCAAGAAAAAGAGTCAGAATTACGAGATGCAAATTCGCAATTGCAAGAAAAAAGTCAGGACAACTTTTTGGACAACTTTAAAGGCGATTTTCTCAATATTTTGATTATTTTTGCAACCTCAGACAACCAATAGTTGTATCTCTGCAAAATATTGACCCTTATGACTGGTTTTGTGGTCCAGGGTCACATACACTGCCGGTCAAAAGTTTTGGATCAGTACAATTTTTAATGTATTTTAAAGAAGTTTATAATGCTCATCAAAGCTGCATTTATTTGAGCAAAAACAGAAAAAAAAATCTTATATTGTGAAATATTACTATGATGTAAAACAACATTTTTCTATTTTAATATACATTAAAAATCTAACTTATTTCTGTGATCAAAGCTGAATTTTTCAGCATCATCACTCTAGTATTCAGTGTCACATGATCCTTCAGAAATTATTTTAATATGCTGATTTATTATCAGTACTGGAAACAGTTGCTTAATATTTTTTTGGAAGCTGTGATACTTTTTTCAGGATTCTGTGATCAATAAAAAGTTCAAAAGAACAGCATTTATTTAAAATAGAAATCTTTTCTAACAATATACACTACTGTCCAAAAGTCTGGGGTCAGTACATTTTTTTTCTTTATTTTTTTGAAAGAAATTAATACTTTTATTCACCAAGGATGTTAAATTAATAATAAAAAGCAAATTTTAAAGTATATTAAAATAAACGTATATTAAAATAAAAAAAACATTCTTTTACATCGTAAAAACATTTTGCAGTATTATTGTTTTTCTTTCTGTATTTGTGATCAAATAAATGCAGCCTTGATGAGCATAAGAGACTTCTTTAAAAAACAATACAAATCTTACTGATCCCAAACTTTAGAGCGGTAGTGTATATGATTTGAAATTTATAGTGGAAATGAAATGGTCACTAATCCTCAACGATGTGACCCTAGAAAATATATTTTATAAAGCATGTCAGCCTTTATTTTTCTTTGGGAAACTGGTCTAAATGATTTGTTTTCACCGCTGATGCACTGTTTTTATGTAAGACTCTCAAGAAGAGTTTAGCAGAGCTGCTGCACACAGAAGGATGCGGTACGCAAAGCAAACAAGAACCGCTGGGCCCTTCTGTCAATTGGCTCCCTGCTTCCGTCTAACTTCCACCCAGAGGAAAGCCACAAGGCTGCGGCTGATTGAGAGAGAGTAAACAAGGCTGCGAGTGTCTCCAAGGACACTTACGTGGCCTTACATGCACATGCCCAAACCATTCATACTGCCTTAATCACACCAGAGACACAAGATGTAATTCATTCATAGTGGTCTATATTTACATAACACATGAGATGCAGCAGACAAACCAATTCGGATACTGTAAAAATCTGTGCATGTTTGTCTGTTCCATCAGTCTCTTTCCTGATATGTCTTGCCCGCTGCTGTCAAAACATGACCGGGATGTTGTCTTAGCTGCAGCTGTCTTTCTTACCATGACTTTTTTTTTGGGTGAGACTGCTTGTATGATCCCTCAAATCCCCCTCCTGCCCTTCCCTCATCCTGCTTTGTGTCTTTTCATCTTTTTTTTGCATTGTTAAGTCCAATGTTCTCATTCGGAATGACACAGCTGGATGTCTTTAAGCTAAAATGAAAAAAAAAAAAAAAAAAAGAGGAATTTGGTGTGTCCCCCTCTGCAGGCCAGAGGAAGTTACCACTGAAGTGAGGACCACCAGGGTATCCCTCACACAGACGGTCCCTCGGCTTCCTCGTCAGATCTGTCCACTTGTTGTGTCTGTTGCAGAAGCAGGACCTGGTTGTCCAGGCATGTCCTCAGTTTGTCTTCGGTCAGGGTAAGACGCTCCTCGAGGACGGCAACGGTCTGAGAGAAGAGAACCAATAGTTAAGGAATAGTTCACTCAAAAATTACAATTCACTCATGTTGTTTCAAAACTGTAAGACCTTCGTTCATCTTTTGGAACACAAATTAAGCTATTTTTGATCAAATTTGAGAGCTTTCTGACCCTGCGTAGAGAGCAACACAACTACCACGTTCAAGGCCCAGAAAGGTAGTAAGGACATTGTTAAAATAGTCCATGTGACATCAGTGATTCAAACATAACGTTATGAAGCTATGAGAATACTGTCTGTGCGCAAAGAAAACAAAAATAACGACTTTATTCAACAATTTCTTGTCTTCCGTGTTACACAAGAGTAAAGAAATTGTTGAATAAAGTAGTTTTCTTTGCGCACAAAAAGTATTCTCATAGCTACACAATACGGTTGAATAATTATTAATTTCGCTGACAAATAATTTTCATCGACAACATTTTTTCATTGACGAAAACGGGACGATAACGAAACAAAGACTTGTTTTAAATGACAAAAACTATGACTAATATCTATTGACATTTTCGTCAATGAATAAAAGTGAGACGAAAATTTTAAGAAGAGACAGTCAGAACGAATCTGCTGCGTACTCTGCATCCGTTCATTCGGTTTTGAAGCGACAGCAGCCTAATTTAGCTATTGTTGCTATTGTCTGTGACATAGATGTTAATCAAGTAACAAAAGAAAGACAGAAAATCACTTACTGCTCTTGACTGAATCACTTTAGTAGCCCTGATAAAGATTAATCTAAATTTATTTATATAAATAAGTATGTCTGCTTGAAAGAATGAAGAATGTGGTAAACAAGTTAGAGAATAAAGAATGCATAATTTGCCTATTTAACCATTGGCATTTTTATTGAAAAGAAGACCATGTTCTTGTTTCTTTATGACAGATGGTTAATTTAATTTTAATATAAAGGCATGTTGCGTATCACAGCAGTTAAATCTGTATCTATCATGATAAAAACCTTAATATCACTGAGTTTGGTCATTTTAGAGAAATGTTTAATAAATGCATTGCACTGTAAATAAACCCATTAGATTTGAGCTGAATAAATATATTGTAGATTTAGTTTAATAAAATCTTATGATATTTAGTCGAC
Source organism: Garra rufa (assembly GCF_049309525.1). NCBI lineage: Eukaryota > Metazoa > Chordata > Actinopteri > Cypriniformes > Cyprinidae > Garra > Garra rufa. The sequence continues at coordinate 19,954,417 of NC_133385.1, forward strand.
TAAAAATAAAACAATTCAGATTACTAAAATATGACTAAAATGAAATGGCATTTTAGTCAAAAGACTATGACTACGACTAAATTAAAAATTTGCTGTCAAAATTAACACTGGGTTGAAACACTGATGCCACATGGACGATTTTATCAACGTCTTTACTACCTTTCTGGGCCTTGAATGTGTCAGGACTCGGATTTGTGTTCCAAGGATGAACGAAGGTCTTCCAGGTTGGGAACAACATGAGGGTAAGTAATTAATTTTGACAGGTTTTTCTTTTTCGGATGAACTATTCATTTAAAGTTGTGGTCACAGTTCATGGCCAACTTGAACACTCGAAAACTATCACCCTTACACAAAATTCCAGATTGTGAGGATTCCTACACAAATGACTGGATTTGACTAGAAAAACAAACTACATCTGATCTGATTTGTTCAGTAGATCTATAAAAACAAGACAAGTTCAACAGACTAAGATGACCTAAAAGCAATTCACCTGGGTCAGGATGTCCAACTGCTGCACAATGTTCTCTAGAGTGCTAGTAAGGCTTGATGGGATTCCTGAGCGCTCCTCTCTAGATGTTGTCATGCCTCCGGCAAATCTTTCTTCTTGGTCTTCATCCTCATCTTCTCTGGGTCGCATATAAGTTCGACCTGGACCTGAGATGCGCTGATCTCTGCTGCTGGTTGCACTGTCATGGCTTCTTACATCCTGAGGAACAAGGAGAACAAAATTTTAAAAATCTGTTATCATTTACTCATGCAATTCCAATTCCTTCTTCTGAGGAACACATAAAAAAATGTTTAGCAGAATTTCCAAATTGAAAAGATGCTCTTTTAACAATAAACACCTCAAAATAGGTAACATTTTTAGTTTGATTCTCACTCAAAGCTATTTTACAGCTTCATAAGACTTTAAAAAGACTACGTTTAGGGTACTTTTTGTGGTTTTTGGAGCTCAAAAACATTGGTCCCCACTCACTTCTATTGTATGTAGTGATGCACCAAAATGAATGTTGGAATGACATATAATTTTTCAGATTCACTATGATTGATCATCAAAACTCTGAATAAATAAGCTTTCCATTGATGTATGGCTGTTAGAATAGGATAATATTTGGCTAAGATACAACTACTTGAAAATCTGGAATCTGAGGGTGGAAAAAATTCAAAATACTGAGAAAATCACCTTTAAAGTTATCCAAATGAAGTTCTTAGCAATGCAAATTACTAAAAAAAAATTAAGTTTTGATATATTTATGATAGGAAATTATAGGAAATGATAGGAAAATGGTATACAAATATACCGTAATACCCGTGGTTTTGTGGTACAGAGTAACATATTAGATTAACACGAGAAAAGTAGAATCCACATCAACTTCATCCTTTTGCTAATAAGATATGATAGAAACATCTAATCAGTACATGTGCCTCTGACCCGATCATGCATAAAGCAAAATCCTGACCAGCTCCATAACAAAGTCACAAAACGATGAGGAGGAGGGGAGGGTCATACATTCCTGCCCTAATGCAGGAAGAAAATCGATTGCAGCCCCTTACTTCCTGTGCAGCATCCTGACTTCAAAGCTCAGGCCTAAGAGACAGCATCACAGCCTAGGAAGGGAGGGGAGGAGGTGAACAAAGCTGTCAGTGTGTGGAAGGGTCCATTCTGGGGTCCTCCGGCACCAACCAGCCACATCTGGGCAACATCTGCTAGCCTCATTTACACGCTTCATGCTCAGACCTCGCTCACATTACGCTCCAAACCTCGTATCTTCTTTTGTATATTCTGCATTTAGGTTCTGTATCTTTGTAGAAAACATGCCTAATACCGCCTGTGCTAGTAGCAGTGTGCCATTTATAAAAATCACTGGAAAGGTGAGGGTCTACATGTATTCATGATGTTAATCCCGGGTATTAAGACTTGTATGGCTTTATATATCGTAAATGAGGTCACTTACTAAAATATGTAGTGGAAAACCCATAAAAGATTCACGTTATTTAAAAAACCCACATCGTTTTATACATATTTTGGACAACAGGGGGCCATTATTTCGATGACATGAAACAGTTGCACTCGGTGTGCTACTTCCACTACCCGTTGATATTTTTTACCACAACACAACTTGGAAAATAAAATACTGATACGATGCCACATTGTGCGGCTTTTCTTGTAATTTTCAGTTGAAGGGCAACAAGAGAAGCGGTGTAAGTCTTCACTGCTTTCCTAGCGATAAGAAGTGGAGAAAAGAATGGACAGATGCCTGTGGACGAATAAAACTTCCTAAAGACCTGCGTCTATGTTCTGTCCACTTTAGCCCTGATGCCTTTGAGGCTTTTAGCAGACCACAGCTTCTGTAAGAGCTTACAAATGGCAGAGACAAGAAACGCTAGATGCCATCCTGGTAGGATATAAACATGTTGACGCTTGTCATGATGCCACAGCCACTGAAGGAGTTTCACAGCTCGGATTTCACTCGTTATTTGGGGGCGTTTAGACTCCTTGTGAAAAAAAAAATCAATGGTACGGCATTTGGTTTAAGCCTACGCTTATATCAATCGCTACCTGTAAGCTCTTTCAGTAGCTGTGGTCATCGTATCAGTATTTTATTTTCAGAGTTGTGTTGCAGTAAAAATAGCAACGGGTAGCGGAAGTAGCACACCGAGTGCAACTGTTTCATGTCATCGAAATAATGGCGGCCCTCGTAGTCCAAAATATGTATGAAACGATGTGGATTTTTTAAAATAGCGTAAATCTTTCATAGGTTTTCAACTACATATTTCAGTAAGAGACATCATTTACCTTATATTAAGCCATACAAGTCTTAATACCCGGGGTTCCCTTTAAGGTTCAAACCAGGAAATTTTTACATCTCTGGGACTAACTACGGATGGGAATCATAAAAGTTCTGTCTCAGATTCCTATGATCGATCCTGGTTCCTTAAACGAATAGTTCGCTTCAGAATTAACCTTTCCTGATGATTTATTCACCCCCATGTCATCCAAGATGTTCATTTCTTTCTTTCTTCAGTCGAAAAGAAATAAAGGTTTTTAAAGAAACATTCCAGGATTTTTCTCCATATAGTGGGTTGAAAGTCCAAATAGCAGTTTCAATGCAGCTTCAAAAGGCTCTACACGATTCCAGCCGAGGAATAAGGGTTTAATCTAGTGAAACGATTCGCCATTTTCTAAAATTTTTTAAATTTATATACTTTTTAACCACAAGTGCTCATCTTGCACTAGCTCTGCATCCACGACTTCAGGCATTACGTAATCACGTTGGAAAAGGTGGAAGTACCGACCCAGTGTTTACAAAGCGAACATGCAAAGAAAGTCAGAAGTCAAAAGCCATTTACCAAAATGGTAAAACAAAGATGTCGAAAGATTTTGAAGTTGGAGGAGAAAATGAGATAAAGTTTTTTGCTCTACCCTACCTTTTTGAACTAAAAAAAGTTGTAGACGTGCAATGAAGAGCTAGTACAAGACAAGCATTTGTGGTTAAAAAGTATATACATTTTTTTCTTTTTTGAATAAAAACCTCTAGATAAGACCGTTATTCCTAGGCTGGGATCATGTAGAGCCATTTGAAGCTGCATTGAAACTGCAATTTGGACTTTCATCCAACTGATCCCCATTGAAGTCCACTATATGGAGAAAAATCCTGGAATGTTTTCCTCAGAAACCTCAATTTCTTTTTGACTGAAGAAAGAAAGACAAGAACATTTTGAAGACTGACACGGAAAAGAAGAAACTGTTGAATAAAGTCATTTTGTAGTTTCATAAAATTACAGTTGAACCACTAATGTCACGTTGTCCTTACTTCCTTTTTGGGCCTTGAACGTGTCAGTTGCGTTGCTGTCTATACAAAGTCAAAAAGCTCTCAGTTTTTATCAAAAATATCTTAATTTGTGTTCCGAAGATGAACGAAGATCTTACAGGTTTGGAATGACATAAGGGTGAGTAATTAATGACAGAATTTTCATTTTTGGGGTCTTTGATTCACCAAGACCCAAGTAGTAGTACAGTAAGCATAAGAAAATCAATTATATGACTTTCTAGGGCTTTCTAGGAAAAATCAGAGGTGACCTTTTCAAGCAGTAACAGCTCTAACATTAGAGATTTGTTTTGTCATATCTAAGCTCACATAACGCTGCCCTACCAAAGCAGAAAGGTCAGATCTGGCCAAGCGTTTCTTACTCAATGAGCTCAGGTTGGCGAAGAAACTAGCCTGTGTTGCAGGGTGAATGAGTGACCTCTCCCTGATTGCTTCAACCAGTTGCCATGACAACAGTGTACCTGTGGTTGCTCGCAAAGAGTTACACTCATTCTGTTCCCTTGGTGACAGTGCAAGCAATATGAGAAGAGAAGAATATGGCTGCCTTCATTCTCAGTTGTGTTCAGTCGAAAACAGTGTTGCAGTGTGAAGTTTGAAGTGGGCACAGGTGGGTCATTACAGTTTGAACATATTCATTCAGCTCCGAGGCCAAACCGAGGGTCTTTATGCCAGCGCAGATATAATTTATGTCAACAGGCTTGCTGACCGCTAAGCAGGTACTTCACCGGGCCATTGGGAATATTTATGAGCTCCCTCAACAACACCAAAACCCCCCAACAACCCTTTGAAATATCACTCTGTTACTCATTGGACACCCGGGAAATGGAGCATAATGACTGGATACTTGACGAGATCAGAGCAGCCGCTGAAGTCGTGTCTGGACGGATACTCATTAAGAAATGGGAAGACACCTTCTCAACAACAATACTGGCTCCTCATTAGCGCTAATATTAGAACGACGTGTCCGTGGCAGAGAGAGAAATGTCAAACAGTCCTTCATTTGATGTAGCGCATGCTTCTCCTCAATAGGCAGTTAAAGTCCAAAAATGGTTTGTTTTTATTTTTAAAAATCATCATCTCGCAACTACTAAACCACTGACTGATCTAGTCTTGTGACAGGAGATGTTTTTTTCCTTGTCACAGGATGCCATGTAATACCATTAAATTGAGCTGTCTTGTATGAGGAAATGCTTATTGATATCAAAGGAGGCACTGGCTCTTTGACCTGCTAGCCTTTTCATACCCCCATGTCATTTTCAGTACTCCTACTCCAACTCTTTTTCCTTTGACAGTCTTTCTGTAGATCAGAGGTTGTGTGAAGTATCTGCTAAAGGCTGGCTAATGGGGTTTAAGCAAGTATCTGGCTCTAGTCGCTGGAAGGATTATGTTTCATATTAGTGTGTACATGTCTTATGCTTCCTGCACTATTAACAGGGTTGATAGTAATAAAGTTGGGAAGGAAATGTGAGCTAAATGGCCATTTCACTAGAACAGTATCAGAGAATCTGAAAGATGAAGACAAAATGTAATGAGTTACTTGCCTAGTTTGAGATAATCTGTAAATCCGAAATGGAAAATGAAATACGACTCAGTAAGACTCAATTTTAAGATTCAACTTAGCAACTGAAAAAAGCAATTTCAAAAATTGCCTAAAATGCTTTTGTTCAGTGTTTTTAAGTGAATGGTGAATGGATTTAGGAGATAATGAAAAAGAAGATTTTAGCAGGTAAAATCTGTATGTAACTACCAAACACCTTTTTTTTTCTATAATTAAACACACTTTTTCCCATAACATTTAGTTTGTATGTGTGTACAACTGTTCAGAACTGTGCTAGCTAACCATGTGCTGATTAGCATCTTTGAGCTAGGTTCAAAAGTATCTAAAATTGTCACTACCAAAACAGTCACAAATGAAACATTTGGTGAAGTTTCGGTAGTGACACTAATGCTTTTTTGGGTGTTTTTCTTTAAAATTTAGTTTTTATATGTATACAACTGTTCAGAACTGTGCTAGCTAACCATGTACTGATTAGCATCTTTGAACTTGGTTCAAAAGTATCTAAAATTGTCACTACCATAACAGTCAGGACTGAGACATTTGATAAAGTTTTGTTAGTGCCATCATTGCTTTTTTTTGGGTGTTATTCCATAAAATGTAGTTTTTAATATGTATACAAATTGTTCAGAACTGTGTGTGCTAACCATATATATATATATATATATATATATATATATATATATATATATATATATGTAGATGCCTCATTAGCGTCTGTTTCTATGGGCCGTTATACATACAGCCGTCCCCCATATTGCAGCGGTCAACTTGACGTCATTCACCCATAGATCTATGTAATTCACCATAGTAATCACTGAATATTCGAAATGCCACAGTCCTGCACAGCCGTTGGTCTGCGAACATATAGTATGGCGAATGACGTCAAGTTGATCTTTCCAATATGGTGGACGCATCTACGTGCTTGGAGCAGTCCAATGGGGTATCTACGTATATATATCTATGGTGCTAACCATATGCTAATTAGCATCTTTGAGCTAGGTTCAAAAGTACCTAAAATTGTCACTACCAAAACAGTCACAACCAAAACATTTGAAGTTTCGGTAGTGACACTAAAATGCTTTTTTGGGTGTTTTTCTTTAAAATTTAGTTTTTATGTGTGTACAACTGTTCAGAACTGTGCTAGCTAATCATGTACTGATTAGCAACTTTGAGCTAGGTTCAAAAGTATCTAAAATTGTCACTACTGAAACATTTAGGGAAATTTTGGTAGTGACAATATTGCTTTTTTGGGTGTTATACCATGAACATTTAGTTTTTATGTGTGTATACCCTGCTGAAAAAAACAGCTAAAACCAGCCTGGGCTGGTTGGCTGGTCTTAGCTTGTTTAAGCTGGAAGTAGCTGGTTTTTAGCTGTAAGTGGCCAAAACCCCTCTAAAACCAGCCTGCTGACCAGCTAAATCCAGCCAACCAGCTTAGGCTGGTTTTAGCTGTTTTTTTTTTCCAGCAGGGTACAGCTGTTCAGAACTGTGCTAGCTAACCATGTGCTGATTAGCATCTTTGAGCTAGGTTCAAAAGTATCTAAAATTGTCACTAGCGTAACAGCAACGACAGAAACATTTCATCAATGTTTTGGTAGTGACAAAATGGAATATATAATTCTTTATTTGGGGGAAATAAACAAATTTTCAGTACAGTTATGCAAATGTTTTGTACTTTATGTTTTTGTAGTGTTTTACCATGTGAGTTAAAATTCTGTAATGTGATGTGGTCGCTACCGAAAATGTGCTGTCACGACCAAAACATGGGATATTTTGTCAAAAATAAAGTATACTGAATTATTAACTAAGATGTTATGATAGTGTTTGGTTCAATGTATATTCAAACTAATGAATCCTTAAATTTGAAATCAGTATGATCAACATTTTTTGCCTTTTACGAAGAAAAATTAGATTCAAAATACAACAAATCTCATTTATTACACCTAAAATATTTTTAAAATTGTAATTGCTATTGATTTACCTCTGAAAAAAATTTAATAAAATAGCAAAAATATATTTACAATGTAGATGTAAGCAAAATCCCTATAGGTCAATATAACCCTTCTAATTCAATTAAATTATATATATATATATATATATATATATATATATATATATATATATATATATATATATATACACACACACACACACACACAAACAAACACACACACACACACACACACACACACACACGTTTAAGCAGGTTGCATTACATGGTTAAAAATCACTGCACCGCTATGTCATGTTATCATATTTACACATGTCCTATTTCAATGATTAAGATGACGGCTATTTTTGCAAGCCAACTCTGACACTTCTTTATGATATGGTGTATTTGACCCTCATGCTGGCTGGACTAGTGGAAAAGTGAAACCAACACTTGTCACTCTGAATGTAGGCCACATCCTGTCAGGGGACCGATACCACAGCTGTCTGCAGCACCATGAGCTTCACACAGGAGGTCAGGTGATGGGTGAAACCCAAAGAGAACCCGCTTTTGCTTTGGTGTGCATCGGTGCTCAGGAAATGGGCTTTGAAACGGGTCTTTGTCCCTAAATGAGGAACACACACTTCCGATACAAACACACACATGCGTGTACACGCAAACCCTGACCCTGGGCTTCAAAAGCAGAGCTGTTTGGTTAGTCTTCCAGATGAAAAGATACAAAACACAAAGCCGCACTGAAAGACTGGAATATCAGAGATGGTTCCCGCACGCTATGGTAGGGGAAGCAGACGCTTCCTTTTTCCCTCTCCGTCTGTTCTCGTATCAAACCACTCTTTGCTCGCCCACACGTTGGCTTTAGGGTAGATAAATATCCGTTTTCAGAGATACCACAAAACTGCAGCATTTTATAACCAGCTCTGTGACTAAGTGGTTATGTCACATTTCGATTGTGACTGAAGTGTACGCCCTCTTTGGGAACAACACACAACCAAACGCTGCAATAAAAACCCGCAGATCTCTGTCAGTACCCTCTCATCCGCTCTGTGCTCACAATGAGTGCCGATACTGCCAGTGACCTGAAACCACGAAATGCCAAGTCCACAGGATATGATATAACTCGCTTATGCAAACCAGGCTGCACTGACAAACCTGCTTCATCAATCTGGAATAAAAGCAATGGATTTAAAAATAATCAGACACAATGATGTAATATCATTAGGGGTTTCTTTGCTATTCATTCAATTAGAATCAAAAGCATTAATTTAACTGGTGGAGCTCAACTCAAAAGCCCTCGTTTAAAGAAAAGGGGGATCCCTGTACAAAAACGGGGAAAGAGGGACGACAAATGCTGTGTTCTGACCCAATTGCTATCGGAGGCACAGTTTTAGATCCCACAGACTGGATGAGTCATCAGGCGCATTCGCGGCGCACACACACCTAAAATTTCCAAGCGCCCCAAAATCAGGTTGAAGGAATCACAAAACCAAAACGTATGGAAAATTAAATCGACGTCTACAGGAAATATATATTATTCAGAAAAGGATAATTAAGAAGGTAGGGAAGACAGTTATAAACATCAAAAGAACACCAGTAACCTAATAAACTCTAAACCCAAAAATAACAATCTTGTCATTAATTACTCACCCTCATGTCGTTCCAAACCCATAAGACCTTCGTTCATCCTTAGAACACAATGATATTTTTGTTCAAATCCGAGAGCTTTCTGACCCTGCATAGACAGCAACACAACTGACACGTTCAAGGCCCAGAAAGGTAGTAAGGACAATGTTAAAATAGTCCATTCGACATCAGTGGTTCAACTTTAGTGTTATGAAACTAGAAGAATACTTTTTGTGTTCAAAGAAAGAAAAAAAAAAAAAAAAAAACTTTATTCAACAATTTCTTCTCTTTCATGCCAGTCTTGAATTAAGGAGAGTACCACAAATTATTCCTTTAATGATCAAAAAACATTTGTATAAAATGAATAATAATAACTTATAATAATTTAACTGATTATATAATATATAAATATATATGCTAAAAATGTTGTATATTACTATTTATAAAATGTTAATTCATTAGTCTATTTGTAGTACAACTACTAGTAGTAGTAGTTGTATATGGCATATTTGTAAAATGTTTTTAGTAAAATATTATTACAATTTAAATTGTTTTCTGTGTGAATATACTGTAAAATGTAATTTATTCCTGAGAAGCAAAGCTAAATTTTTTGCATCATTACTTCAGTCTCCAGTGTCACATCCTTCAGAATCATTCTAATATGCTGCTCAAGAAAAATATTTGATTATTATCAATGTTTAATATAGTTGTGCTGCTTCATATTTTTGTAGAAGCTGTGATACTTTTTTTCAGGATTCTTTGATAAACAGAAAGTTTAAAAGAACAGCATGCATTTGTGTTTACTGTCACTTTTGATCAATTTAAATAGGGGCCAAATTCAGTTTTTTTTTTTTTTTCATTTTAATTTTTATGGATTCTGCTTTTTTATTTATTTTTTTCTGGACACTTTGAATGTTTAAATTAAATTATAGGAATCAAAAACATGTAATTAATTGAAATCAGGAAAATTACAGAATTTAACAGCGAGTAAAAAAAAACATTTGTAGGGCCATATAAGATCCATTTTTTTTTTTTTCTGTTCTTTTTTCAGTAAAATTTTTTCTGGATTCTGTTATTTTTTGTTTCATTTTTTCTGGACTCTTTTAATGGTTAAAATAAATTGTATTAATCAAAAAACATATGTAATTAATTATAACCATGAAAATTACACAATTTAACAGCAGGTTTATCAAAATTAAATTTTTAGGGCCCTATGAAATCAGTTTTTTTTCCCCAAAAAAATATTCTGTTTTATATTATTTTTTTCAAATTCCATTTTTTTCTGGATTCCATTTTTTGTGTTGGACTTTCTGGACTTTTTTAATGGTTAAAATAAGTCAAAAACCTTATTTAATTAATTGAAAATATGAAACTTACACAATTTAACAGCAAGATTAACAATTTTTTTTTTTTACATTTTTAGGGTCCTATGAAATACATTTAATTTTTTCCAAATTAATTTTTTCTGTTTATTTAATCAAAAAGCATGTGTAATTAATTGAATATAACAGCTATTTATTTAAGGTTACAAAAATGACATTTTTAGGACCCTATGAATTTTTTTTTTTTACCAAATTCTGTGTTTTGAAATTCAACTTTCTTGATTTCATCTAATGGTTTAATTAAATCTAATAACCATAAGCATCTCTAATTAATTGATTTTATATAAAAACTTAATTTATTATTATTTAATTCATTCATTCATTTATTTTTCAGAAACACTGTTCATTTAAACATTTCTGGAAAATAAATGAAGCCATAAAACATTAGTTTATCTTTTAATCAAATGAAAATTAAACAAACTATTCCCTTTTTTTGGCAACCAAAGTGCTGCACAACAGAAGTTTATAGTTAAAATTAAAACATGGAAGAAAAATTGTGATGCGCGGGTCAATGTGTAAACAACCCAAACCCGACCGACGTTTTCAACTAACCCGCCCGCGACTCAAAAAAAAAAAAGGAAATATTGTACCCGACCCGCTTCCTGACCCGCATGTTTAATATTTGCGACTGACACCAGCGATTATATGTGGCTATGCGGTGGAGATGCATTCACTGTCAAACATCATTCGGCATTAATTAGGTAATTTTGTCAAAAGAAATATTCTTGATTACAAGAAAAATACAGATTGTTCTTGTTGTGATTTATTTTGTCTTTCCTTTATACAGATTTAAATCGTTTCGTTTTCGAAGCACTCTAAATTATGTCAGTGATTCTCCGATGTTAAATATGATCAAGAATTATTTTATTTCGATCTACAGTGTAATAAAAGTTAAGAAAAAGATTAGCCTATAGCCCTAAATATATAGACTACAAGCAGCTAATTCCTTTTTCCTTAACTTTTAAAGGGATAGTTCACCCAAAAATGAAAATTTGATGTTTATCTGCTTACCCCCAGGGGATTCAAGATGTAGGAGACTTTGTTTCCTCAGCAGAACACAAACAAAGATTTTTAACGAAAACCGGTGCAGTCTGTCAGCCAAATAATAGCTTTGGATGGGCACCAAACCTTTAAAAGTGAACAAAAACATGCACAGACAAATCGAAATTACACCCAGCAACTTGTGATGATACATTGACATCCTAAGACACGAAACGATCGTTTTTTTTGTGACAGTATTTATATAATTTTTGACCTTTGATACACAGAAACGTCCCTCTGTCCTGAGCACGAGTTTAGCATCCGGCTCATTACACGTGTAGACGCTCTGGCGTAGAATACGCAAATGCCGGAAGCGATCTGTCGCGTGTATACGACACTCACTGTTTACACAGTGCACAGAGATTGTGTGTATAGTGGCTATTCAAAATGGTAATTACTTGCGCTTATCCTGGTTGTTCAAACCGATTTAAAGCTAAAAGATTACGTTAGCTTGCACAAACTCATCCGGGACTTTTCACCGATTTCCCCTTCCGGTGTTTGCATATACTACGCCAGAGCCGGATGATGAGCTCGTGCTCAGGACAGAGGGACGTGGCTGTGTATCGAAGGTAAAAAATGATATATATATATATATTGTTCAGTTTTTCGCAAAAAACGATCGTTTCGCGTCTTAGGACATCAATGTATCGTCACAAGTCACAGGGTGTAATTTGGATTTGTCTGTGCATGTTTTTATTTACTTTTAAAGGTTTGGTGCCCATCCACGTCCATTATATGGTTAGCAGACTGCACCGGTTTTCGTTAAAAATCTTCGTTTGTGTTCTTCTGAAGAAACAAAGTCACCTACATCTTGGATGCCCTGGGGGTAATCAAATAAACATTTCATTTTTGGGTGAACTATCCCTTTAACTTCTTCTAAAAATGATCAAGAATATTAAATCAACTTAATAGGCTAGGTTAACAAATTTTCTTATACAAACATAACGAATGCACTTCAAAACGACGTTTTCATATATAAATTCAGGAATCACGAATACGACAAAATAATATTATTTTATATATATTAATTGTATAGCTATAATAGTTGTATCAAATGAATAAAGAAATTATAGTGCCTTGAATTTATTAAGTAATGTTTAATTTAGTTTGTTTCGCTCTCTGGAAATTTAGAGAAAAAATACCGTTTTTACTTGGAATTCGTTTTTAATCCCTGGTTTTAAACAAGCATATACATGAGATAATTTATATATTATTGCTTGAATAAACGTTTAAAAATAGTGCTAGAAATTTTATAATTAAGGAAATTAAACAGACCTAAGCATTTGAAAAGACATGGTGAAATGTGTCTAATAATTCCAAAAAGAAAGAGAAGCATTGGACATAATCAAAATACTCGAGACATTTATTAGGAATACCATTTTCTTAACAATTAAAGGAGAACTCCGGTGTGATATTGACCTAAAGTGTATTGAATAATGATACCGAGTGTGAACGTACCTTGCATATCTCATCTCGGTTTGTGTCCTGCTGTCCGAAATCTGGGGTCAGTTAGCCGATGCTCACAACAAGTTGTCAATGAGAGTCAATAGGGCATCGAAGAAGCCATGTAAATAAATCACTGTTTTACGCCATTTACGAGGCACAAAGTAGCTCCACACTTCATTGGTAGACTTCCAAGGGCCCTGACATTTAAAACGAGACATTGAGAACTCAGAAAAAGCACCGGTAGTTTATTTACAAGTAAATTTTACAGACATTTTCCACCAGGAACAGACCGGTCGCCGCCATCTTAAATGTAGTCACGATAAGTCGAGTGTCAAGCACGAAGGAAACTACAACCTGATACGTTGATAACCTGATAAATTCCTTGGTGCTCGACACTCGACTTATCGTGACTAAGTTCAGGATGGCGGCGACCGGATTTTCTTTTCCAGGTACTGTCTGTATAAATCTACTTGTAAATAAACTACCGGTGCTTTTTCTGAGTTCTCAATATCACGTTTTAAATGTCAGGGCCCTTGGAAGTCTACCAATGAAGCGTGGAGCTACTTTGTGTCTCGTAAATGGCGTAAAACAGTGATTTATTTACATGGCTATTCCGATGCCCTGTTTACTTTCATTGACAACCTGTTGTGAGCATCGGCTAACTGACCCCAGATTTCGGACAGCTGGACACAAACCGAGATGAGATATGCAAGGTACGTTCACACTCGGTATCATGATTCAATACACTTTAGGTCAAAATCACACCGGAGTTCTCCTTTAAGATGCTGCATGTGTTTATCCAGTCTAATCCCCGACTTTCCCAACAAAAATCTCACCCCCTCTCAGAAAATACATAAAGCTGACATTACTGAGCTATATGCGTTTAAAAGTAGCCTATTAAAATGGTACAATGGCATTACTCGCGTCAGCATTTATTCAACAGTTAATAACGTTCAACATTCAAAAGGTAAATATTATTCAGCCAATAAAGTGTAGGTCTATGTATTTCATAGAAAATTGTGTCTAGTACTATATAAATTACAAAGGTTTAATTGGCATCTTTATTTCAAACGACCCGACCGACCGCGACCCGAATATCATTACAAATATTTTTGGATGACTCGTAACCGCGGGTGGCCACAGGCACCCGCTCATTTTGGATCAACCCGCGCATCACAGGTGATTATTCCTTAAAAATAATATTTTAATAATAATTTTATTAGTAGTAGTACTGTTATTACATTAAGTCATATATTTCTGTCAGAGTTTCTTCAAGTTAAACCAAACTTCTATTTTGACGGGTTGCTGTGAAGACCTTAAAGTTTCAGTTTGTAAAAAAAAAAAAAACGATAAAATGCTAATGCAGTGACCTCTAACAGCAGTTCTAGAGATTATGTGAAAACACTGCAAACGTCATGCACGCATTACTATGTGTGTAGTAAACAAAACCGCGTGTCTGCCTCATTCACTCACACAGAAACATACAGAACATGTGGGATTCATATTTAAATAGTCTTTTAGCGGCCTAATATTCACAGACACTAGTTGATAAAGTGTATTGACCTACTTTTGATTTATTCATCAAAATTTGGCAAATTCCGTGACATTCTGTGTTATACAGTAATTTTAAAACCCTATTTAAAGCAGTGGAATAGACTTCATTTCTTGCAAAAGAAACACATTTCACTGACCCCAAAGTTTTAAATGTTTTAATTTAAAAGAAATACTTAATCTAACCCTGAGAATCAGATCTAGCTTTGAAGATACTGTAGCTTTGCTGTTTTCCACAAAGAATATGAAGAGTACAGTAAAGCGAGCAAGTTGTTGGAAAAATCCATCAATTCCCTCTTCAGCACGTTCTACAGCATTCAAACACCTCCATTCATTTTACACTCAAGAGCCTGTGACTCACGGTGCTAGGAAGAGTCGTGAGGGAAAAATTCAGCATTAAATAACCTTGCGAGAGCGACCAAAGTTGGTTGCGCGCCGCCTGAAACGCTTGTTTTGTCTGGGCCGTGGCTCCTTTTGTTACTGTTTGCGCCCTGTTGCCTGGAACGCAGGCAAGGTTAAACATACAGGCTGCGTTGTAGGAGGTGCTGGTGTCAACTGAGGATGTGTAGGAGGAAATTTAGCCCCTCGGAGAAGGCAAAGATGAGTCACCGCAAGAAAACTGAAGGTTAAGTCTTGAAGGTGCAGTTTATGCACTATTTTAATTTGCCACAACAAAGACACTAAACAGAAATTCGCTTATTATCCTCGGGGAAAATGCCACTGTGGGAGTGGATAAAAATATAGATCTTTAAAAAGCCTTTGCATGACACATAGTCAACCTCAGAGTTGGGCAAACTCAGAAAATGAAGTTAGCGAAGCTATAAATGATAGATGGGTACAGAAAGTTGACAGGAAATGCAAAAACATACACCATCAATGCTACAGAATCAATATAACAAAATGAATTGAAAAGCAGAGAGCCGCAAAGGCTAGTTGAGTGTACTGTTTTAACTCCAGAGTCTAAATATAATCCGTGGCAGAGGAAAGTGTGTGTTTGGCTCAGGTCAGCTCAGTGTGGTGCTGCTCTTAGCAGATACAAATTGATGCTCATTGTGGCAGCCGTAATGTTTCAGAGCAGGAAACCATTAACATGGCATTACGCGGCGGATGGAGGGCAGGAAATTAAATTCGGCTGTCTTTGAGTAACTGATGTCACAGTTCTCCCTGTGGGTAATTGATTATTGCCTTCCGCTGGCTAAGAGCACCGTGGATGTGGGTCAGGCACGAATGGGGAAAGCAGAGCGAGAGGTGTGGTGAGTTTGAGTCGGAATGATTCGTTCATTGAACAGACTGATTCAGTGAGTTCAACTCATTGAATCCATCAGGTCGCAATGGTTTACCGTTACCTGGAGTTGAAGAAAAAGTTATTAATGTTTTAAAGTTCAGTCTGTTTCTCATGCAAAGCTATTGCATGTTTTCAAAAGACTTGTGCATGAGTTGAGCTTTTATGATATTTTCAGCTCTCTGAGCTATACTTTGCTCCCAGTCACTACATCTAGAAGGGATAAGGAGGTTTACCGAGCTAGAATCAAAAACTAACATTAAAATAAAATTGCTTAATAAATTGTCATAGTTATTTTAATTAATTAAAGCTAACACAAATATTTAAAAATTATACAACATATCTAATTAAAAATAGTTTATACATATTTTATATTTTTTCTAAAATAAAAATAAAACAAAACAATTATCCGATATAAGAAAAATTGTAATAAAAAATATTTCCTCATATTTCTTTCGTAAAATGTTAATATAAATTAAAAAAAATACACACACAATAAATTATCTTAAATACAAATATACATACAATACAATTTAATTAATAAATAATTTTTTTTATATATATTTATAAGGGGGGTCATATCACCTGAGCTAGTGAAATTGCTAATAAAATGCAATCAAACAATAAAATTACAATAAAATTGTTAGATAAAATGTCA
>NC_133385.1:19973049-20032920 GCF_049309525.1 Garra rufa
ATGTGTCTAATAATTCCAAAAAGAAAGAGAAGCATTGGACATAATCAAAATACTCGAGACATTTATTAGGAATACCATTTTCTTAACAATTAAGATGCTGCATGTGTTTATCCAGTCTAATCCCCGACTTTCCCAACAAAAATCTCACCCCTTCTCAGAAAATACATAAAGCTGACATTACTGAGCTATATGCGTTTAAAAGTAGCCTATTAAAATGGTACAATGGCATTACTCGCGTCAGCATTTATTCAACAGTTAATAACGTTCAACATTCAAAAGGTAAATATTATTCAGCCAATAAAGTGTAGGTCTATGTATTTCATAGAAAATTGTGTCTAGTACTATATAAATTACAAAGGTTTAATTGGCATCTTTATTTCAAACGACCCAACTGACCGCGACCCGAATATCATTACAAATATTTTTGGATGACTCGTAACCGCGGGTGACCACAGGCACCCGCTCATTTTGGATCAACCCGCGCATCACAGGTGATTATTCCTTAAAAATAATATTTTAATAATAATTTTATTAGTAGTACTGTTATTACATATATTTCTGTCAGAGTTTCTTCAAGTTAAACCAAACTTCTATTTTGACGGGTTGCTGTGAAGACCTTAAAGTTTCAGTTTGTAAAAAAAAACAAAAAAAACAAAACAATAAAATGCTAATGCAGTGACCTCTAACAGCAGTTCTAGAGATTATGTGAAAACACTGCAAACGTCATGCACGCATTACTATGTGTGTAGTAAACAAAACCGCGTGTCTGCCTCATTCACTCACACAGAAACATACAGAACATGTGGGATTCATATTTAAATAGTCTTTTAGCGGCCTAATATTCACAGACACTAGTTGATAAAGTGTATTGACCTACTTTTGATTTATTCATCAAAATTTGGCAAATTCCGTGACATTCTGTGTTATACAGTAATTTTAAAACCCTATTTAAAGCAGTGGAATAGACTTCATTTCTTGCAAAAGAAACACATTTCACTGACCCCAAAGTTTTAAATGTTTTAATTTAAAAGAAATACTTAATCTAACCCTGAGAATCAGATCTAGCTTTGAAGATACTGTAGCTTTGCTGTTTTCCACAAAGAATATGAAGAGTACAGTAAAGCGAGCAAGTTGTTGGAAAAATCCATCAATTCCCTCTTCAGCACGTTCTACAGCATTCAAACACCTCCATTCATTTTACACTCAAGAGCCTGTGACTCACGGTGCTAGGAAGAGTCGTGAGGGAAAAATTCAGCATTAAATAACCTTGCGAGAGCGACCAAAGTTGGTTGCGCGCCGCCTGAAACGCTTGTTTTGTCTGGGCCGTGGCTCCTTTTGTTACTGTTTGCGCCCTGTTGCCTGGAACGCAGGCAAGGTTAAACATACAGGCTGCGTTGTAGGAGGTGCTGGTGTCAACTGAGGATGTGTAGGAGGAAATTTAGCCCCTCGGAGAAGGCAAAGATGAGTCACCGCAAGAAAACTGAAGGTTAAGTCTTGAAGGTGCAGTTTATGCACTATTTTAATTTGCCACAACAAAGACACTAAACAGAAATTCGCTTATTATCCTCGGGGAAAATGCCACTGTGGGAGTGGATAAAAATATAGATCTTTAAAAAGCCTTTGCATGACACATAGTCAACCTCAGAGTTGGGCAAACTCAGAAAATGAAGTTAGCGAAGCTATAAATGATAGATGGGTACAGAAAGTTGACAGGAAATGCAAAAACATACACCATCAATGCTACAGAATCAATATAACAAAATGAATTGAAAAGCAGAGAGCCGCAAAGGCTAGTTGAGTGTACTGTTTTAACTCCAGAGTCTAAATATAATCCGTGGCAGAGGAAAGTGTGTGTTTGGCTCAGGTCAGCTCAGTGTGGTGCTGCTCTTAGCAGATACAAATTGATGCTCATTGTGGCAGCCGTAATGTTTCAGAGCAGGAAACCATTAACATGGCATTACGCGGCGGATGGAGGGCAGGAAATTAAATTCGGCTGTCTTTGAGTAACTGATGTCACAGTTCTCCCTGTGGGTAATTGATTATTGCCTTCCGCTGGCTAAGAGCACCGTGGATGTGGGTCAGGCACGAATGGGGAAAGCAGAGCGAGAGGTGTGGTGAGTTTGAGTCGGAATGATTCGTTCATTGAACAGACTGATTCAGTGAGTTCAACTCATTGAATCCATCAGGTCGCAATGGTTTACCGTTACCTGGAGTTGAAGAAAAAGTTATTAATGTTTTAAAGTTCAGTCTGTTTCTCATGCAAAGCTATTGCATGTTTTCAAAAGACTTGTGCATGAGTTGAGCTTTTATGATATTTTCAGCTCTCTGAGCTATACTTTGCTCCCAGTCACTACATCTAGAAGGGATAAGGAGGTTTACCGAGCTAGAATCAAAAACTAACATTAAAATAAAATTGCTTAATAAATTGTCATAGTTATTTTAATTAATTAAAGCTAACACAAATATTTAAAAATTATACAACATATCTAATTAAAAATAGTTTATACATATTTTATATTTTTTCTAAAATAAAAATAAAACAAAACAATTATCCGATATAAGAAAAATTGTAATAAAAAATATTTCCTCATATTTCTTTCGTAAAATGTTAATATAAATTAAAAAAAATACACACACAATAAATTATCTTAAATACAAATATACATACAATACAATTTAATTAATAAATAATTTTTTTTATATATATTTATAAGGGGGGTCATATCACCTGAGCTAGTGAAATTGCTAATAAAATGCAATCAAACAATAAAATTACAATAAAATTGTTAGATAAAATGTCATGATTATTGTGACACAGTTTTATATAGATTTTGTACATGACATATCTATTTTAAAATATTTGTATTATCTATATTTTATGAGATATATTTTTCTTAAATAAAAAAAACAGTTATACTACATAAGAAAAATTAAATAAATATTACAATAAAAATTATTGTAATTAATTTAAACTGACACAATTACATAGAAACTATACATGACATATCTAATTTAAAATATTTGTTTATATTTTATGAGATATACTTTTCCAAAAAAAAAAAAAAAAAAAAATTATGCTATATAAGAAAATAGTCAAATAAAATATATTTTAATACATTAAAACTGCCACAATTACATAGAAATTATACACGACATATCTCATTTAAAATATTATTATTTATATTTTATAATATATTTACATAAAAATCAATTATACTATATAAGAAAAATAAAGTAAATTAAATAAAAAAATTAAAATAAAAAGTATTATTATTTTTCTAAAATTTAAACAACAAAAAATATACTATATAACGGGGTTCCTCAAATCTTACCCTGGAGGTCCAATGCACTGCAGAGTTTAGCTCCAACCCTGATCAAACTCACCTACCTGTGATTCTCTAATGATCCTGAAGACCTTGATTAGCATTCTCAGGTGTGTTTGATTAGGGTTAGAGCTAAACTCTGCAGCGCATTGGACCTCCAGGGTAAGATTTGAGGATCCCTGCTATATAATATTTAAATAAAAAAAATTAATACGAATGAAATTAAGTATAAAAAAAAACTAAATCTTACATACAAATTAACATAAAATATATTATACAATTTAATAAATAAATAAATTATACACACACACACACACACACACACACACACACACACACACACACACACATATACATATATATATATATATACACACACATACATACATACATACATACATACACACACACACACATACATACATACATACACATATATATATATACCCCCTATATAATAATTGCAGCAATAAATTAACATTTTTTAACTAAATTGAAAGTCAAAAATACATAATAATATATATGTATTTTCTCCTTGCAAATAAAATAAAATGTAATCAAAAAATAAATTTAAAATAAAAATTAATAAATCAAAACTGACACTATATAAATTTTACACATGACATATCTTATTTAAAATATCTAAAAAAGATAAATATCTAAATAGATATCTTTCTAAAATATCAATATAAATAAAAAAATAAATGCAGACTCACAATACATTATCTTACATACAAATATAAATATAAACCAAACAATAAGTTATTGTAATTATTTACAATATAGAGGGTCATACCACCCAGTTAGAAAAAAAAGTATGGCCTGTGTCATCCTGTTTTCCCTCTCCTCAACATTTCTTGTCCTCTCTATAATATCTTTATCAATAAAACTGGCCAAATGACAACAAAGACCTGTGTATTACGCAGCCAATAAAGTTTTGACCTTACATGAGGTCATTCACCTATATTTACAACTGTATTCAAGGACTTCAACACATCACACTGAAGAGCCAAAGCCAAATTGGTACCAATAACCAAACCATTCATTAAAAAAAAAGGTTATGAGCAAACATATGCTGATAACCGTATCACATATCAGCCAGACTGCATAATCAGGAGCAAAAAAAAAAAGCCAAAGTCCAATAGTATTGGAAATTTACAACTGCAATAAAAAACAAAAAACACTGTCTGTCCAATGAGCACTAAAGTGCCGTGCTTATCTTGGCTTTAATGCACAACCCTACTGATCTTGCAGCCAATGATTAACACCAGGGTCAACAGCCCACTGACTGTAAAAGCTTTGCTATCAGCAGGAGATATCACGCAGCCAACTGACACCTCATTGAGACGTGCTGGATCCAACCCTCATCGGCAAACTGTTCACACCGAGAGAGAGAGAGAGAGAGAGAGAGAGAGAGAGAGAGTCCACATCCTCTCTTCTGCTTTTTGTGGCCTCACATTCAAATGCTCTTTTATGTGTGGGAGAAAAACGATAAGAAAACACTTGCACAAGGTTAAATGAGAACATGATGTACTATCATGCTGCTAAAATGTTTGACACATAAAGGCTGTGTGCTGTATATGTGGTACATTGTGCAATCAGAAATGACAGTGGGAGATCTAATGGTGTTAATAGCGTTGTCATATAAAACTCTCATAATGTGTGAGAAGAAAGTGGGACTAGGGTTATATGACATGCCAGAGGCTGAACATTATGGCGAACGTGGACAATGTTTAATGTGTAATACGGGTTGGTCGTGACCTAGTACGCTCACATGTCCTGGTTAAATGATGGCCAGTATGCCATATTTTTGATAATGTCATTGAATGTACCTAACATACC
The DNA here is from genome assembly GCF_049309525.1 of Garra rufa. Taxonomy (NCBI): domain Eukaryota; kingdom Metazoa; phylum Chordata; class Actinopteri; order Cypriniformes; family Cyprinidae; genus Garra; species Garra rufa. The sequence continues at coordinate 19,978,215 of NC_133385.1, forward strand.
TAAAATGTAACTTCATGTAACAAATAATGAATGTAAATAGTTAAAGTATATTATATATATACAGTCAAGCCCGAAATTATTCATACCCTTGGCAAATTCTGACTTAAAGTTACTTTTATTCAACCAGCAAGTTTTTTTTTACCAGAAATGACACAGGCTTCTCCCAAAAGATAATAGGACGATGTACAAGGGGCATCATTGTGGGGAAAAAAAATTCTCAGCTTTTATTTACATTTGAACAAAAAGTGGCATGTCCAAAATTATTCATACCCTTTGCAAACTGTCACAGTCTATGAGAAAATCCAAAGTTCTATACCATTCCAAATAGTCCAAGCTGTTCTAAAGCATTCTAATTACCCTGATTCATTGGGAACAGCTGTTTTAATCAACTCAACAGGTGAAAAACAGACGCTCTCTGCTGTTGGTTTGTGGACAGTCATGGCTAAGACAAAGGAGCTCACTGAGGACCTGCGGCTGCGCATTGTGGCTGCTCACAAGTCAGGAAAGGGCTATAGGACCATATCTGAATGTTTTGAAGTTCCAGTGGCTACAGTGCAAAGTATTATTAAAAAATACAAGACGTTCCGCACTGTGAAAAATCTCAGAGGACGTGGTCGGAAGCCAAAAGTGACACCTGTGCTGGCCAGGAGGATAGTGAGAGAGGTAAAAAAGAATCCAAGGATCACCACCAAGGCCATCCTGATGAATCTGGGCTCTGCTGGTGGCAACATCTCAAAGCAGACAGTCCAACGGACACTGCACACCGCTGGGTTCCACGGACGCAGACCAAGGAGGACACCACTTCTCCAGATAAGGCACACAAAAGCCCTCGTGGCCTTTGCAAATGCTCATCTGGACAAAGAAGAAGGCTTCTGGTCTTCTGTTTTATGGTCAGATTGGGGCTGGGCGGTAAGACGGTATATATCGTTACCGTGGAATGAAATGTGTACCGTAAAAGAATTTTTTATTCCGTGTATACCGCGAAATGTAAATAAGTGGGCGTGGCCAACTCACGTGCAGAATCCCCAAAATTGGCAGAGACCTGGGCCCTGGCCACGAGATTGTTGCTATATCTTTTTAGACTGATCAGACTTTACATGAAAAATTTCCTATAGACTTGCATTGGCTGAGAAAAAATGCCCCCTCTAAAGATGCAATTCCACTCCACTCAAGAGCGGTGACCTCTTACCTACTTTCACTTTTGCTTCAGCGCGTACATTCTGTGTATGTACTTACAAAACTAATTTGCACGCATTATACCGCCCTTAAAATTATAATATTCCAGCAATTTCATTCCATCCACCCATAAGAACACATCAAGAGCTAAATTCAGGTGTTTGTGTGCTGTTTTATTCAAAACCAAAAGCAGATCCTTCATCGCGTACATTCTGTGTATGTGCCCACAAAACTACATCATTTGCACGAATTTGACCGCCTTTAAAATGTAAATATTCCAGCGATTTCTGTCCATCCACCCATTGGAACACATCAACAGCTACATTCAGGTGTTTGCTAGCTGCTTTATGTAACACTTAAAGCCTCGCGTCGGCTTTCATGAGAACGTGAGCTGTGGTTCATAATGCTAATGTTGTCCACAAGAGGGGGCCACAGGATAAACAGATCTCAATTCAAAGACTTTTTTTTTTACAGTGTTTCATTTAGGAGCCACAACTCGGACACACAAGTGCTCTGGCTCTTTTGCCCCAAGGCTGCCCAGGTTGGCTCTCCAAGCCAACATTTTAAGTTTGTTATCGAACTTTAGCTTCTAGTTTATTATATAAAACCCTTTTGTACATTTTCTGGAATAACTACCTACATAAAAAACTATATCGTGAAAGATATCGTTACCGTGAAATAAAATTTCTCATACCGTGAAATAAAATTTTGGTCATACCGCCCAGCCCTAGGTCAGATGAAACAAAAATTGAATTGTTTGGCCACAATGATGTAGTCTTCATTTGGCGTAAAAAAGGAGAAGCCTTCAACCCTAAGAACACCATCCCCACTGTCAAACATGGTGGTGGGAACCTAATGTTTTGGGGGTGTTTTTCAGCCGGTGGAGCAGGGAACCTAATCACAGTAAACGTCACCATGAAAAAGGAGCAATACATCAAAATTCTCAACAACAACATCAGGCAGTCTGCAGAGAAACTTGGCCTTGGGACCAGTGGACATTTCAGCACGACAACGACCCAAAACACACAGCAAAAGTGGTGAAGAAATGGTTAGCAGACAAAAACATTTCCATTTTGCAGTGGCCCAGCCAGAGTCCTGACTTAAATCCAATTGAGAATCTGTGGAGGGAGCTAAAGATCAGGGTGATGGCAAGGAGACCCTCCAACCTGAAAGAGCTGGAGCTCATCGCTAAAGATGAATGGGCAAAAATACCAGTGGAGACATGAAAAAGCTGGTCAGCAATTATAGGAAGCGTTTGATTGCTGTAATAGCCAATAAAGGCTTTTCTATTGATTACTGAGAAGGGTATGAATAATTTTGGACATGCCACTTTTTGTTCAAATGTAAATAAAAGATGAGTAATAATTTTTTCCACAATGATGCCTCTTGTACATCGTCTTATTATCTTCTGGGAGACGTCTGTGTCATTTCTAATGAAAAAAAAAAAAAAACTTGCTGGTTGAATAAAAGTAACTTTAAGTCAGAATTTGCCAGGGGTATGAATAATACAGTAATACAGTATACATGATATATAAATGATCCAATTTGACCAAAAGTCATACATACTTAAAATATCTCATTTATAGTTTTACATTTTATTAAAAGTATATAAAAGTATATAAAAGTATAGCATATAAAAATGATAGAGGTATAAATAAATAAGCATACACACAAATGAACACATTTTTTTAAATCATTCATAATTCATAATCAGTCATATTTATGATATTCAGAAAGGATATCAAGAATATGCTGACCACTTGCTTATCATTTTAATTAATTATAAAATAAACCAAACATACATACACTAAAAATGAACCAAAATGTTACAAAACAGAATGTTTATATTTTAACAGACTAAAATTTTTTTTAAATTTTTTTAAAAAATTTAAGCAAACACAAAAAAATGAATAATAATAATAATAATAATAATAATTATTATTATTATTATTATTATTATATTATTATTATTATTGTTGTACAAAAATATACATCATTTATATAATTTTATTTTATTTTAAAAATATAACGTTACAAAAGTATAAATAAAAAATAAGCATACACAGCAATAAATAATAATTATATATTATATATAATAATTATATATTTTTTATACAAAAATATATCTAAAAGATTATAAACGTATAAATACAAAATAAGCATACTCAGAAATATATTTCTATTTTTAATAATATAATCTATTAATAGTTTATAATAATAATAATAATAATAATTTATTATTATAATTATAAATATCTAATTTGTATATGGTTTTATATTATATAAAAAAATATAAGATTAGAAAAGTATAAATAAAAAATAATATATATTTATATACTTATATATTATATGATATAAAATATTATAATAAATAATAATAATTATTATTAATATAATACATAATATATCAATTTATATATAGTTTTATATTTTATAAAAAAATATATAAAATATATAAAAGATTATGAAAGTATAAATAAAAAGTAAGCATACACAAATAAATATGATATTTACGAATATTTAGAAAAAAATATTAGGAATTACGTTGTCCACTTGCATATCATTTTTTATTAATTATCAAAAAGTAAAATACCAAATATATAAACACTAAAAATAATCATAATTACAAAATAACATTTTTATATTTTTTAAAAACTTTCAGTTAAAAAAATAAATATTTTAACAAATTATTAAAACTGTATCTAATCTTAATAATACTAATAATACTAGTCATCATCATTATTATTATATGCTTTTTTATATATACATTTTATTTATAAATTTATATAGAAATTTGAAGTATTTTTAACTTGGTGTCCAAAAAAAACAAAAACTGCTAAAAGCACAAGATGCTGCAAATGAATAACTATTCAAATAAAAGAAACAACTGACATATATAATTCTAAAATATTTTTTATTTCTAACATTCTGTCCCACCCTGTCGCCACCCTCACTACACTTCCACTTATTTTAAGGTACAGTCAGCACTTGTGTTTCCGATCTCACGCCCTCCTCTTGTCTTTCTTCCTCTCTCTCCATCAGCCACTTCTGCTTTAATTTTGAACTCTCTTGCTCAACGTCGGTTGTGCACAGCTGCAGCTAAGACAGAGCCAGAATACTGTGGATTTAAGAGTGGGACATTGTCAGAAATTGCCTGGTCCAAAGCCCATGGACTCTGGACTGATCCAAATGCATATTAGCTACAACAGAACATTGTGATTAGTGAGGTACAAACCGCAGTTCACGAATACAAGACGTTATGCTGCTGAAATGAGATGAGTTGGCGACACTTCAATTGCTGTCAGATGTGAACTCAAAAGAAGCACTGCTGTGAAGTAGAAAGCTAAATGCTAAAATGGAAAGTAGGTTGGGAGAGGAACAGAAGCTGAGTGGCGGCAGCCCTGGTGTTTAAGGTGTACTCGATAATTGAAAAGTGGTGCGGCAATTACTAGAGATTTACTGGTGTCAAAAGACTTGCTTTGAAATTCTGTGGATATTCTCTCTATCCAAGTACATTAATGGAGAACAGTACCAAGTATGCTTTAGATCTGTAAATGATCTGAGCTGAGCCTGGTAATTTTTTTCTTTTTTCAGTCAGAATATTATAGCTGTTTTTAAAGTTATGACCAATAAACTGATACAATTAATTATATATATATATATATATATATATATATATATAATGTGCCCCTGATAGCATACATTAATTAATTTAAATATTCATAAATAAAATTTGATAATTAAAAAAATGATTTAAATATTTTATAATATTTAATGTTAATTTATCATAAAATTGATCTTTTTATTTTGTACATTTTATGAGAAAAATTTTATAATGTGCCCCTGATAAAATAAATTTTTCAAATGTTCATTAAAAAATGTACAATAAAGAATTATTTAATATTTTTATTTAATATTTATTTTTCTCATATACTACATCTTTTATTTTTTATATTTTATGAGAATGTTTTAATAAATATACATAAAATATTGAAAATAAAAGAATCAATTATGTGAGAATATATACATATATATATATATATATATATATATATATATATATATATATATATATATACAAATATAAAAAAAAATAATTCCTTCATAATGTGCCCTGATAAAAGATTTTTTTAATATTCATATATAAAATGTGATAATAAACATAAAAAATTTAAAATGATTTTTATATATATTTTATTTAAAATGTATTTTCTCATATAATTGATGTTTTATTTTCTATATTTTATATACATATTATTTTATTTTTGATTTTATTTTATTTTTATACATATAATTTGATTGATTTATAAGTATATTAAAATACATAAAATAATGAAAATAAACAAAAATGTAAAAAATATTTTATTTTTATTTTTCACAAAATATTTGTATAAAAATATTAAGTTATATAAATTTAATATGAAATAGTTTAAATATTCATAAATAAAATAAAATTTACTTGATAATAAATTTTAAACAGATTTTTATAGCTATATTTTATCATTTTTAATTTTATATTTACTTTTTCTCATATGTTTATTATTTTATTTTCTATATTTTATAATATATATATATATATATATATATATATATATATATATGTGTGTGTGTGTGTGTGTGTGTGTATGTGTATGTGTATGTGTATATATATATATATATAAAATTCATAAAATAAAAAATCAATTATATGAGAAAAAATACAAACAAAAAGCAATTCCTCATAATATATTTCCTTCATAAAATATTAATACAAAACATAGATGAATAGAAATAAATTGAAATGTTCAATGCTGTGCAGTTTTTATATTTACTATAGACTCAAACAACTGCTTGTTTTTGCTATGGACTGCTTGTTTTTGTGCTCCCTGCTGAGTTTAATACTGGCAGGCGGGCTGCGTCCCTCGCAGGAGTCTGTTATGCGTCTTTTCGTATCATTAACCTATTTTAAATCCGCTTTCAAAGAATTAGGCAGTTTTTTAAATATTTACCCCTCTCCGCAACACATGCCAAATGACGCACTCAGCTGGCATGGAAGAAAATCATTTCCGCATTACAGTGCTTAATACTTAAAACAAATAAGCAGAACCGGTCATAACCTAAAACGCCCTAACTATGAGCCAGTAATGAATACCAAATGTTGCATTTAATCTGCAAATCAGTGGATCAAAAAAAAAGAGAGAAAACATACAAGTCTCCTTTATTTTGAATGATTTTTCTGAATTGAAGTGGGGCATAAAGTATCTGACTAATCCCTGCTTACAAGCTCTCAGCGCTGCAGCAAAGAGTGCGGCCAGAGTGAAAGTTCAGCCAGTTTATTGACAGCTCCAGCAGCAGGTGGCTCGGGGTCCAGCTGAGCCTCTGCCCTTCACCAAGCTCCGCCAGGGAGTCTCAGCCTCAGCATGCTGCCTCTCAACTCCACCATTACTCCCTAAACCGGACAGACAGAACCTTCACGTCAAATCAGCTCGAGAGCAACAGGAGCTGGCGACTCAGTTGTGGCATACGGGTCAACCTGTTCCTATTACCCACTTACAAACACGGCTGCTAAACGCTGAATCAAACGGTATCCGTTTTAATGACACTTCTTTCTCACATACCTAATTTTAGCCAAGAACTGCGTGAATCTTTAGCGAATAAGGCAATCCCAGAATGCACTGCAACAAGTTTAAGACAGTGAAGCCACCTTAATAGAAATGCTCTTTATAAATAAACTTTATTTGGTTCCAGACTGACTATTATCACTAATAAAATTGATTGTTTCACCAAATGGACTAATGGATGGACATGGACCAATAATAAAATTCTGGCCAGCAATGATAAGCTGATAATTATTTAGTGCAGATAACTGCTAAATGAAATTAAATTAAATCGATACTATTTGGTCTAAATAAATTAAATGAATCAATATTATTTTTAAATCGACACTATTTTTGTCTAAATAAATACATTTAATTAAATTAATGTAATTTGTTCAACATTATTTTTAATACTATAAATAATAAATCAAACTAAAAAATACATCATTTTAAATGATACAAATAAATAATTTAAATTATATTAAATAATATTTAAATTATAAGAATTATTAAACATTGTTTTAAATGATTGAGGACTATTTATTTTAATTATTATTGTTGTTGTTTCTATATTAAAAAGGCAAAAATATTATACATTTAACATTTTGAGATTTTAAAAAATATATTTAATATTCTGAGACTGGTTAAAGACTATATTCAATTCAATTAAAAAAGATATTATATTAAATAAAAAAAATCGACACTATTTTTGTATAAATTAAAAAATTGTACTAAATAATAAATAAAAAATCGATCATTTTAAATTATACAAATAAATCATTTCAATTACATTAAATAATATTTAAATTATAATTATACTTAATTACATTCTTATTATTAATGTTGATAAACAATAATTGATTCTTTAGCATTTTAAATGATTGAGGACTATTAATTATTATTATTATTATTATTTATACAATAAAAAGGCAAAAGATATCAATTTCATATTTATTTCAAAAAAGACTAAAATTAATTTAATTAAAACATATTACAATAAAAAAAATTGACATTATTTTTGTCTAAATAAAAAATAATTTACAATGATAAATCAAACAAAAAAATATATAAATAATACATTAAATAATAAATATTTTTTAACGATATTACACAATTTTAAATTAATTTTAAAATTATAAATTATATTTAAATTATAATCATTATTAATCATATTATTATTATTATTATTATTATTATTATTATTATTGATAAATAATAATTGATTCCCTAGCATAATTATTATTATTATTATTATTATCATTATTATTATTATGTATATTCTAAAAGACAAAAATATTATAAATGAAAAATTTGAGATTAAAAACTATATTTAATATTTGGAACCTGGTTAACAACTAAATAAATAAAAATAAAAAAGGACACTATATTTGTCTAAAAAATTATTAATACACTTAATAATGAATCAAATAAAATCAATAATACACTAAATAATAAATCTTGACAATGTATCATTTTAAATTATACAAATTAATCATTTAAATTATAGTTAATTATATTTAAATCATATTTAAATTATAATTATTAATCTTATTATCATTATTATTATTATTGATAAATAATTGATTCTTTAGCATTTTAAACGATTAAGGACTATTATTATTATTATTATTATTATTTCTACATTATATAAAATATAAATATAATATATAAAATAATATACATTTTATGTTTTGAGATTTAAAAAATACTTAATATTCTGAGACTGGTTAAAAAACTACATTTAACAGCATTAAAAATAAATTACATTTTTAAAGATTAAAGGTTGTATCAGCGATTTCTAGCCTGAAACATAAAGTGTCAAATTCAGCTGACCTTTCATCACGATCCGCTCGCTGCCTGCCCCATAAATTGTCTGTGAAAAAAACGCGTCTCTCTGGTCAGCCTAGGGTCCGAGATATGTCAAAAAAACAATCGGCACTACCAACCTTTCCACAGATAAACAAACAGTATTCCAACCAATCAGCGTCAGGGGTTTGGTGTTGTGGACTTTCCTACTGGTGCAGGGATGTGAGGGAGGCGGAGCGAAAGTTCACAACACCAAACCCCTGACGCTGATTGCTGATACAACCTTTAATTAAAGAAATCAATAAAAAAAGATTAGCTGCTGTTAGAGAATGACAAAGAAAATAGAATTTTAAAAATATGTGTGAAATATAAAAGTGAGTGTGAACAATTAAATATAAAAAATTAAATTAAATTAAATTAAATAATAAATAATAAATAAATAAAAAATCAACAATTTTAAAGAATAAATCATTTAAAATATAATAAAATATAAGTTTAATATTTTGAGATTTTAAAAATATATTTAATATTCTGAGACTGGTTAAAGACTTCATTTAAAAGCATTATTATACAATTAGGAAAAAATTCATTACATTTTTAAAGATTAATTAAAGATTTAATTTAACTGCTGTTAACTGATGAAAATAGAGGAAATGTGCGTGAACAATTAATACTGACAGATACTGATAAATGTAAAAAATAATAAATTAAATTAAAAAAAAAATCGCTAATACCTTCCAATAATTAACATAGTGCAGCTACATTGTACATGCCCATTTTTAATATTATATCTCTATTACCTAAGTGTACATGCTAAATTTAAACTCATTGGAAATCAATACAGCATGTGTCTCCAGAGGCACAGTGCTTCCCCAGCTCTCACGTTTCCTGTTCTGCTGGAGAAACGAGGCATTGATGAGCCTGTGGAGGGGAGACGGTATCAGCGTCGAGGAGTCTCGGAATAGTGTCACCATGTGAAAAGGCCACAGGCTCTTGAGCGCGGCATATCCGTAGGTCAACCCCATAAAGCAGAATATCAAGGCTCCCCCGCGCTTCCTCTCATCTGAGCCGCTGCCAGAGGAGGCAGATTACTGAGAAGAGCTTCCTGTTGCTCTAAATAGGTATGACATCTGCAATTCAAATTGAAAATGTAAAACTACAGGTGCACACTTCCACTTGCTGCTTGGTGTTGGTGTGTGTGGTTTGCCAAGTACCAGTCGAATAATGATTTTAATAATTCAAGCATAAATGGAAAATCTATAAACATTGCTTTCAGATCTATCAGACTTTCAGTTTATCTGTCTGGCTATAAGCTGATGGAAGGTGTTGCTCAAGCAGCTTGAGAGAGAACAACAGACAGTACAACCTTTTTCATTCCAGTTCAAGCCAATTAGGCTAAACGCAGAGAAATTTCTTCGTAAGTTCCCACGATTTGATTCCTCAGAAAACCTATTAGTCCAAACCCGTCAGCTTTTGAGAAGTCTGCTAAAACTTTTGGCCTCAGAAGGCCTGTGTATTCCATTAATGTTACATTAAAAGCTAAAGAGTCGTGTCTAAGTGTCAAATGAAGCTGATGAACAAAAAGGAAATTACATTTATTCAGAACTGAAAGACTAAATGATCTGATTATCTAGACTTGAAAAACAAATGGTAGCAACAATTGCTGATGATTAAATGTGAATATTCTGTTAACAACCAATATAAATGACTTTAAGAATGCTACTTTATTTAGAATTCGGGATGCGTCATATTGTTTATCGGCTGATGTGCTAATGTTTTCACTTTTTAAATTACATTTGCTGTCATCTAACAAACACTTTAATCTCTTAACAGTAATAAGTTAACCACAGTGCAATCTTCATTGAATTTCTTTTTTAACAAAATATTTTTTTCATTTTTTAACTTTGTAAAACTTTTTAACTTTTCACCGTATTTACTTTTTAATGTATTACTAATAAAAAGAATATCAATTAAAATACTTTCATATTTTTTATTATTTAAAAAAGTATATTATTTTTTAATTGTAGTTGATGTAATAATAACAATATATTAAACATATTAAGTATTATATATTGTTATATATTATTAGCAGTAGTAATAATAATAATAATAATAACAACATATTTTAAGCATTATATATTGTTAATATTTATATATTATTGTTTTTATAAATTTAATTAGTAGTAGTAATTAGTAGTATTTAAAAATAATACTATTTCAATATTAGCTGTAATAATAATAATAATAATAATAATAATAATATATTTTAAGTATCATTATATATATAGTTGTTTATATTATTATTATTATTATTATTATTAATATATTTAGTGCTAAAGATGATGATGATGATGATGATAATAATAATAATAATATTTTAATATTAACTGTAGTAGTAATTAGTAGTATTTAAAAATAATACTATTTCAATATTAGCTGTAATAATAATAATTATAATATATTTTAAGTATCATTTTATATATATATTGTTGTTTATATTATTATTATTATTATTATCATTATTATTATTGTTAATATATTTAGTGCTAAAGATGATAATAATAATAATAATAATAATAAATGGGTATAATAATAATAATAATATTTTAATATTAACTGTAATAATAATAATAATAATATATTTTAAGTATTATATGTTATTATTTATATATTATAATTGTTATTAATATAATTAGTAGTAGAGATAAGAATAATAAGTATTTTCATATTCACTGGAATAATTCTTACATATTTTAAGAATTCTATTTTCCTATTTGTATGTTATTATTATTAGTGTTATAATTACTCGTAGAAGTAAAAATACAAATACTAATAATACTAATAATAACAACAGTATTTTAATATTAGCTGGAATAACAATAATAACAATAATAATAATATAGTAATATTAGCTGAAATAATAATAATAATAATAATATATTTTAATATTATATACTGACATTTATATATTATTAATAATAATATAATTACGAGTAGAGATAATACTAATACTCATACTACTAATACTAATAATGATTTAATATTATTATTATTATTATTATTTAATATTAGCTGGGATAATAATAATAATAATAATAATAATAATAATAATAATAATAATAATGTAATATTAGCTGGAATAATAAAATATTTTAAGCATTACATATTGACATTAATATATTATTATTATTATTATTATTATTATTATTAATAATAATAATAATAATAATAATTATGAGTAGAAATACTACTACTACTACTACTACTACTACTACTAATAATAATAATAATAATAATAATAATAATATTGTAATATTAGATGGAATAATAATAATTTTATATTAGCTGAAATGATAATAATATTTTTAAATATTATATATTGTTATTAATATATTATTATTGTTATTAATATAATTAGTAGAACAGACAATAGTAATAATAATAATAATAATATTATTATTTTAAAATTTGCTGGAATAATAATAATAATATATTTTAAAGGAACCGTATGTAAGAAATTTATGTCAGTTAATCATAAAATGGCCCTGACATGTCACTAGACATTAAGAAATCATGTTCATTTCAAATACTTATATCACTGACAACAGTGGTCCGGCCAGGATATTGTCATTTAAAAGTGAGAGTTGCAGCCCTCAACTGATGTTATTGTTGTCATTTTGTGTTTTGGTCTGAGGCTCCACCCTCCAGCTATCTACCAATCACGAAGTCAGTAGAGTTTTGTCATCCGGGTTGCCAGCTCTGTTACAGCTGCAGCTATACGAACGTGTCGGATAAAACAAGTATAACGTTACGAAACCTAAAAGACCTCGTTATGAATCCGAAATACGTCATGACAAAGTCCGAAATAAAACAAGGATTGGTATAGGAGATGCCTTTGAAAGATGGAGACGGCTGAAAACGGAGAAGAATTTGAAGATAGACGCCAACGTTGCTTATTTTCTCCTGGACAGGTAAGATTCATCTATGTTTGACTAACTTTGCTTCCGTACACAGTGGATTTTCCACGGTCGGCCGTGCTAAATGCGTTCATAAAAAGCTTTATATCGCACCACTAGCAGGGTATGAAAACAATCTATGTTCCGACTGAAATGTGGTATTACGAAATATTTGGCTAATCGCCATCTGTAAATTTTTGCGATACATAATTACTTCACAAAACATCTCTTGTGAAGCATAAACATAATTAACAGAAGAAAAACAAATGACTGTGTAGGACTCGTCACTTGCCATTGGAAGCTCCTTGTAGCAGCCTACTCCTGCAGCTTAGCTGGCAACCTGGAGTCAGGGGGGAGGGGGAGGGGATACACCGTTCTACAGTATTTTGAAAGTGATTGCAGTACCAGTTTTGGCCACAATCCTACATACGGTTCCTTTAAGTATTTTATATTGACGTTTATATACTATTATTATTAATATAATTACGACTAGAGATAAAAATAATAATAATAATAATAATAATAATATTTTAATATTAGTTGGAAAAATAATATATTTTAAGTATTATATATATTGTTAATAATATATTTTTATTATTATTTTAGGATTTTAATATTAGCCATTTTCCATTAGTGGCCATAAAAATGGATAATATGTATTATACCAAAATTATTTTGGTTCACCTAAAAATGAAAGGTCTGTCATAAATTACTCACACACGTGTCGTGGTGCTTTCATGAACTACTTTCATGAGTAATTAATGACAGAATTTTCATTTTTGGGTGAACTATCCCTTCAGGTATCCTGTATTCCTAGAATGAAGTACATAGGCCAATAACAAACAGCGTCATCTGAAAATAGTATGGAATCCCATTTTTCCATCGCTGGAGAGGATGTTAAACATGACACTTAAGCTCAGACTACAACATGCCATTCCTAGAGCAAGGCCAAGTAGACAGGAGCAGACAGTAGCACTGAAACCGGAACAGAGTTTGGCCATCTCTGACATATCACATACACTTACTACATGAAAGGTGTGAAAGTAGTGGCCAATTTTATCCATAGCTAAAAAAAACACTGGCATCTCCTTCCCATCACTTTCATGCGCTAGAGTGATGGATATTAGTTAGGAAAACAGGAAGCAAAAATAGTTTGGCATGTCCAGAATGAGCTTCGGGGCCTGACACCTGACCCACTGCTGCCTCAAGGAGGTCAGTGTGGGTCAAGAGAGTGATGGGAAAGAGAGACACAGATGTTTTCCAACACTGGTTTGGAAAAAATATAGACACACTTGAGTAAGTAAACATGAGAGCCACCTACACTATTCCTCCATGATTTTTCCGTCACCTCCTTAAAGGTTAGGTTGAGATCAAGATCCTCCATCTGCAACCTGAAGTAAGAGCGACTGTTTACATTTGTGACCCTGGACCACAAAACCAGTCATAAGGTTAAATTTGACAAAACTGAGATTTATACATCATATGAAAGCTCAATAAATAAGCTTTCTATTGATGCATGGTTTGTTAGGATAGGACAATATTTGACTGAGATACATCTATTTGAAATCAGAAATCTGAGGATGCAAAAAAATCAAAAAGACTGAGAAAATCACCTTTAAAGTTGTCCAAATTAGGTTCTTAACAATGCATATTACAAATCAAAAATTACATTTTGATATGTTTACAGTAGGAATTTTACAAAAAATCTTCATGGAACATGAACTTTACTTAATTTCTTAATGATTTTTGGCATAAAAGAAAAATCAAAAATTTTGACCCATGCAATGTATTTTTGGCTATTGCTACAAATATACCCCAGCGACTTAAGACTGGTTTTGTGGTCCAGGGTCACATTTGTGCTTTTGCATGCTAATACCGAAGGTGGTTAGGCAGTGGAGACCCATTACTGGGTTCCCCCGAAACCCAAGGCTATTTAAGTCAATAAAAAGACTCTGGGATGCAGCAGACCAGAGTGGGCGTAAAACAACTTTTATCATTTTAATCTTGGACTTACGACAATGACCACAACAGAACAATGCTGCAACAGAGGACTTCCCCAACCCAAAGTGGGTTCAACAATACAGTAATTTCAAATTCAAAGCGGTTCTTCCTGTGGTATCTGATTCAACAAGGCCTCCTGCTGAGTGACTGCTCCATAACGGCTTCACTTTCTTGTGACCATCACTTGGCCTGATGACCCCTTTTTAACCCCAACAATACTCCACAACACCTGTTTTCTTTTTACAATGGGGTGGTGCACTAATACAAACAGTGATACACACATGGCAGCAACACAGATGACCTTTTGGGTCAGGGCTATCTTTCTGTGATGTTTGGTTGAAAATTTTTGCTTTGAAAGATTTACTAAAATTTTAAAACTTAATAACAATTCTTTTTAAATAATTGAATTATTTCATACAAATACTCTTACACACACACATACACACACACACACACACACACACACATACATACATACATATTATATATATATATGTATATATATACACACAGTCAAAGCAAAATGTATTCAGACACCTTCAACATTTCTCACATTAATACACATAGTTAATTCGCTATAGTTTATAAAATAGTAATAAAATATGACAGAAACAAAAACAAATTCTTCCTGATAATGTCAAATAACTTTGATAGAAAGGTACGTAATGGATTACAATCAACCAAAAATTCGATTAGTTTACTGTTAGTATGACAATTTTTACACAACTATCAATACTTTGTTGACCAATTACCAAGCAAAAAGCCTGCATTTAATTGATCCAAAATACAGACAAATCTCTACAATTTTGAAATATTTTTTATAAATGTAATAATGTAATTTATTCCTGTTACATATTTTAATGTATATGTTTAATGTCATTTATTTCTGCGATCAAAGCTAAATTTTTCAGCCTCATTACTCCAGTCTTCAGTGTCAGATTTTGCATTTAAACTTATATTATAATTATGTGTGTACTATGTGTATTATATACAATTTTGTGTTATTTTATTAGTTTTACTTTTATTACTATTATCATGAGAAACTAAAATAATTGTATATTATATTGTATATATATTACCAGTACATAATTAGTAGTAGTAATAAAAAAGAATAATAAAATAATATTTTAAAATAACATTTATTACATAAAATAATATAATTTAGTGAATGTGTGTTTGTGTGTGTATATATATATGTATTATATACAATTTTGTGTTATTTTATTATTTTTACTTTTATTACCATTATTATAAGAAACTAAAATAATTTTATATATTAAATATAAAATATATTAATTGTCATATTAAATAATTTATATATTACTAGTACATTAGTAGTAGTAATAATAATAATAACAACACAAAATCTAATTATATTTGTTATTATATTAAATTACACAATTTAGTGAATGTGTGTGTGTGTGTGTGTGTGTGTGTGTGTGTGTGTGTGTGTTTGTTTTTGTGACATATCAGGACACAAATTGGTGTAATAACATGGGTATGACATAGGTATTACAAGGAGAGGGTGACTTATGAGGACATTGCCCATGTCCCCACTTTTCAAAAGGCTTATAAATCATACAGAATACGTTTTTTTGAGAATGTAAAGATATGCACAGTCTCCTGTGAGGGCTAAGTTTAGGTGTAGGGAAGGTGTAGGGTGATAGCAAATATCGTTTGTACAGTATAAAAACCATTACGTCTATGGAATGTCCCCACAATTCAAAAAAACAAACGTGTGTGTGTGTGTGTGTGTGTGTGTGTGTGTGTGTGTGTGTGTGTGTGTGTGTGTGTGTGTGTGTGTGTGTGTGTGTGTGTGTGTGTGTAATTGCAAGAATGACTTGTTGGTCTTGGTAGCATCAGTGACATTCAGTGTAAAATTATAATAAAGTATAATAAATAATATATAATTATAAATATATATATAATTACAATAAATGTATAATTTATTTATTATAATGAATTATAATAAATATTTTCAAATTGGTTAAGAATTATAAATTACTTTAAATAGTGTAAAAAATCTTAAAAATGTGAAATTATACATTTAAAATGTAATGTAAAAATAAAGTCATATTCATATTCATATTCATATAAAACTAAGTTTTGTTGAAAATGCAAGAATGACAATAGTCTTGGTAGCATAAGTAAGAATCAATGTGAAAATACATAATAAACCATTCAAAAATCTTAATTATTAAAACATAAATACATATTTAATATTAATAAATATTTATACAAATAAAAATATTTATTAATAAATGTGAAATAAAAAATGGAAAATATACATTTAAAATGGAACCAAAAATAATTTATTTTAATGTTCATAGAAAATAAATAATAAATTATAATTCAAATAGACTTTTAAATGTATAGTTTTATGTTAAGGTTAGTGAAAAATAGCTGCCCACTGCTCCAGGTGTGTTACTCACTATTGTGTATGTGCACTTGGATGGGTGAAACACAGAACACAAATTCTGAGTATAGGACACCACACTTGGCTACACATCACATCCTTTCCTTTCCAACATGCTAAAACCCTCTCAGCATCTCTAAAATCATCCACCACCGCTGTTGTTGGATGACTAGTTATTTGACCATCTCTATAACATAGATAGAGTGGTCATTTAAAAGCATACAGTTTGTCTAGCCAGAATGAAGTAATAGTGATTACCCATGTCTACACTTCATGCAATTTCCATGCATGATGTAAACCCTCCATTACGTATAATATACATTATATGAACCTCAGACTAAGTTAAGTTAAGCCTTAACACATCCGGCAGAGCAAAAGTAGGAAAACAAGGGCAGGGTCAACTCTTCAAAACACAGAGAGAACATTGCAAGACATATGACTTCTGCCGTGCCAGTCAATTCTAGGGATGCGCATCCTGTAATTTGATTCTGGCTAATCCGATTGATCCATGCAAAATCAGGAACATCAGCGAAGCACTTGTTAAGCGTGTTTCCTAACTCATTGCCCTCACATGAGACAGTCTGTAAATAGCACAAAGAGAAAGAGGCAGAGCGAGTGGGATGAATGCAGTCTTCGTGAGAGATCTGGGGGAAGCGGAGGTGAAGCAAGCAACCGATTTTCCCCCCAGCAGCGGCGCAGGTTTCTAAAAATACAATCATGCGATGGCCAACGAAGAAGGGATAATGAGATTTCAGAGGGCTGTAGTGTCTGAATATGCTAACTCGAGGTCTGGAAGGATGTCACGAGTCAGGAGGTCAGGGAGATAAAAAGGTATTCGAAATTGGAGTGGTTGCTAGTTAAGGTAAATTACCCAATCATTTCACATGTTTCAAAACTGTGAATAGTAAAGACTATTTCCAAATGAGCCCCGGCTATTCATTGTTGTTGAGGTGTAGCTTTTCAGAATCAGGCTTCTGAAATAGTATCAGATGTAATACAAAATACAATAGTACTAAAGGGATAGTTGACCCAAAAATGAAAATTCTGTCATTAATTTCTTACCCTCATGTTGTTTCAAACTCGCAAGTCCTGCGTTCATCTACAGAACACAAATTAAAATATTTTTGACGAAATATGCGTCGTGGTTCTCTCATGAACGTGCATCGAAGACTGACACAGAAGAGAAGAAATTGTTAAATAAAGTTGTTATTTTTGTTTTCTTTGCACACAAAACGTATTCTCGTAGCTTCATAATATTGCGGTTGAATATGGAAGCTTGAATATGCAATATGAATACGTCTAACTTTTTTTATAAGATATAAACTTGCAGTTCTGGGAAATTTGGTCAGAACTGCCAGATATAAACTCATAATCGTGAATTATACAGTCAGAATTGCATGATATAAACTCAAAATTGCCAGAAATAAACTTTATCGCAAATGCGAGTTTGTATCTCACAATTCTAACTTTTTTATCTCAGAAATATGAGTTTGAATCTTGCAATTCTGACTTTTTTTCTCAAAATTGCATGATACAATCTCCCAACTGCCAGAAATAAATGTCAGAATTATGAAATAACTCGAAATTCTGAGAAAACAAAAACAGTCTATATTGTGCCTTTATTTCTAAGAATTGTGAGTTTATTTCTCAGAACTGCTTTATAAACTCACAATCATGAGTTATAAAGACAGAAAAAATGTCAGAATTTAAAGACACAAACACGTATTTGCGAGAAATTGCAATTTATTTTTTTTATTGCAAATGCGAGTATATCTCAGAATTGCTTGATATAAACTCGCAAATGCGAGTTATAAAGTCAAAATAGCAAAATATAAAGTCCCAATTCAGTTTTTTGATATAAACTCACAATTGCCAGAAATAGTCATTATTCTGAGAAAAAAGTCAGAATTGCGAGACACAAACTCGCATTTGTGATAAAAAAGTCAGAATTGCGAGATAAAATATATTTATGGCAATTTTAAAGTTTATATCCAGCAATTCTGACTTTATAACCCACAATTGTGAGTTTATATCATGCAATTCTAAGAAATGAACTCAATTCTTAAAGTGAAATAAAGGCTTTGGAATAAAAATTCTGAGAAAAAAAAGTTTATATCATGCAATTCTGACTTGATTTCTCAGAATTGCGAGATATAAACTTTTTTCTCTGAATTTCGAGTTATCTCGTAATTCTGACTTTATTTTTGGCAATTGCAAGCTTATATCATGCAATTCTAACTTTATTTCTAAGAATTGTGAGTTTATTTTTCAGAATTGCGAGTTTCTGTCTCGCAATTCTGGCTTTATAACTCACAAAAGTTTATATCACACAATTCTGACTTCATTTCTGTCTATGCAGGTTCAGAAAGCTCTTGGTTTTAATCAAAGATATCTAAATTTATGTTCTAAAGATGAACATAGGTCTTACAGGGTGAGTAATTAATGACAGAATTTTAATTTTTGGGTGAACTATCCCTTTAAATCTATTAAAAATCCAGATATTGGGAAAATAATGTATATATGTACATCATTTTTCTTCCCTGTATCTGTATTTTCTACTTTATACTGTATATGATAAAGTATTTAATAAGCAATCCTTGACAAAAAAAAAATCCTGTATGACGCCAGCCAGTCCCGTGAACTACAGTACATGCACTCACACACAAGATCCAAAAATCATTCTGACACAACAAACACTGCCAGTTGGAACCATTCCAGCGCTCTCCAAGAACTTCTAAATAATGATATGGGCAAAAAGTGCAATAGAGCAAAGAGATGGAGAGATTCTGACCTTGGGTCATTTCTCAGGTTGAGGAGGTTTCTCTCAAGTTTGTGCTAATGGTGATCTTGCTTCCGGGCCTGACAGAAAAGAGGCCCCACACAGGCTACAAACATCCTGCCTGGTCATCGCATACATCATATAACCGTGATACATCAATAAAATTGTTCATATTGCAAAATACCTTGAATAAATTTGTTATTGTTGCTTTCTCTGCGCACAAAAAGTATTTTCATAGCTTCATAAAATTATGGTTGAACCACTGCTGTCACATGGACTATTTTAACAATGTCCTTACTACCTTTCTGGGCCTTAAACGTGTCAGTTGCATTGCTGTCAATGTAGGGTCAGAAAGCTCTTAGGTTTCATCAAAAATACCTTAATTTGTGTCCTGAAGATAAACTAAGGTCTTAAAGGTTTGGAATGACATGAGGGTGAGTAATTACTGACAGAATTTTTAATTTTTGGGTGAACTATCCCTTTAATCCTCTAATATGAATGAGACAGTTAGCATGCAAACACTAAATAATACACAATGTATGAACAAAAAATACACTAATCCCTTCCTGTGCACCAAGCTAAACTTCACATTAACTTCACATCACATTGTAGAGCTTTTCATTTTTTTGGTGTAATTCCTTTTGAATCACTGCTTGCTATCAGGCTTAAAAGCAGCAAAACAAGTCACTTACAAACATCAGAAAGCAATGTAGGTAAATTCTCAAATACACGAAAACAAGAGGGTCACTGTGTGGGATTTAATTTAAGCTAAACCCCATTGCTACACAAATGCTGGATAATCTGCTTTCGAACTTGGTAATACCAAATCAACTGCAAAGTAGCTGTGGGAAACTGCAACACACAATGAGCTTGTCTCTAATTGCGAGCCAGCAAGACAACAGGAATTTTAGCATAAAACTCGAAAACCACTGCAGGATTTCATTGGTTTTCATCTTTTAAACAAGATCTTGGCGTACAACAACAAAAAAGAGACTTTTTTTTTATATAAAATCTACGGTAATTTACGGTTAGCATTAAAATCAGCTCGTGAAAACCGAACGAAACACCAAGGAAATGCATTTAAACCAATGTTTGAGGGGTTAAAAGGTCATGTGGAAACAGACTTTACCGCACTTTCAGATAAGGACTGCACTGACCTCAATCTCTTAACACTGCATATTTGGAGAGTGTTCGTGATAGACGTGAATAATGCGTAGTTGCTACTCACGCACAAGGAGGCCCTGGGAGGAATGTAGAGCTTTATGGTTAAGTGCACTTTAGCTGGGCCTTGCCTCCCTTCAAAGTTCCCGTCAAAGCCCCCCTGGCCCAGTCCAACCCAAAGACTTCCCCTCATCTTCAAGGGGGTAGGTGTGAGGGGTTAGAGGGGACAGAGAATGAGTAATGCTAACACATTTCCCAGAGGCAAAGAAGAATGCCGTGACTTATGCGGGGTTAAGTCTATAAGGCCCGGACGGGTCGGCAGAGAGGCGCCTGACAGCCCTCGCGGGTCTGCGGCTGGATGTGGATGTTGGGGCTTAGAGAGGAGGAAGGGGCAGCAGGGAGAGTGGGACGTGAGGGCTTGAGGTTCAAAGGGTCACGGACATTCCCCGCGTGTTTCATTGTGAGCTGCCGAGGCCAGCTGACGCCAAACAGGCAACAGTGGTGCTGTCGGCGTGCGTGTGGTGTTTGCGTAAAAGAGAAAGGACAACAGAGTCGGAAAGGGTTGGTGTGAGAGAAGGAGACAGGGAGGGCCGGGGTGTAAGACTTCAGGAAAAACAAACAGGAAAAGAGTGTGAAAATATAATAGGAAGAAGGTAAGTGTAGGTCATTCTCAAAAAAATAAGGGATTTCTGACTTGCAAAATGCTGAAGTTTTATATTCAGTTCAGGTCAGTTTTCATCTGGAAAAGCTGAAAAAATTGTGGAAATCTCTAAAACGAAAGTTTAAATAAAGGTGTTTGATTCTTCCTCTTCCTTCAATTAAATATAAAAGACAAAAAAAACTAATTAAAAACTAAATAATAGTCAAAACAAATGCCAAAAAATCCCAAACAAAACAAAACAGGTAAAGGGGACAATGTGTTTTTTAGGCACCTGGCAAATTAAAAATATTCTTTTTTTTATAGAAACAAATAAACTAAATAATACAGTCATAACAAATGCAAAACAAAAACAGGTATCTCAGATGAAGGGGACGATGTTTTTTTTTTTTTATGTGCACCTGGCAAATTAAAAAGATAGTGGTTTTTTTAAACAAACAAAATGATACCGTCAAAAAAACAAAAACAAACAAACAAACAGGTAACTCAGATGAGGGGGGCAATGTGTTTTTTAGGCACCTAGCAAATTAAAAATATTGTTTTTAAAAACAAACAAACCAAACCAAAATAATAGTCAAAACAAATCCAACAAAAAGTAAAACAAACAAAATCTAAACAAAAACAAAATTAAATAAGCAAATTAAAAATATTGTTTTTAAAAAATAATAATAATAAAATAATGCAGTCAAAACAAATGCAATACAAAAACAGGTATCTCAGATAAAGGACAATGTGTTTTACGGGCACCTGAAAAAATATGTTTGTTTTTTTAACACACAAACAAAATAATACAGTCAAAACAAAAGCAAAAAAAAAATCAAAACAAAGCAAAAACCAAACCAAAATAATATAGTCAAAACAAAAGCAAAAAAAATCAAAACAAAGCAAAAACCAAACCAAAATAATATAGTCAAAACAAATGCAAAAAAAAATCCAAAAAACAAAAGGCAAGTATATCAGGTAAAGGGGACAATGTGTTTTTCAGGCATGTGGCAAATAAAAAATATTGTTTAAAAACAAACAAACAAACAAAATAATACCGTCAAAACAATAAAAAAACAAAACAAAAGAAAAACTAAATAAAAAAAATTTAATAATAATAATAATAATAATAATAATAATAATAATAACAATAATAATAATACAGTCAAAACAAATGCAAACAAAACAGGTATCTCGGATGAAGGGGACAATGTGTCTTTCAGGCACCTTTAAAAATATATATTTTTTTAAACACACAAACAAAATAATACAGTTAAAACAAAAGCAAAAAAATAAAATAAAATCTAACCAAAACAAAATTATAGTCAAAACAAATGCAAAAAAAAAAACATTCAAACCAAACCAAAATAATAGTCAAAACAAATGCAAATAAACAAAAAAAAAAAACAGAAATTAAATAAACAAATTAAAAATATTGTTTTAAAAAAACAAAAACAAATGCAAAAAACAAAACAAACCAAATCAAAATAATAGTCAAAACAAAAGCAAAAAAACATATCTAATCAAACAAAAACAAAACAAACCAAAATAAGTCAAAACAAATGCAAAAAAAATTCAAAGGAAACTAAAATAATACAGTCAAAACAAATGCAAAAAATAAATAAATCAAACAAAAATAAAACAAAACAGAAATTAAATAAGCAAATTAAAAAATATTGTTTAAAAAAAACTAACAAAATAATAGTCAAAACAAAGGCAAAAAACATATCTAATCAAACCAAAACAAAACAAGTCAAAACAAATGCAAAAAAACATTCAAACCAAACTAAAATAACACAGTCAAAACAAATGCAAAAAAATAAATAAATCAAACAAACCAGAAATAAATAAGCAAATTAAAAATAACAAAATAAGTCAAGACAAATGCAAAAAACAAAAACAAACCGAACCAAATCAAAACAAAACAATACAGTCAAAACAAAAGCAAAAAAACATATCTAATTAAACCAAAACAAAACAAACCAAAATAACAGTCAAATCAAATGAAAAAATAAATAAATAAAACCAAAATAAAACAAACCAGAAATTAAATAAGCAAATTAAAAATATTGTTTACAAAAACAAAACAAAATAATAGTCAAAACAGAAGCAAAAAAAAATAATCAAAAATTAAATCAAACCAAACCAAACCAAAATAAAACAATATAGTCAAAACAAATGCAAAAAACCCAAACCAAAACCAAAAAACAGTTATATCAGATAAAGAAGACAATGTGTTTTTCAGGCACATGGCAAATAAAAACAAACAAACAAACAAAATAATACAGTCAAAAACAATTGCAAAAAACAAAACAAAAAAACAGGTATACCATAAGGTATCATAAGGTATATATATCTTATATAAGAAGGGGACACTATGTATTTTAGGCAGCTGGTAAATATTGTAAAAAAAAAAACAGAACAGAACAAAAAATACACAAAATAGCATAAAAATGCAAAAGTGGTATGTTAAACGAAGGGGACACGGTATTTTTGGACATCTGGCAAATTAAAAATACTATTTTAAAAAACAAAATATTAAAGACAAGGTGCTTTTATAAAATACATAATCACGTTTTAATAAGGTAAGGTTACTTAAATATTTTAAATATTTTTTATAAATGAAAAGTCATAGAAGTGTTATGTTTGTCAACATATTTTGAAAATGAGCCAGGAGAGAAAACAATAAAGAATAAAAAATTGTAAAAATGTAACTTTTAAAAAACCAGACTACAACATTTATTACAAGCAACAAACCTAAAGTGCTTAGGGAGAAGATGGGAAACATTTGAATCAGGAGGAGTGAGACAGAGATGGGAGAGAAGGGAGAGAGCACTGGTGTAGGAATAGAAATGAATGACTTCCTAACAGGTGGGCCGGGGGGATGCAACTTACCCTCTAACCCTGACCAGCATTGAGTTTCAGCTGTACCTCCGGAGCCCATGACCCTCCTGTACTCTCGCTCAGAGGAAGCTGATTTGTTTGCTTACCCCTGTTCATTTCAAACACTCATGCCAAGTGAGAGAAACATCTTTTGATCTAATTTTGCTCTATTTTTTAACAAGCCTAACCAAAATCACCCCTTCACCACCTAAAAATATAACTTCCACAAAACCAATTAACCAAGCGTATGTGTAGGTTGCTTTTTGTTTAGTTTTCATGGCTGTTTTTGAGCTTAGAAAAATTAGCTCATTTTTTTCCATCGGTGAAAAGCGATGTTTTGATAGCTCATCCTACGCAGTTCACAGAGGCGCTTCCACCTTCCATTCATGCTATGTTAAAAATAACTTATACAGGTAAAGAGGAAAGCAACAGTAAAATGGAGCATCAAAATAAATCACGAAACCGAGCACGCAGCACCTCTCTATTAAAGCGCAGGGTCATGGAGGGATGACCGGTGTTTTTAATTGCTGTTTTTACTGAGCTTCCACTGCTCTGAAGAGGCCATACTGTAGATATGGTGTTAAAAACATGTACACAAACAAACACTTTACAGCATAAAATTGCTCACAATGCACAGACCTGTTGTTGTGAGGAGTGTATATTTAGCAACATATAAAGGATTAAATAGCCATTCAAAAGTATTAAGTAGTTAATCTGTTCTTCTATTACGGTGGTTCTGCCTTGAAAAAAATTGGTTACATTTAAATGTGTACAATATTTCAAAAATCAAATAAAATCAAATAAATTTCAAAAGTTTGGGGTCAGCAGATTTTGGATTTTTTTAAAGAATTAATACTTCTGTTCAGCAAGTTAAAACGGTAAAGACATTTATAATGATATAACGAATGTCTATTTCAAATAAACACTTTCCTTATGAACTTTTGATTCATCAAAGAATCCCGAAAATAAAAATAATAGTTTCCACAAACATATTAAGCAACTGTTTCTATTGTGCTTTCAAATGTCTGGAAAGCTTATAATAATGGTTACATTTAAATGTGTACAATATTTCTGCACCACTGGTGAAATTAAATTAAATTAAATTAAATTAAATTAAATTAAATTAAATTAAATTAAATTAAATTAAATTAAATTTAAAAAAAATTTAAATAAAGATTCACTGCATTTCAAAAGTTAAGTTTCAGTTTATTTTGATTAATCAAAGAAACAATAAAACAAAATAAAATAAAATAAAAATTAATCAAAGAAACAAAAAATAAGTCAAATTTAAAAAAGAATAAAAAAAGTTTGGTTTCAGTAGAATTTGTTTTATTTTTTAAGGAATAAATACTTCTATTCAGCAAGTAAAGATGGTAAAGAAATTTATAATGATACAACAAATGTCTATTTCAAATAAATACTGTTCTTTTGAACTTTTGATTCATCAAAGAAACAAATAAAATAGAATAAAACCAAAATTCACTGCATTTCAATAGTTTGGTTTTAGTAGATTGTGATTCATCAAAGAAATAAAATAAAACAAATAAAATAAAATTCACATTTCAAAAGTTTGGTTTCAGTATATTTTAGACTTTTTGAAGAAATAAATACTTCTATTCAGCAAGTGAAGACAGTAAAGACATTTATAACGATACAACAAATGTCTATTTTAAATAAATACTGCTCTTTTGAACTTTGATTAATCAAAGAAACAAATAAAATAACATTTACTGCATTTAAAAATTTGAAGCCTTTATTGCAAATTAAATAAGTAAATAAGTTAAATACAAATAAAGTAAAGATGTTTTTAATTTATTCAGTTAAATAAAAATAAAGATTCCCTGCATTTCAAAAGCTAAGTTTCAGTATATTTTGATTAATCAAAGAAACAATAAAACAAAATAAAACAAAAATTCACTGCATTTCAAAAGTTTGGTTTCAGTAGAATTTGGATTTTCTTTTAAGGAATAAATACTTCTATTCAGCAAGTGAAGATGGTAAACATATTTATAATGATACAACAAATGTCTGTTTTAAATAAGTACTGTTCTTTTGAACTTATGATTCATCAAAAAAAAAAAAAAAAAAAAAAAATAGAATAAAACCAAAATTCACTGCATTTCAAAAGTTTGGTTTTAGTAGATTGTGATTCATCAAAGAAATAAAATAAAATAAAATAAAATAAAAATTCACATTTCAAAAGTTTGGTTTAAGCAGATTTTAGATTTTTTGAAGAAATAAATACTTCTATTCACTAAGATTCACTACATTTCAAAAGTTAAGTTTCAGTATATTTTGATTAATCAAAGAAACAATAAAATAAAATTAAATTAATCAAAGAAACAAAAAATAAAATAAAATAAAATAAAGATTAAAAAAAATAACAATTAAAAAAAATTAAATTTAAAAAATACAATTTTACTGTTCTGTCATAGAATAATATCTGAATGGAAGGGGTTGTGCAGATGGACAGTACAGTGAGTGAATTGCACCTCACCGTTTGCCTTTGAGGTGTCCCTGTTACCTGCAATAGTACAGGCCCACTATTTTTAGTATCAATGTCGACGGACTGTCAGCGTATTTTAAGCTATGCCCCTCCGGGCCACCATATACCCTTGAGAGAGAGCTCATGGAGAGAAACAGAGAAAGAGAAAGAAATGTCAGATGGAGGGAAAAAAAACAGACTCGAAGCCAGATTCTGATAAGGTCCTTTCAACTCTACATTTAATGTGACGGTGCTCCATTGTGACAGGTACTTAAGATGAGGTCTGGACTGTTTAGGAACCATCTGCTTAAATGGAGGAAGTGAGATCAGCCATTAAGTTAAAGTGCCAGTGTGACTCAATGGACGGAACGGCTCTATTCTAATAGAGGGGTCAATAGCCTTTGGTGGAACTCGAAAAGCCACAGATAAAACATGAATGGAAAAACAAGATGAAAGGGACGGATGAAAAGCAACGTTTAAAGGAGCTCACTTCCAGAACAAAAATGTATGGATAATGTACTCACCCCCTTGTCATCCAAGATGTTCATGTCTTTTTTCTTCAGTTGTAAAGAAATTATGTTTTAGGAGAAAAACATTTCAGGATTTCTCTCCATATAATGGACTTCTATTTGAGTTTGAACTTCCAAAATGCAGTTTAAATGCAGCTTCAAAGGGCTCTAAACAATCCCAGCCGAGGAAGAAGGGTCTTACCTAGCGAAACAATCAGTTATTTTCTAAAAAAAAAAAAAAAAAAAAGACAATTTATATACTTTTTAACCTCAAATGCTCGTCTTAAGACTGAAGACAGAAAGACATGACAAAAAAAGAATATAAATTGTCTTTTTTTTTTCTAAATAACAATTCGTTTTGCTAGATAAGACCCTTCTTCCTCAAATGGGATCATTTGGAGCCCTTCGAAGCTGCATTTAAACTGCATTTTAGAAGTTCAAACTCGGGGGCACCATAGAAGTCCACTATATGGAGAGAAACCCTGAAATGTTTTCCTCAGAAAACAGTTTCTTTACAACTGAAGACAGAAAGATATGAAAAAAAGTATATAAATTGTAATTTTTTTTAGAAAATAACCAATCGTTTCACTGGTTAAGACCCTTTTTCCTCAAATGGGATTGTTTAGAGCCCTTTCGAAGCTGCATTTAAACTGCATTTTGGAAGTTCAAACTCGGGAGCAGCATAGAAGTCCATTATATAGAGAGAAATCCTAAAATGTTTTCCTCGGAAAACAATTTCTTTACGACTGAAGACAGAAAGACATGAAAAAAAAAGTATATAAATTGTAATTTTTTTTAGAAAATAACCAATCGTTTCGTTAGATAAGACCTTTCTTCCTCAAATGGGATCCTTTAGAGCCCTTCAAAGCTGCATTTAAACTGCATTTTGGAAGTTCAAACTCGGGGGCACCATAGAAGTCCATTATATAGAGAGAAATTCTGAAATGTTTTCTTCAGAAAACAGTTTCTTTACGACTGAAGACAGAAAGACATGAAAAATAAATACATAAATTGTAATTTTTCTTAGAAATGAACCAATCGTTTCACTAGATAAGACCCTTCTTCCTCAAATGGGATTGTTTAGAGCCCTTCGAAACAGCATTTAAACTGCATTTTGGAAGTTCAAACTCGGGGGCACCATAGAAGTCCATTATATGGAGAGAAATCCTCGGAAAAATTTCTTCACGACTGAAGACAGAAAGACATGAACATCTTGGATGACAAGGCAGTGAGTACATTATCTGTAAATTTTTGAGCTGGAAGTGAACTACTCCTTTAATGGAGGAAAAAGAAAGGAAGAGGGGTAGACGGACACAATAGGTGAGAAACAAGATGAAATATTAAGGCGGACACTGAGTTCTGGGTGCGGCCGACACTAAATAAGTGATGAACCTGCCCGGGTTCCTGTGTCTTTGATGTGCGAGCGCCTGTTTGTCTGCTGGAGTCCCCGTCTGAGGTCCCTGGGTCAGCGCAGGGGATTATGGGCCGGATGAGACTTTCGCATTGACCTTTTCTATTATCTGCCTCAGTTTGCGCTCTCAGGAGAATCCAGAAAAGGTGCAATAGCACCAGAGCTGATGCCGCCCACATAACAAAAGAAAATTTGCAATAACACGACTGCGCTTGCATAACCATAACACATATTTCCACACTGTACCACCTACATTACAGCAATGACAAGGTGTGATGTATGCTTCACCGTATAGGTAGAGTAAACAGCTCGGAAAAGCACAAACAATGCACTGTGATTCAAATCAATGAGCGCTTCCTGCTGACGGCTCTTGTTTTTTTGCTTGAGGATGGCAAGTCACTCTCTCTCCGTGTAAGGCTATCTTTCTCAAAGCTCTCCCGGTGGAAAGTGAACCTTCCCCTGGGCCATTCTATCTTTAGCAATTTACTTCCGTCATGTCACGTCTTGTCACCGGAGCCGGTGGCAGGCCTTCGAGCTGGTATCCACACCTCGCGGCCACCCAATCTCCTGCTCTTTACAATACAGGAAGAGGCTCTTTGCCTGCTTCCTGTCTGTCACCCCTACAAGCAACCTTCAGAAACATAACACCAGGTGGTGCGCACACATTTAAAGACCCTCCAACAAACGTGCACACACTGAGTTGCATGTATAATTTAATCAACTATATATAAACAATAAAAACAATTTAGCAATTTAAAACACAAATGAAGATACTTTTGATAAAATCCGAGAGCTTTCTGACCCTGCATAGACAGCAACGCAAATACTACGTTCAAGGCCCAGAAAGGTAGTAGGGACATTGTTAAAATAGTTAAATGTGACATCAGTGGTTCAACCTTAATTTTATGAAGCTACGAGAATACTTTTGGTGCACAAAGAAAACAAAAATAATAGCTTCATAAAATAACGGTTGCACCACTGATGGAGTATTTTAACAATGTCCTTACTACCTTTCTGAGACTTGAATGAGTCAGTTGCATTGCCGTCTATGCAGGGAAATCTCTTAGATTTCATCAAAAATATCTTAATTTGTGTTTTGAAGATGAACAAAGGTCTTAGAGGTTTGTAATAACATAAGGGTGAGCACTTAATGATCGAATTTTAATTTTTGGGTCAACTATCCTTTTAAACACTAATTTGAAAGCACTTTTGCAAATGCATTTAAAAAACCTTTTCTCACACTTTATTTATAGGAACCACACTATATTATGTCTTCAACTACTATGTACTAACATTTAAATTAACCTTTTGATACAATACACATACTACATACATGTTTTTGCATTGTACTTTTATTTATTTTTTTATATACCTGCATGTAATTAAATAAATTTAATTAAAGAAATTAAATTGTAGAAGGACTTTTATAGAGAATTTCACACTTCCTAAACTGCTGAACTGTGTTGAACAGAAGCATATTGTTGAACAATTTTAAATACTGATTTGCGGGATGTCAAAATTAAAATCCTTTATAATCAAATATATAGAATATTAAAATAATTACAGTCAAACCAAAAATTATTCAGACACCAGACATAATAAAAAAGTGTTACTAGTGGGTGCAGGACACTATAGTTCTATTATGTAAGGGAGCAAAATAAACTAAACTGTGACATATTATGCCCAAAAATTCTTCATACAGTGGACTTCAAGTAAAATTGATAAAAATTTGGGACCAACAATTACTTAGACACTTTGACCTGACCATGTTTTGCTTTTTAAACCACTTTTACACCACAGACTGAACAAAATTAAGCATTGCTTGGTAATTGGTCAAGTATTTATAATAAATATGATAATATGATGCATTTGGATTTCCATCTATTATTGATAGTAGAAAGTTTGCAAGGGAGTGCGATACAAAAAAAAGTGACGCAACTAACCACTGCTAACCACCAGACCTAAGAGTTCTTTGACAGAAACTATTTGTCCGTGACTTGAGTGTTTTTGAGACATTTGGGTCTTGGCCTGTTCGCTGCAATTCAGATTCCTTTGAACTTGCTCAGGTTGCCTATGCATGGCAGACCTAATGGTCCTAATGCATCAGGGAGTCAACAAGGACCAAGATGCTAAGGAGTTCCTCTAAATGAAGACCACGTCACTGCACACACACACATATTCGAGCTGAAAGCAATCTAGAGAGAGTCAGTCAAGAGGAAGTGATGGCAGGAAGCGTCACACAAAAAGGCGCCACGGGTCATACTTCTCTCTGCCGTCCACTTCCTCCTGTCTCTGCTCCCACGCACGCAAGGCAGGGAAGCAGAATGAGGAAACTCTGCCCTAAGGGACTGTGGGATGCTCAGGGCCAGATAATGACAGGGTTTCCCTGTAAATGGGCCCTGACAGGTCGGATTCGGGAGGGCATCCTGGATTGAACTGAGCCAACGTTGTTAAGTATGAATGGAGTGAGTGAATGTGAATGTGTGCACTATGGCTAATTTTTACTAGTCAACTTGTCATCCCGAAGAGCAGCTGACTAGTCAGTGGGTTAATGTTTACTTTATGTGAATGACTCAAAATGTGCCATGCAACTTCAGCAGCCTTTTTTGTTTCCGGAAAGAGGCGTTCATTAAATGTAGCTTTAAGATTCACAAACAAATGACTCCTATGAGCTGGTTCTTTTAATGACTAGTTTAAAAAGACCGGTTTAAAATAGTCCCTGTGTAATTTACAGCATTAGCAGAGAGCAAATGTCTTGCATTTCTTGTCATAACAACTGAAATACACCTAAATTTAAATCAGAACTGAATTCAAAACTTGTGAATCAGAATCAAATCCAGATGGGGCAGCCGTGGCCTAATGGTTAGAGAGTCGGACTTGTAACCCAAAGGTTGCAGGTTCGAGTCTCAGGTCCGGCAGGGATTGTCGGTGGGGGGAGTGAATCACCAGCGCTCTCTCCACCCTCCATACCACGACTGAGGTGAGTCCCTTGAGCAAGGCACCGTACCCCCAACTGCTTCCCGGGCGCCGCAGCAATGGCTGCCCACTGCTCCGGGTGTGTGTTCATGGTGTGTGTGTTCACTACTGTGTGTGTGCACTTGGATGGGTTAAATGCAGAGCACAAATTCCTAGTATGGGTCACCATACTTGGCCTCACGTCACCCCTTTCCTTCCTTTCCTTTCCAAAAACATGAATGTGGTAGCTGCATATGATCAACACATATCTAGTGATTCTAGTCAATGAGTGTGCAGGGGTCCAAGCCGGACAATTGTTTTCTCTGTGCGGTACAGTGTGTACAGACAAAAGGGACAAATGGAAGAGAGAGAGAGAGAGAGAGATATAGCGAGTGAGAGAGCTAAAGTCACAGTGTGGAGGAGTCTATTATTAGTCTATGGCTCCAGCGGCAAAGTGAGGTCACATCAGAGCCCAGCTTTAGGCACGTGTGTGTGCTCTGTGTGTTTTTGCTTTCACGCTCGAGCTGCTCTACACAGCCAGAATCAAAAAAAAAAGAGGGAGATTGAGAGGGGGAGAGAAAGGGCCAGAGAAAGAGACTTCCTGTAAACACGCGAGGCACTCACAGTCTGTTGTGCGCCGTCTCGCAGCATTTCCTCAATCCGCTTGTAAAGCAGAAAGCGCAGCATTTTGCACGGAAGCGTGAGGACATTCCCATAATTCGGATCAAAACAGGGCACGCAATAAACAAGAAAGGTTTGGAAAGCTGCCGGCCACACAAACAGTCCAAATTTTGAGTTTCTTTGAAAACCTGCCACATTAATAGTCATCATGTGCCTTATTCGCTGTAATTATACAGTGGGGATCAAAAACACTAAGGCCACAAGCAAAAATGCTTCTATTCATTCATTCATTCATTCATTCATGTAATATATTATTACTATTATTTTATAACTTATTATGTTATTATATAATATATATATTTAAATTAAATTAGAAATGACATTATATTTAATATAAATATAACTACTTTTTTAATTGAAGTGAAATTGAAGTGAAAACAGTGAGAGATTAAAATGTATTTTAAAATTATATTAAATATAAAAATATTGTAGTTTCAAAACAATTATAGTTTCAAATTATTATATATTGTATAATATATATTGAAATTAAATTAGCAATTACATTATATTTAATATAAATACAATCTTTTTATCACAATTTATAGCATCAGAATAGCAATGCATTTCCACCGGTCTTAGTACACGATATAACTACAGAAGAGTCAAGTTTTAAATAGGACAAATATGGAAACTCGTTGGACATTTTTGAACGCGATGCTATTGGTCTAATAGGATTCAACAATCTATGCTAAGCTATGCTAAAAGTGATATCACCAGAACAGGAGAACAGCTGAATGGATTTCAAAACGGTAAAACTCAACTTATTAACTCGGGGGGAGTTGGAGAATGAGCCTATTTCCAAAAAAAGTGGAGTGTTCCTTTAAATATAAATTGTCAGTTTTAAATGTGTTTTTTTTTTTTTGACAAATTATAGATTTAAATTAATATATATTATTGTTATTTGATAAGTATTTAAATTAAATTAGAAATTACACAATATTTAATATAAATGTATTTTTTAATCACAAATTATAATATCAGAATAGCAACTTGAGTGAAAAATTGGTAGAAAATAAACATTTATTTAATAATTATATTAAATACAAATATTTTTTTTTGACAAATTATAGTTTAAAATTAATATATATTATTATATACTATATATTTAAATTAAATTAGAAATGACTTTATATTTAATATAAATATATTTATTTTTAATCATAAATTATAGTATCAAAATTAGCTATTTGAGTGAAAACTTGGTGAAAATTTAACATGAATTTATTAATTATATTAATATATATATATATATATAATTTTTTGACAAATTATTTATTATTCTGTAATATATACTGACATTAAATTAGCAATAACATTACATTTAATATAAATATATTTATTTTGTAATCACAAATTATTGCAATCAGAATAGCAATTTAAGGGAAAACTTAGCGAAAAATGAACATGAATTTAATAATTATATTAAATATATTGATTTTTTAAAATAAATTGTAGTTTCAAACTATTATATGGTATTATATAATATATTAAAATTATATTAGAATTTCCATTATATTTAATGTAAATATATTTATTTTTAAATCACAAATTAATAGCAATTTGAGTGAAAAAAATCTACATGAATGTATCAATTTAACAAATGAATTAATAATTATATTGAATGTATAGTATATTTACATTTTCATTACAAATTATAGTATCAGAGCAGCAGTGAAAACATCAATTAATATCGACATTAATTTAATAGTTATATTTAATATAAATATATGTAATTTCTTACTGCAAATGATAGTATCAGAACAGCAATTTAAGTGAAAATGTAGTGAAAAATGAACATGAATTTAAAAATTATATTTAATTACATTTATTTTTCATTACAAATTATATATCAGTATACCAATTTGAGTGAAAACCATAAACATGAATTTAATATTTTCTTAAGATTTTGTCCCCCTTTTTGTTTCATGACAGCATGCTAGATTATTAATGTGGTCTCAGATTTTAAACCCCCCTGTCTTAAAAAGAAAACCATATTTGCCAAACAACAAAAGCGTATGAAGTAGACAAAACCACAATAATGTTAAAAATACTGATGAGATGAGGAGTGATTATTTAAAAAGAAGACATGACAAAAGAGTGGCAGTGACTGCAGTGACAACACACACCGTTCAGTGAGGGCTCAACATTAGCTAGCCTATATCTCCCTCTAATGGTTGAGCTATATTAACCAGTTCCTGTAAGAATTCAGATCTTACCGCTGTGGAGAAAAAAACACGTCCCACTTCAACCACCTGAGGGTCACCAGACTGAGTATCAGCAACAATTGGATTAATCTAAGGAAATGAGAGCATTGACGTCAACAAGCGATTATTACAAACACGAATGTAGTGTGAACGTCACAGAGCTAACACACTAACTGAAATGTCGGATTGATCACAGTGTTGACGCTGTACCAACCCCCGTGGGGAAAATCAGTACTGTTTGTGAAACACATGAGTACTGTAGTAGCAGTGCAGTTGTGGCCACTGACCTCTACGGTGCCATTCTGAGCATTGTGCCGGTGAGATGATCGAGGGTGAATGTCCATCAGGTGTGGAGGAGGATCTGGAGTGACTCGTTTGCTATGTCTGTTCAAAAGATCTCTGTAATTCAGCGAATCGAAGTTGGTCTTCCACATGAGAACCTGAAACCCAGACGATCACAAGCATGAGTGACATCAACCTGATAGTAATTGGATAGTAAAACAAGCATTACATCACAATTACCTGAGAATCAGCACCTCCTGAAGCAAACAGATCTCCGTCTCGAGAAAACGCAACAGCCAATACTGGACCCTGAGAGCAGGGGAAGAAAAGGCTTTATGGCTTTTCCTATAAAGATGGGCTGTTGAATGCAGGACTATAGGACTAGATACTTTTACAACTGAAGGAATAGTTCACCCAAAATTAAAGCATACACTCCCTCACGTCATTCTAAACCTGTTTGGCCATTTATTTTTTCAATAACACTTGACAATAAAGTCCAATTAGTTAACATTGGTTACTGCATCAGCTAACAAAAACTAACATAATCACATTTGTTACAGTAATTATTAATCTTTGTTAATGTTAGTTACTAAAAATAAAAATGTTCACTGTTAGTTCATGATTTTAATTTTAACTTTAAAGTATTAGTGAATGTTGAAAATATTACTGACTAAGATTAATAAATGCTTATTTAAAGTATTTTTCATTTTTAGTTCATGTAAACAAACAAAGTGCCTTATTGTGAAGTGTTTTTTTTTAAAGTGTATCAAAATAGCAATTTGAGTGAAAACTTGGTGAAAAATGAATATGAATTTAATAATTATATTAAACTGAATATTATTAATATTGCTTATTTAAATTATTTTTCATTTTTAGTTAATGCTAACTAATAAAGTTAACTTATGTTAACAAATGGTACCTTATTATAAAGTGTTTTTTTAAATAAAAATAAAGTTTGTTCATTTTTTTTTATTTATTTTTTTTTATTTAGATATTTTTTTATTATTAATAATATTATTTTTACGTGGCTCTAGCCATACAATGACAGTGTATAATCATGACTGTAAAGCTCCGAAACTGGAAAAAATAATAATAATAAATAAGTTAAATAATGTAATATTCATCTTTATTAAAGAAATATGGACGAGTAACATAAAAAATTAAGTGTAAGTGACCAAATATTACTTTTCAAATAAATTTTTTTAAACATAATATTATTTTACAATTTTATTAATTTTGATTATTTAAATATATATAAGTATTAAAATATTTCATATATATATATAAGAAAATTATAAATTCTAAATATAAAGTGTAATTATTACAATTCTTACACACACACACATATATATATATATATATATATATATATATATATATATATATATATATAGCGTATGGCTACAACTATGTACATATAAAACAAAATCTACTTTTGCGTCCCACTGAAAAAAATATCAGAATATGGGTTTAAAATAAGATGCTGGTGAGTAAACTAGGACAGAATCACAATTTCTCAATTTCTACTCTATTGGCAGGAGGGTGACACCTTGTGGCCGTGAAGGGTGTAAATGAGCCTCCCCTCCAGGAGGTCCAAGATCTTCATTGTACTGTCACTGGAACCACTGATCAGATAGTTTCCGGATGGATGGAAGGAAAAGCAGTTGACCCCGGCACTATGAACTGCAAGACAAAGTTAAATACTTAAAAACAAGGCTACTAAAAATAAATGAACTTGTATGAAGTGAAACAAACACTTTTCTACTACCTCTGTAATGTTGTAATAACTTGTTTGTACGAATATCCCAGATTTTTAATGTGTTATCTGCTCCTGATGATGCAATGCACGTGCCACTGGAATTGAAGTCCACAAAAGTTGCTGACCTAAACAGTAAATATGAAATATCAGTAAACTTGAACCTAAAAAGCAAAGATTAAGAAAAATAATAATAATAAAACGCTCAATTCTTACCCTCCATAGTCTGTAAAAATGTTGATGCACTGTCGTGAGGATGTATCCCAGAGGCGAACCGTCCTGTCATCACCACAGGAAGCAACAAGACGACCATCTGGTGAAAACCTGACAGGCACAGACCAAGCGAGAGTGAGAGAAATCCCACTTTATGTGGCAAAACAGGAAAGGTTACACGAATAGTCTCATACCTCGCACAGCGCACCCAGTTGGTGTGCCGGTTGAGAGAGTAGAGGAACTTCTTCCGTTCGACACCCCACACTTTCACAGTCTTGTCATCTGAGGCAGTGACCAGCCTTTGGCCATCGCTGGAGAACTGAACGCTTCGAACACTCGCTGTGTGAGCTTTGAACACAGTTGATTCGCCCTTTCTGTAACACACATGTAGAATAAGATACACTTCCAGTCAAAAGTTTTTGAACAGTAAGATTTTTAATGCTTTTTAAAGAAACGTCTAGGTTACGAAGGTAACCCTCGTTCCCTGAAGGAGGGAACGGAGACGTTACATTGGGAATCGCCTGAGAGACCAATCATCTCTGAGCCTTATTCAAAGGGCCAATGAACATTGGCGAGTGGTATTTGCATGCCGAACCACTCCCCCGTACATACGGGTATAAAGAGGGCGGCATTACAACCACTCAATCAGGTTTTCGCTGAGGAGCCGGATCAAGCCAGGGGCGTGGCAGGGGAATGTAATGTCTCCGTTCCCTCCTTCAGGGAACGAGGGTTACCTTCGTAACCTAGACGTTCCCCTTCAGTCGAATCACTTCGACGTTACATTGGGAACTTAGACCCATGGAAAAGGCCACGACCCTGACGCCGCGTTACGCACAACGCCACGTGCCGGCAGGTCTTCCCAGACGTGTCCGCAGGTGGTCATTGTAACGTAACCTTCCCAACGCCCTGAGGGCCAATAAAGGGGGCCCCACAAGGATGCCAGTTTTACTGAAGCATGGGTTAGGGGGGGCGGAGCACATGAGATCTTTACATGTGGAATGAAAGTTAATTCAATATATCCATAAGTCTTTAGGGATATACAAAGAAAACAGCGGCCTTCTGGCTGACCACTGGAAAAATACTGAGAAATATTGCCACAACCTGCGGGGCGAAGGAGACCCTGGCAGGAGCACAGTCAGAACTACTCCGCATTTAGCCCTGACTGCGGGGCATGGAGGACCCAGGGTTCACCAAGGGGCTACATCCTGGGGAATAGCGCACGGATCCTCGTGGGAATGGCGCAGCAAACCGACACCAGCCGACCTCCCGCTCACCTGAAGTCCTTATGTTAGGACACGGGAGGAGACGGCCTCTACGCGAAGGTTTATAAAACCTGGCGAAGGTATTTGGTGTCGCCCAGCCCGCAGCTCTAGAGATATCTGCTAGTGAGGCGCCATGAGCCAACGCATATGGAGAGGCAACACTCCGTTTGTGGAGTGGGCATGAACACCTAAGGGGCATGGCAGTCCCTGATATATGACAGGGAGATGGCATCTACCACCCAATAAGCCAACCTCTGTTTGGAGATAGCATTTCCTTTCTGCTGATCTCCGAAGCAAATAAGAGCTGCTCGGTGCGTGTGAAGTGCCGATTGTGGTCTACATACATGCGTAAAGCACGGACTGGACACAATCATCGCAGAAGCTGGGTCTGCCTCCTCCAGGGACAGAGTTCGCAGGTTCACCACCTGATCGCGGAAAGGCGTGGTGGGAACCTTGGGCACGTAGCCGGGCCGGGGTCTCAGGATTTACGTGAGAATCACCGGGCCCGAATTCTAGGCACGCTTTGCTGACAGAGAAAGCTTGTAGGTCCCCTACTCTCTGGAAGCCAGGGCCCTCAGGAGCGTTGTCTTAATTGACAGAAATCTCTGGCTCGAATGGGGCGTCCCGCAGGCCTTGGAGGGCGGCGGAGAGGTCCCATTTTTAGAGGGTATGAGGTGCGATCTGGGAGGATTCATCCTCCTGGCACCTCTGAGGAGCCTCTCGACCAGTGGGTGCTTACCTAGGGATGTTCCCTCTACTGCATCGTGATATACTGCGATAGCGGCAATACACACTTTGAGAGTCGAAGGGGACAGCCTGCGCTCCAACTTCTCTTGCAGGAAGGAAAACACTACTGCAATCGTCATCTCTGTGGGTCCTCTGTTGCGAGAGGAACAGTAGTCAGCAAACAGACCCCATCTCAGTGCGTAAGCCGCCTGTTAGGGGGAGCTCGTCGGACTGAGTGATAATTTCTATCACGGCCTCTGGAAGGCCGGAGGGGTCCGCGGGTGCCACCCGTGCCCATGCAGGGAGGGGCTGCCGAGAGGGATGGTTACTAAGACCTAAGTCCGGGTGGGCCATTTTCGTGCGCAACCAACAAGACTTACTCCTCGTCCTCCCTGAACTTGCACCGTTTGTGCAAGGAGGCTCGCTGGGGAAAAACGGCGTACTCGGGCCCCGGAGGTCAGCTGCGTGCCAGTGCCACTTTTGAGAAGAGGCAACTGGCAATGGGAGGAATCGGGAAGGGCGAGCGGATGTGGCTGGGCCTTGCCTTGCCGAAGCTCCGAGCTAGCTGCAACGTCACGGGGAGGAGTCGCCATTCTGCAGGGTGGGTGGACTGCCGTGGAGCTAGCTGCACGGTTGAGTTTCCCTGCTTCATGCGAATGGCAAGTAGCAAAATCTGCTACATTGGACTCCGTGGGAGCCGATGGTGGACAGGCTATAGTGCTCGTAGTACACGGCATCTCAACCAGAAATCTGAAACAGAAATCTTTTGTAACAATAAAAATGCCTTTATCATCACGTTTGATTAAAAATCATTTTTATAATTTATTTTCCAAAAAAAAATTAACTGACTCCTTTTAAATGTTACAAAAGCTTTTTATTTCTAATAAATGCTGATCTTTCGATCTTTCGATTCATTAAAGAATCCTGGAAAAATTTACTTAACTGTTTTAAATACTGATAATAATAACAAATGTTTTTTGAAGGATCACAGGAATAAATTACATTTTAAAATAGATTCAATTAGAAGACAGTTATTTTAAATAGTAAAGATATTTCAACATTTTACTGTTTTTGCTGTACTTTGGATCAAAAATATGCAGGCTTGGTGAGCATAAGAGATTTCTTTAAAAAAACATTAAAAAATCTTACTGTTCAAAGACTTTTGAATGGCAGTGTACGTAACACACTGAAACTCAAAAGGAGGCTTCTGCTTTTACTCACATGCTTGGAGTCCACAGTCGAACTGTCTGGTCTCTGGATGAAGATGCCACCAAGGAACCGCTTGGAGAAAAATGGACACCTGTAATGATATCTGTGTGGCCCACAAACCTGAACGCCCTAGCTTTAGGAGTGAGGTTCCAGATCATAAGGTTCTTGTCACAGGATCCAGTAGCTGCAAGAGAAGTTGCAAGTGGTTAAACTGGGATCTTCTCAGACTGAAAAAAAGAAGATAAATATGACATACCAAGCTGTTTATTATTGGGGCTGAAGTCGGCACAGGAAACAACATCTTTGTGACCTTTAAAATGCCTCTCAAGGGTGGGATCCTCCTGAAAAAATACATCATAGAAGAAGGTGTAAATATTTTAAATCCAAAAGTCTGACAGAATTATTTGTTTTGTTTTAGAGGCCTACCATGCTTTTTTTTTCAGTGCAAATTAAGTTTAGCATAATAATGTGAGTGAACATTATTTAAAACATTTTAACAAAATAAATAAACTGTTATTAGGTTAACTGATTTATAATTTGGTATTTGGTACTCCAGAAGATCTTAACAGATCTCTCTCTCTCTCTCTCTCTCTCTCTCTCTCTCTCTCTCTCTCTCTCTCTCTCTCTCTCTATATATATATATATATATATATATATATACACTGCCATTCAAAAGTTTTGGATCAGTAAGATTTTTAATGTTTTTTAAAGAATTCTCTTTTCTTACTTGATCAAAAATACAGAAAAAACTGTAATATTGTGAAATATTATTACAGTTTAAAATAAAGGATTTCTATTTTTAAAATATAATTTATTCCTGTGATGCAAAACTGAATATTCATTAGCCATTACTCCAGTCTTCAGTGTCACACGATCCTTCAGAAATCATTCTAATATGCTAGGTTATTACTTTTATTATCAAGTTTAGAAATAGTTGTGCTGTTCCTAATATTATTCGTGATTGTTTTTTCAGGATTCTTTGATGAATAAAATGGTAAAAAGACCAGCATTTATTCAAAATATAAATATTTTCTAACTGTCTTTGTTATCACGTTTTATCAATTTAACACATCCTTGCTAAACAAAATTATTAATTTCTTTAAAAAAAATAAAAACGTACTGACCACAAACGTTTAAATGGTAGTTTATATTGTTACAAAAGATTTATATTTGAAATAAATGCTGTCCTTTTTAACTTTTTATTTATTAAAGAATCCTAAAAAAAAAGTATCACAGGTTCTAAAAAAATATTGAGCAGCAAAGCTGTTTCAACATTGGTAATAAATCAGCATATTAGAATGATTTCGGAAAGATTGTGTGACACTGAAGACTGGCGTAATGATGCTGAAAATTCAGCTTTGCATCATAGGAATAAATTACATTTTAAAATATATTCACAAAGAAAACAGTTACTTCACATTGAAAGATTAGGATTTTAATGCATTTTAAAGAAGTCTCTTCTGCTCACAAAGCCTGCATTTTTTTATCCAAAGTACAGCAAAAACAAAAAAAATGTAGAAATATTTTTGCCATTTAATATAACTGTTTTCTATTTGAATATGTTTTAAAAATGTAATTTATTCCTGTGATTTCACAGCTGTATTTTTAGCATCATTACTCCAGTCACATGATCCTTCAGAAATCATTCTAATATTCTGATTTGGTGCTCAAAAAAAAGAAAAAAAAAAAAAAAATTATATATATATATATAAATAATGTTGAAAACAGCAGAGTACAATTTGTCAGGCTTCTTTGATGAATAGAAAGTTCAGCAGAACATAATTTATCTAAAATAGAATTCTTTGTAACATTATAAATGTCTTTATCATCACTTCAAAAGAATCTATGCTGAATAAAACGGAAAATATCAATTTCTATCATTTCTTTCCCCCCAAAAAATAAAAATTGTACTGAATCCAAGCTTTTGAATGGTATAGTGTATAATGTTACAAAAGTTTTTTTTATTTCAGATAAATGCTGTTCTTCTGAACTTTAATTCTTTTGAATGGTATAGTGTATAATGTTACAAAAGTTTTTTTTATTTCAGATAAATGCTGTTCTTCTGAACTTTAATTCATCAAAGAATCCTGAAAAAATGTACTCAACTGTTTTAAGTACTGATAATAATAATAATAATAAATGTTTCTTTAACAGCAAACCAGCATATTATGTAATGTAATGATGCTGAAAATTTAGCTTTGATCACAGAAATAAAAAATAAAATAAATAGAAAACAGTTATTTTAAATAGAAAAAATAAAAATAAAAATGTACTGTTTTTGCTGTACTTTGGATCAAATAAATGCAGGCTTGGTGAGCAGAAAGACTTCTTTAAAAACATTAAAAATCTTACTGTTCAAAAACTTTTGACTGGTAGTGAAAAAAGCATTCATACAAAAGTTTATTATAAATCGAATTTGGATGTCCAACAAACGATGGTAATACCATGGTACATGTTCAAAACACCATGATGGTAATAAGTTACCATATTTAAAAATTTACTAATTCCATAGTACTTTTTTATATTAGTGGTTAACACGAAACTTTCCAGCACAGTTGCACAGAGCTAAGTAAACCAACAACTATCTAAAATGTCCATATTCGCATTATAAAATGTTTCTAATAAGTCCTCTTACCATTACAGACGCCATTATTCCGGTAAAATTCAAAAAAGTGTCTGAATTTGGCACAGTTTGGTCTTGGTTTTACAAGTAAACAAGTGAAACTCCTTCATGTTGAGCCACTTCCCTTCTGTCAAACAAGCCGCGTTTAACCCAGACCAAACAAATCACGCTCGGAATCATCGAGTCAGCATGGCTAGTTGAACAGGATGCCGAAAAATGACTCAAAACTCCATTTAAGTCTAATAATTTACATGTATGCACCCTTATTTAGAATAACAAAATACTAATTTGGACATGTAAACGTCTACACCAACCGCTAATGTAACACATCCTCTTAATGCAACAGAAGGCGTGTTGGGATTAAATCTAAAATTTGCAAGCTTGTCTTGCGAAGATTATAATGTCTGTAGAGTCAGTGAGTTGCATATCCCAGCCAAATATTATAAATAAACGGCTTAATAGAAATAATTTGTAAAAACATATCGATCTACAAAAGCTTGTAATAAACAAATACGACCAACGGTTCTCTGTCAATGCAGGATAAAACAGCATTGGAAATAACGCCGTTGCTTAGCAACAACCCAAACGGTAAACTCGTAGAACTCAACACAGAGATAGTAAGAGCGCAGTCACTGATTGGATCGTCAAATCAACGAACCAATCAGTGAAGGCGTTGCTCAAAGAGGCGACGCTTTGAGTTTTGATTTTGGAAGCTAACGTTAGCCGCCGAAGCTCAGCTGCTGGAAGATGTCGGTGAAGCGGGGGATTGGCGACTCTAAGGTCAGTGGTTGTGTTTTTATGCAAAGTGTAATTTGTGAAATATATTATGGTTTGTTATATTTTGAAAGCGAGCTCAGGAATGTTTGACATGGAGAGCTGCGGTTTTAAAGGGAATGTGACACCGGTGTTGTTGCTTCATCCGTTGCCATCACATACATAACGTTACCTGTATGTCTGATTGTCTGTCCATCAACAGCAGTTTACTGCTGATGCTTTCATGTTGTATTCATTTGAACCATTGCTAAACACTTAATAAACCGTCCATCTAATATGATGGACGTTGTTAGAGCTTACACAGTGTGTTTCATGAGCACTGATGCTCTATTAAACTGATGCTGATGCTCTATATTTTAGTTACATAATGCATTTGTCTGTGAATGCTTCTTTTTCCCCAGTATTTAAAGAAGAGGATTCCACAGAATCCAAAATATCAGCATGTCAAAACACGACTTGATACAGGTAAATATGTGAAATCATAAAAAAATCATATCCATTGCATATGTGATAAAGTATATGATGATTAATTTTATTTTCTAGGCTCCAGTCTGACAAAGTACATGGAGAGACTCGAGGAGGCAAGGAAAAGTAAGATATGCATAAAATATGTTCCTTCACAATTTCAGTAGTTTCGTGTTATAATATACACTACCAGTCAAAAGTTTTTGAACGGTAAGATTTTTAAT
Source organism: Garra rufa (assembly GCF_049309525.1). Classification (NCBI taxonomy): domain Eukaryota; kingdom Metazoa; phylum Chordata; class Actinopteri; order Cypriniformes; family Cyprinidae; genus Garra; species Garra rufa. The sequence continues at coordinate 20,022,388 of NC_133385.1, forward strand.
GTTTTTTTTATGTCTCTTCTGCTCACCAAGCCTGCATTTATTTAATCCAAAGTATAGCAAAAACAGTACGATTTTGAAATACTTTTACTATTTAAAATAACTGTTTACTATTTGAATATATTTTGAAATTTATTTTCTTTGTGTTATTTCAAAGCTGAATTTTCAGCATCATTACTCCAGTCTTCAGTGTCACATGATCCTTCAGAAATTGTAATATTCTGATTTGCTGCTCAAAAACATTTATTATTATTATTATTATTATTGTTATCATTATGTTGTAAACGGCTGAGTAAAATTTCAGGTTTCTTTGATGAATATAACGTTCTGAAGAACATCATTTATCTGAAATAGAAATGTTTTGTAACATTATTAATGTCTTTATCATCAATTTAAAGCATCCTTGCTAAATAAAAGTATTAAAAACAAATGGTATAGTATATAATGTTGCAAAAGCTTTTTATTTCAGTTTAATGCAGATCTTTGGATCTTTCTATTCATCAAAGAATCCAGAAAAAATGTACTCTGCTGTTTTAAATATTGAAACTAATAATAATAAATGTTTCTTGAACAGCAAATCAGCATATGAGAATGATATCTGAAAGATCATGTGACACTGAATACTGGAGTAATGACACTGAAAATGTTGCTGAGATCACAGGAATAAATTACATTTTAAAGCATATTAAAATAGAAAGCAGACATTTTAAATAGTAAATATATATTTTACAATATTACTGCGTTTGCTGTATTTTCGATCAATTAAATCCACGCTTGGTGAGCAAAAGAGAATTTTTTTTTAAAAAACATACAAATATTACTGTTCAAAAACTTTTGACTGGTAATGTATTTGATACATAAAAATGTCATTGTGCATTTACTTGAAGTAAAGGGTAATTCTAACATTTTTTACACTATTTAGATAAACACTTCACAATGGTGTATTCACATTAAAAAAGTAATTACAAAACAGTACAGAATGCCATAAGAATGTATTTTGTGTGAACAGGCACTTAATGACTTGTTTCAGCTATTTTGTCTCCAGATACGCTTGTCCTACTGATATTTACTTACTTGATAAAGAGAGAAAGTCTCTTTTGTCCACATTGGTCATCTTGTTACAGGTTTCTTGTGATTTCTCAAGGATAAGCAATCCTTCCTTCTTTTGGCTTCTTAAGCAGAGGTTGGGGATTGTACTGTGGGTTACAGTAATTCCTCTGTCGAGATTGTCTGTAGTGAAACTGAGATACATAACCTCATCCAGCGGTGTCACTTGGCATCTTACAGTGGGTTTGGTGGTGAGGCTGGACTGTGGAGTTCCTGCCAAAGATATAAAGAGATGTTAGCAGAGCTTGCCTTAGTTTGTAGCAGCAATTGGTGTGTTAAAGTCAAGTAAAGAGAGTTTAACCAGTATCAAAATGGAGTTTGATATTTTGGGAATAAATTTAAATGATGTGTCTGTAAATGAAGATGAAGTGAGAAATGGTAACACTCAGGATCCAGGTAAAATGCATGAAACATTTTCTGCAACAGCTCTGCATTATTTGAAATGCTTGCTTACTATGTTTTTTTGTTTTGTTTGTTTGTTTGTTTTTCAGACTACAGATATAGGAAGGATGAGCTATTTAAAAGACTGAAAGTGACTACATTTGCACAGCTGGTATGCGAATAATAATTATAAAGAGGATGTTGTTCATTTTTAGTTGTGGTACAGTAAACACACTATTTTTTGTTAATTATTACAATTTAAAATGACTGTTTTCTGTTTAAATATAGTTTAATATGTGTAATTTATTCATGTAAGTGCAAAGCTGAATTTTCAGCATTGTTACTTTAGTCTTAAGTGTCACATGATCCTTCAGAAATATGCTGATTTGCTGCTCAAGAAACATTTCTTCTTATCAATGTTAAAAACAGTTTTTTTAAATTTTTGTGGAAAAGTTAAATTGAATTCATTTGAAATACATTTTATATTAGAGTTGTTTTTTATTTCTACTTTTCACTGCTAAATAAAAGTTCTAATTTTTTTTTTTACGGTAGTGTATTTTAATATATTTCTGAATATATACCTTTATCTATTATATGTCTCATTTCTTTTTTTTTTTCCAGGTAATCCAAGTTGCTTCAGTGTCAGATCAGAATGACAACATTAAAGATGAAATGGCGGGTTTAGAAGGTAGAGGTTCATTTTGTATGTTACTCTTTTTTTTATTTATTTTATTAGGAGTTTTTTCTACCTGATTATTATTATTATTTTTTTTTATTTTTTTTTTTTACTTGCTTATATGTAGGGAGAATGCTTTTAATAGACCCTTATCCCACAGAACTAAACTTAAACTTACATGAAATAAAAGAAAATAATTATATTGCAATGCTTTTGCTTTTCTCACAAAACTTTCATGTTTACTTGAGTAAAATTGTTTTTGCTTGCAAAAAAATTGTGTTCTCTAGCAAAAGTTTTACTTGGGCTTGCAAAACTGCTGTTGGAAATAATTTGAGAGGGGAGGAAAAACTATATCTTTATGCTTTTGTGAGCATACGAAAAGTTATTTGAGAGAAAGCAATAATTTTGCAAGAGAACGCAAAGTTTCTCAGTGTAACAGAAGTTTTGCAAACAAATATTTTTGTACGAAATACCTTTGTGAGAGAAGGCAAAAGTAAAGAGCAAATGCAAAGTTTGCAAAGGTTTTGTAATTGAACACAAAGTTTCTTATGGAAATTAAATATTTTTGTGAAAGAGTGCAAAAGTTTTAAGAACGGAAGCAAAAATATACACATTTTTTTTTTCATCACTATGTTCCCTTAGGGGCTCTATTTGTGGTCATTCTCTGTTTTTGTATATGATTTCAGATGATGTTTCAATATTCTCTGCATCACCGGGCCTTGACCATCTCTCAGATCAAACAAATGGCTCCCCACAGCCGACGCTTCTTCCCCCACAGAGTATCAACAATGATGAATCCGGCGACACTGCGTTTTCTCCTAGATCTACACTCCAAAGGTAGCCGAATCCGCTTTGTGTTTGTAACAAGCACACAAAGCTATCTCTTTAATTCGACCAACCACATCAGAATATCATTTTATGCATCTAACTGATCCCCCCTCTTACATTTCCTCTATTGTCCACCCACATGAGCTCTGATTGGCCAGGCTGTTTTCTCATGGCCTCAAGCTCCATTGAGCCTGATTAGGGGCAGTCAGTGCAATCAGACTCTGTCCTCAGAGACCCTGTGGGGGGAAAACAATGAGATGTAGCCTGTAACAGTGAGAACCCCTGACTGTCCTCACTCGGTGTAACTGAGAATCTTTCATAGTGTCATCAGTGGCGTGGGAGAAATGGATCTGGACAAGAATGGACAGAAGCCCATCCAACACTCTCCGGTGTCTACCTCAAACATCACAGAGTGCCCTTATCCTGACTGCCCGTATCTGTTGCTGGATGTGCGGGACAGAGAACAGTATGACCAGTGCCATATTATCAGTGGTAGGAAACTTACCTGGAAACAGTATTTTGCTCAAATAATAAAAGACATTAAATATTGTTAATAATATTGTTATATAATAATAATTTATCTGTTTTTTTGCCTACAGCATATAGTTACCCCATTGCGACCTTATCAAGGACAATGAACCCATACACAAAAGACGTGCTTGATTATGTATCCTTTAATTCCTGATTTGTGAAAATGGTAATGTTCAAATCCCTCTCAGGGACCCTTGGTTACATGCGTAACCTGAGAGGTTCACTTTCAAGGGAACTCGCACTCCGTCCTCTAGCGGTTGTTATGAGAATGTATTGCTAGTTGAGAATGAGACACTGCTTTCCCTTTAAAGGGATCTCGCACTGCTTCCACATAACAACCGCTGGAGGAAGCAGTGTCTCGCTTCCTTTCAGGGACCCATGGTTAAATGCGTAACCTGAGATGTTCCCTTTCAACGGAACTCGCACTGAATTCTCACAACGACTGCTAAAGGACACAGTCTCTCGCTCCCTCTCAGGGAACCATGCTTACATCCGTATCCTGAGACGTGTCCTTTCAAGGGAAATTGCACTGGATCCTCATAAAAACAGGACGCAGTGGTTCGTTCCCTCTCAGGGAATCATGTTTACATCCATAACCTGAGGTGTTCCTTTTCAAGGGAATTTGCTCTGCATCCTCATAATGACTGCTAGAAGACGCAGTGTCTTGTTCCCTCTCAGGGAACCATGCTTACATGCATAACCTAGGATGTTCCCTTTCAAGGGAACTCTCACTGCATCCTCATAACGACCGCTAGAGGATGCAGTGTCTCATTCCCACTCAGGGAACCACGGTTGCATGTGTAATCTAAAGACGTTTTCTTACAAGGGAACTCATAACAACACAGCGTCTCGTTCCCTCTCGGGGAACGGTGTTTACATCCATAACCTGAGACGTTCCCTTTCAAGGGAACTTACATTGCATTTTCATTGCGATCGCTAGAAGACGCAGTGTCTCGTTCCCTGTCAGGGAAGTATGTTCATTCGTAACATGAGACGTTCCCTTTCGAGGGAACCCACACTGCGTCCTTATTGCTACAGCTAAAGGATGCAGTATCATTCCCTTCCAAAAGAACTCACACTGCATCCTCATAACGACCACTAGAGGACGCAGTGTCTCGCTCCCTCTCAGGGAACCATGTTTACATTGGTATATTTACTAATAAATAATATAATATTATTGTGAAATCATTAATTGATAGGATTGGAACAGTGTCTTGTAATATTAAACATTTAATGTTAAAAAATCACAATGTTATTGTTTTTTAATGATCAAGGATTTATGTCATTCCAGTTTTTTTGTGTACTCATGTCTGTCCCCAGTGTTAAAATTCTTTAATGACTATGCAGAAAAATGCATCGGGAAGAATCATAATTTTGTATGATGAGGATGAGAGGATAGCAAGTCAAGCCGCCACCACCATGTGCGAGAGAGGCTTTGAGAATCTCTTCATGTTGTCAGGGGGTGAGTAAAACGAGAGACTCATAACAAACTTCAGAAGTCCATCACAAAAAAATTATCAGGGAAGGGAAAATAAGAAGTTCCTTTTCAGATTAATGTATTTATATTAGTGGTGGGCCGTTATCGGCGTTAACGTGCTGCGTTAACGTGAGACTCTTATTGGGCGATAAAAAAATTATCGCCGTTATTCTATTCTCAAAGTTGGGTTGGGAGCTGGGTCTATACTACGCAAGCTATGATGACTTTCACCTTGATATTTTAGCACGGATGTATACCTAGCCGAATTGCACTGTAGGGGGCGAGAACGAGTCTTCGAACCTGTGTGTATGCCTACTGTGAAATTACCACATCAAACCAGACGTGCTAACATGGATACAGCTATGAAGCCGCCGGGTTTGCTTCAGGGGCATTGCTAGACCCTTTTTACTGGGGCACGTGCATGAGTTATAATTTACTTTGATAATCCCGAAATAAAGACATTAAACTATATGCAACAATTGAATTGACGCTTCTAAAAGCAACGCAGTTTAACCGAAGACTATGCACGCAGTTATCCATGCCCGTGCGCGTCTGTGTATTTAACTGCAACGCGCACATCGCGCAGCCTTTTACGCAGAAGTACATGCAGTGTAGGAATAGTTTGTATAGTTAATTGTGTTGTAAATGCAATTGTCAAGCAGTTTGTGATGCATTTTGGAAACAGGAGATGAGCCCCTGGTCTAATGCGCCACCTGGCTTGAGAAACCCGTTCTCAAAGACTTACTTTTAGTCATTATTTGGGTAGCACACATATTCTGAATGCCTTCGTCAGAATTCAAATTAGCCATTTTAATCTAGATTAATTCCAAGATTACAGTGAGATTAATCTAGATTAAAAAAAAAATCTATGCCCACCACTAATTTATACATAGATCATTGGTTTTCCATACATGTGGATTCATCCTCTCACCATGAGACTAATGTATTTAATCTATTTCTTTCTTAACAAGGTTTAAAAGTGGTTGCTCAGAAGTTCCCCGAGGGAATGACAACCGGCTCCATTCCCATCTCCTGTCTGGCGTCACCCTCGGGACCTGGAGGTCGCAAGCGATCGGTTCCACAGCAGACGTCACAGCCAGCAGAAAAAAAGTGGCGGTTTACCTCAGAAGACCTCAGCAAAGTCCAGCATTACCTAGAGGAAGTGTACATACCCAGTGAGCCCAACAGTGAGTCAGCCATTTCAAATCTGATGAAGTGAATAGTGTCACATGATCCTACAGAAATCATTCTAATATGCTGATTTGCTGCCATAATGTGTATATTTTTTACTGTTTACTTTTGTGATCATTATTTTTCCCCCCATTTTAGGTCGTCTCAGCAGCAGAATGTCCACTAGCAGTGCTCGCTCTAATGCGTCTACAGCTCGGAGTAGTCGACAAGGCTCGTCCATAGCAGGATCAGAAAGTGCTCGTTCTCGGAGTAGTCGACCATGGAAATAACCCTCAGTTTCACCTTCATCATGGTCATCTTCAGTCTAATGCAAATAAAGTCTTTATATTTTACTTTTGCAGGATTCCTGTGAACATGGACACTCTAAACTACTGTTTTTTTTTTTTTTTTTTTTTTTTTTTTAAGTTCGCTCTTATTATGCCACATGCACATTCTCAGAACTGCACTGGGAGAATCTGAAAATGTCTTGGTTCTGATAGACACCAATGGCACTGTTTTATTACTATTTCAGTTTATTCACATATCTTTTGCACTGCAGATTCCGAATCCAAACTGTTTGTTTAAAATCTAAATCTATTTCATCAGTGGCCATTTATACTATAATTTTGGTACGTGATGTCTAGGCTTTAACATTTTCTACATTTTAATGCATAAGTAGGTTCTTCTATATGTTACATAAGTAAGCAGGTCTTAGTGGAAGGACTCTTCTTGGTGGTCACTTTATTTGCTTTAACTGAGCTATGACGTGATCTGTTCATTGAGCATGCTGGTTTAGCTACTGTATGTTTAATTGCTCAGTAGGTACAGAATGCTGCAGTGCTTTAGAAATATTTAGATGTGCTGATTTTGCCTTAAAGCCAGAGCTTGTCTGTTCGTTCAGTGCGTTTATTTAAATAGCTGATGCTTTCCAAACCAGTGCAGAAAGATTTTCTTTCATAATCGGCATCTACTCAACTGTGATTTGAATGTTATGAAATAGATGTGATTTCGGGCATTAATGAAGATGATGTTTCTGTGTGAAACTTTGCTTTGTCTGTTGCAGAGCCTGATGAAGGAACTTAAAGTGCATTTATTCAAGTCTATGTATATGGAATGTGTACATTAAGTGGTAGAAAGTGCTTTCTTCAGCCTTTGTTGTCCATGTTTCTGTATTGACTGAAATCTGTTGTGACCCTCTTCTATTGTAGACTTTGTTTTATTGACCAATTAAGTAATTTAATTTAATCTATACAATGAAAACTACCTGGTTTGTTACTTTGTATTGAAGTCTGAATAAAAATCAATTTTATATTGTAGACCCAAGTGATACCTACATGATTTTCAAGACTTGCCTATTTATCGTGCGTCAGCTGTTTATGCAGGGTCAGAAAGCTTTTAAATTTTATGAAAGATGTCTCAATTTGCGTTTTGAAGATGAAGGACGGTCTTATGGTTTGGAATGACATGAGTACAGCAGTTAGCAAAAGCTAGAGATTACAGTTGAGAAAGTTTTAAATTTGGATATTTTTCTTACAAAAATGCATCGATTCAATTCAAAAGGTCTTTATTAACCCCCCAAGCCATGTGGAGCACGTTTTATGATGGATGGATGGATGGATGGATGCACTTTGTTGGATTCACTGCCATTATAAAGTTTGGAAGAGCCATCACATTTTTTAATATAACTCTGATTGTATTCGTCTGAAAGAAGAAAGTCATATACACCTAGGATGGCTTGAGGGTGAGTCAATCATGGGGAAATTTTCATTTTTGGGTGATCTATTTGTTTAATTTACTAGAATATTAACATGATCGCAGTATTTTTCGCAGTACTAGCTTGTGTGCAGTATTCGCTGATGAAACATGCATGACATGAGGGTGAATAATTACTGACCGAGTTTTCGGATTTTTGGATTAACTAACCCTTTAGCATAGTGATTATGTTTATGCAACTCTGGCCTCTATATTGTTTGCCAAAAGAGCGGGTGCAACCATTTGTAAATTGTATGGGTCTGGCTTCCAGTCTCATTTGCGTCCTGCAAATTTAGCTGCTCGATTTGCAGCTTGATATTGCAAATTGGTGTGTCTTACCATATTATTTTAATGTATTATCTTTAATATGAACAAACTGGTTTGTAGTGCAAACAGCTTTACTATTTACTGCACTGAAATGATAAGCACTAACATGAATGTTGTCAAGAATCTTGCCCTGGAAATCCTGGTTCAGTTTGGCCAAACTCTTTTTGTTCCTCAGACACTCTTCTCCTTGATTTGTTATAACTTTTGGCAGTCTATAGTACTCCAAATGTTTTTCCCATCCTGACCGATTAGTACCGTCCAAAACATGACAATAATTTACCATTTTCAGCAGCAATAGTCAGCGAAATGTGCGAGTTTCATTCGATTCAGTGGCATTGTTTACGTTCAGTGCAACCAATATGGCCAATTGATGACGCGTTGTGAAAACACTCTATTACTTTAATGTTGTAGTGTTCATGTTGTTGCTAAGGCTTATGTTGTGCATAAAATACAGGTAAGATTATAAAACACTTTTAACTCAAATCAGTATTTCATGTCAGTGTATTTATTTACTGTTTGTCAAGAAGCAATGTAGTAAGCTTAATAATCTACAATCTGACAGTCATTATATCAATTTTGCCATAGTTACCAGCACACTGTACATTATCAGTCTCTTATGCAACCATGATTGATTGTTTTTTATTAACACTTTTTTTTATGCATTTTGGCTCATCACATCATATGTTTAATATGGGTTATTTTTGGTGTGCTCCATGATGACCATCAGGGCCAGCCAGGTCTCCTCAGCAGTGGGAACGATCTGATTGGCAGGCAGGAGGAAACCATAGTAGCCGTCGTCTCTCAGCTCAAAGGTGTAGGAGTACTTGATGCCCTGTGCATAGGTCCAGTCGATAGTGATTCCATCAGCTCGGTCTGAGAGCAGAAAGATAGCATTGAGATTATCATAAATAATAGTCCTGATACACACTGTAAGATTAGGGCTTTAGGTTCATTGTAAAATGTACTTACAGATGGTAGTAATGACGCTGCCGTATGTATAGGCAGTGTTATATAAAGACTCCAGAGCAGCAATGGACTTTCCGGCAAGTTCATGCTGAAGGGGCAATGCAGAATTCATTTCAGATGTTGCTACGTATATCTAGAATAGTATGTTTCCACATGCATACCAGTTCAGCCTGGTCCGGTGCAGGAGTGCTATTGTATCCGTATGGATAGAGGAGCATCTGGGAATAGCTGTGGATGGACACAAAGGTCTTGAGGTTGCCGTGAGATAGCACAAAGTCCACAATGGCCTTGACCTCGGCCTCAGAATGAGGACTGGGACCATGATAGGTTTGAGAGCATGGGTTGCTGCTGGCACCAGACCCTTTGGATGAAAAACAGTGCAGTGCATTAGAATCTACAGTGTAAATCCAACAGAACCCCGATATCTCAAACAATGCTACATCTCACCTCCAAAGCTAATGTCCCAGTTCCTGTTGGGGTCAACGCCAACACAGCTGGAGCCAGGGTTTGGCTTTCTGGTTTTACGCCACATACGATCCTTAAACAACCAACCAAACAATTGGATTGTGCAATTAAGAAGGCAAAATTATTTAAAACTCATTAGCTTTTAACATGAAGTCTTCTAGGCATCAAACTCACATTGCTGTGGCTGTATGCGTAACCATCAGGATTGGCCACGATCATCAAGAAGATATCATAGTTGTTAAGGACGTCGGTGAGGATGGGATCACGTCCATAGTCGGTCACGATCTATACAGTAGAAAACACAAGCGGGAAAGTTGTTGACCAGTAGTTTTGTGGTAGTAGATTGAGTAGATTGTGTTTTATCATTTTAATTAACCTTCTTGGCAAACCAGACTGCGCTGGCCGAGGTAATCCATTCTCTGGAGTGGATGGCAGTGTCGATCCAGATACCTGGACGGCTTGCTCCAGTGCTGAACTGAATGACAGGATATTAGTCATAATGAACCAATGGAAATATTTACTTATTCCGGAAAAAAAAAAATTCCGCTAACTGTCGTACAAGCATTCACGATAAAGTGGCGTTCATATAAAAAAAGACGTAGCATATAGGCTTGTCTTGTAAGAACCAAGTTTTGTTTACAGCATCATATATCAAAATCCTCATGGGGTAGAGTCAATCATGGGGTAATTTTCATTTTTGGGTGATCTATTCCTTTCATTTACTAGAATCTTAACATGATCGCAGAATTTTTCGCAGTACTAGCTTGTGTGTAGTATTCGCTGATGAAACATGCACAATTCATATTTCATGGACTCACCAAATATTTGTTTTTTTTATAGACTATTATCAGCATAC
>NC_133385.1:20033420-20080249 GCF_049309525.1 Garra rufa
TTTTCGAATAAAAATGTGTGGAATTTTTACAATATAAATCTTTAAAGCCCATTTTCTCACACTGTAAAAAACAACATATAGAATCTACTCAATAAAATGGGGTAAACTGATGTAACAATTTGCACTCAGTTTGTTTGGGTAGATTCTATCCTATATATCTGAGTAAAGAATACCTGAATTTAAGAATCTACTCAATAAAATGGGGTAAACTCAGGAAACAATTTACACAGTTTGTTTGGGTAGATTCTATCCTATATATCTGAGTAAAGAATACCTGAATTTATCAGCTAAGAAAAACAAAAAAAAAAGTAGGTAAAGTCTACACAGCAAAAAGCGCAGTATTAAATGAACTCTCCCGGGAGTTTATTTGAGTCCATACTCAGAGTGTTAAAATCAACACTGAAGCAGTGTCAAAGCTAATCAGGTAATTAAGTGATTCATTGAGTGGTGATTGAAAATGATTGAAGACACCACAATTTTTATGTCACCATTATAGTGGTCTGTGTTAGCATTAGTTGGGCTCTTGACCTGTAGATTTTTAGCATTAAGTTTTGTTTAGCTGTTTAGTTAAACTAGCCAGACAAGCTAAAGAGCAAAACTCATGCAGTGGTGATAATTCTGCTTTAAAATAAGCTTAATTTGAGCCACTGAAAGCGTTTAGAGTGTAGTCTTTTAGTTCTATATCCTTTATTTATTATAACTGCTTTGGGATTTCACAGCAGCTAAAAATAATAAAGCCTTTTTTATTTTATTTTTTGATTGGCCTTTTTACAAGCTCCTCTGATCAAAGACTTCTAAGAGTTGCCCTTTTAGGCACACACAGACATCAGGAATCAGCATATGAATCTCAACAATGGTGACAAACAGCATATTCAGAAACAGATCAACTCTAAACATCACGGAAATCATCAGCTCATAATTTATTCATGCCGCAATGCATGATGGGAGACACGGATGAGTTTTGATTGGCTACAACTTACATTTTTGATGGTCACCATGGTTGTGATTCTCATGCTGATTGGTGATGTCTGTGTGTCTATATCTAAAAAATGTGTATACTTTTTTGTTAAAATAAGCTTCAATAACACCTGTCTGATTAATCCAGTGTAAATAATACATAAAATATAACTCAGTTATTCAGGTCACTACATTATGACTTTGTCAAAGCATGTTCAACACCATATAATCTAACTTCTTCTGGATTGTCTGACCGTTATAACTCAATTTTAACACCCAAACAAAACGTAATGTTAAGAAGTTATTGGTAAAGAGCTAAACTAATGCTAACACTGACCTCTATAATGGTGACTTACAAAATTAGATTTTCTCCTTTTGGTGATTCTGCTTTTTAACATCAGGTCTTTAATAATGGTCAATAATCACTCAATGAATCACTTAATTACCTCAAAAACTCTAACACTGCTTCAGTGTTCATTTTAATACTCTTGAGTATGGACTCAAACTATTGGGAGAGTTCATTTAATACTGGGCTTTTTGCTGTGTAGACTTTACCTACTGTTTTTTGTTTGTCTTAGCTAATCAATTCAGGTATTCTTTACTCAGATATATAGGATAGAATCTACCCAAACAAACAGTGCAAATTGTTACATCAGTTTACCCCATTTTATTGAGTAGATTCTATAGGTTGTTTTTTACAGTGCAAAATGACTTTTCTCTCATACTCCAAGTCCGAAATCTCCACTTCAGTAGCACCTATATACACCAAACTTTCCAGTCTTGTACCTAGTTATATTATGGAGACAATTACAGAGGAATTAGTAAATATATTATTCCTAGCCTGATTTCTGTAACATTTTATTCCAAAAAACATGGCGAAAATACATTTTTTAAGGCTATTGACAGTATATTCTTATTTACAGGATAACAAAAGTAGATATCCATAAATCCCTCTGTAATTTTTTCGCATCTAATATGTGAACACAATGAAAAAATAATTTTGAACCTGGCTTTATCCAATTCAAAGAAAACTTTGTAATACATTTTTTTCTCATCGTAATGTAGGTGGAAAGTTTCATGATGACATCTGCTAGTTAAAAATTTTACCCTATTCACCTGTAGTCCCCTTAAGTCAACATAAAAAATTTATTTAGACCTCTTTAACGTGTAATACTAATGTTAGCATTAATAAAACAATTCTTGCGATCAGAATAAAATATTGAAAAAAGTCATAACAACAGTATGTTAAATGAAATAAAGTTTATTTAACATCCACAAACATTCCTAAACTGAAGGTTTCACACATGCTTTTGCTGCACTCCTGCCAACAGAAATGGTCTTCCATATGATAAACAATCACGTTTATAATATAAAAAACTCATAAGCTCACTAAAAGAGCCCCCTTGTTGAAGTGCAGACTTTCCACCATCAGTGATGAATGCTTACAACAAAATATAAATAAAGTAATAAATAAAAACATACATTTTTACATTTTTCAGATAAGTTTTTTGCTCCGAATAAATCAAAGAAAATGTTTTCAATTAACAAAACACAGAATATAAATGACAAGATACCATGAAATAAAAATGTAAGATACTCTAAAATACAGATTTGTTTAAAGGAAATTTACACTGACGCTCCATTTATATGAACTACCAATGCAATGGCACACTGACGCTCCATTTATATGAACTACCAATGCAATGATACCCTGACGCTCCATTTATATGAACTACCAATGCAATGACACACTGACGCTCCATTTATATGAACTACCAATGCAATGACACACTGACGCTCCATTTATATGAACTACCAATGCTGACCCTCCATTTAAATGACCTACCAATGCAATGACACACTGACGCTCCATTTATATGAACTACCAATGCAATGACACACTGACGCTCCATTTATATGAACTACCAATGCTGACCCTCCATTTAAATGACCTACCAATGCAATGACACACTGACGCTCCATTTATATGAACTACCAATGCAATGACACACTGACGCTCCATTTATATGAACTACCAATGCAATGACACACTGACGCTCCATTTATATGAACTACCAATGCTGACCCTCCATTTAAATGACCTACCAATGCAATGACACACTGACGCTCCATTTATATGAACTACCAATGCAATGACATGTTTTCATGTGACAACACTGATACCCCATAGCCTAAGCTCCAAGTATTGTAACATTTTACATTGACAACCCATAGCGTAATTCTCAATATTTCTAGGTAGTATACTTTTGACACAAATTTCTCTTCATGGTAATTATTCTGTTATGCACAAAGTACTTCACTGCTATCCAGTCTCTTTCGTTATTCTTTAGAGATTGGTTTTCATTTAGGAATCTTTCACAGTCATTTTTTCCAGGGACTTTCATCTTCTTTAGGAAGTTTTTGAAGTGGTGTTCAATCATTTTACTCTCCACTTCTGTCCAGGCTTTTCTGGATATTCCTATTAAAATAAATAAGATTAACTGGACAAATTATTAATAATAAATAAATAATTTACATATTTCAAAAGTAAAAAGGACAGTAATTACATGATAAATGTGGACGATATTCATTATTATAAGTTAAATATTATACCCTTTCGATTTATTGGCAGTGGTGGTTTCCTCAAGTGTGCAGATGCTTCCCCTGATCCAGTCTTTCTTGAAGTGGCAGTCCCTTTTTCGAGATAATTATCCTTTGCCCTCCTTTTATTAGATTCAGCATCCTCCAATTCGGAATCACTGGTGCCCTCTTCAACTGTAACAAAACAATCAAACACATTTTTAAAACTGACAGTAACTTTTTACAAATCACTGACAGTTTGAATTGTTTAAAAAGACAGGTACATACAAATAATTGACTTACAGTTGATGTTTGGTGTTATGTCCTCTAGGGATTTTCCTTTAAATTGGCCTATTCCACTTTGCAGCGCAAAAAGAATTCTGCCAACTTTTGCCATTTGCAAAGTTTCTTCTGGCAGTCTGTAAAATTCTCTGTGGACCTCAATGTCATGTCCCATGAAAGTTGCTAGTTGGTCTAGGTCATGGGTTTGTAAATTAAGTAGCTGAGAAACTGTGGCTACATGTTTTCGCAACTTTGTGGATGTAATGTTTTCAGGATTTTTAGCCCCACAGCTTTCTGCATAGCGTTTAAGGCAGTCACAACCACGGATGCTTTCCTGTGATCCATAAAATGGACGGGCAAATATGTAGGGATTGCTAGAGGAAATCCCAACATGTTCCCTAGTTTTAATTAAAAGGTCCACAGATTCCTTCACATTTGCTGGCAATAGTATTGGCACTTTACGTCCTCTTTTTCCCCGTACCTCTACTCTGGTTAGGTTCTCACATAGTTTTTTCTCAAATGCTGACAGGCTCTCCAAAATTTCATCCTGCATCTGGTGGTTGTTTCTCTGCAGGTAGGTTTTGATTTCCATCCTGGAAACCTCACCTTCACGTCGACGATTGAATAATATCAGCTGTGTTAAAGTCACCTGGGAGAGATCACTCCATGATCTTTGTGATGGGTGGTCAGCGAGTGCTTCTTTGTTTGTTTCCTCAAGACACTTTAGGTGATCCTGGAGCTTTTTAATGTCTTCTGCTAAAGGCAGCATTTGTGGGCTGTTCCACTTTTTCTGATATAATGTTTTCAATGCATTTGATGAAACATGGATTGTCCATTCCAGTTCAATTAATTTACTGAAGTGCTCAGCTCGGCTCTTTAAGGCATCGTCCTCTTGACGTAAAGCTTCTCCCTGCAAAATATGTGACACTTTCACAAGGGAGTGTCGCAGTTTTAGGGCTGTTGATGGAACAGAGAAACGGTTTGTCGACCTATCAAATCCAGTCATGAGTTTTACTGCCTCCAGTACTGTGTTAAACTTTCCTGGATTTATCAAGTCTTTTAAAGTAACAATGCCTTTGTCAATTTTTCTTGCCGTCATAAGAAGTCTGGCAAGTTCTCTCATCTTATTTCTAATGTCTGCCCGGTACCGTGGAACTTCTCCATTTCTAAGGAACATCCTTTCACCAAGTGAGAGAATCAGTTGGTCAGATTTCACCACTTGAGTTACAGCATCATATGTCATGTCTTCAATCATTTTTTTTAATCCACTGGAAACTGTACAGTCCATGGGTAACAACAGGGAACAACTTGCTTGAACTTTTCGATTTACTGGCATACAGTCTTTAACTTGTAACTTGCAACGTTTGTGATGTCTCCAAAGGTCTGTTTTGACATACATAGCGTAGCAAAACTTGCACGGCAGATAGTCATGTGATGTTGAATGATACGTTGCTTGCCTTTTTGGTACAATTACCCCTTTCCCAGTGGATAGGACTGAAATGTTATGGTGGTAGTTTCCCATGTTTCTGATCTTGCTTAACAAAAGATTTCGCATCGCTGAGCCTTTCCTTTGTGCCAGTGCCTTTGCAACTTCAACTTTTCCAGAATGTCTCTGTGTAAGATGTCTTGCAATTTTTACATAGGCCTTCTCACAGTAAAGACAGTAATTCTTTTTGTCATAGATACGTTGATGTGCAGTGTTTGAGGATGTCTTCACTGGGATATTTTGTTGGTGAGAGCTACAGCCAGAATCTTCAACCATTTTCCTCCAAAGTGATTTTCCTTGGATAACTTCTGCTACTTGTCCTTTAGCTTGAGCTTCATACAAATCTTCTTTTGACACTTCTTCTTCTGAAATGTCTTCATCTGACACTTCTTCTGAAATGTCTTCCTCTGACACTTCTTCTGAAATGTCTTCTTCTGAAATGTCTTCTTCTGAAATGTCTTCCTCTGACACTTCTTCTGAAATGTCTTGTTTTGACACTTCTTCTGAAATGTCTTCATCTGACACTTCTTCTGAAATTTCTTCTTTTGACACTTCTTCTTCTGACACTTCTTCTGAAGTGTCTTCTTCTGGCACTTCTTCTGAAATTTCTTCTTTTGACACTTCTTCTGGCACTTCTTGTTCTGAAATGTCTTCTTCTGACACTTCTTCAGAAATGTCTTCCTCTGACACTTCTTCTGAGATTTCTTCTTCTGGCACTTCTTCTGAAATTTCTTCTTCTGGCACTTCTGGCATTTCTTCTTCTGACACTTCTTCTTCTGACATTTTTTCTTCTGACATTTCCAGTGTAAACTGGTGTTCAGTGTTGTTCTGCATTACAGAAACACAACTTAAATGAGAATGCGACAATAACAACTTTATAAATTAAACTGTTTCTAATATAATAATAGTTTATGCAGTACTCATCTCCCATACATATAATTACACCTCTTATTACCATTTTACACTGCGATAATTCCTCTTCAAAATTAGAAGATGAATCCATGTTGTCCCTCTAAACACCCTCTGGCTTCTCTTTGTCAGTTCTCCCCAGGATGTCTATTTCCTCTGATTGTTGAGGATTAGATGTATGGGATCTGACCTGTAAAACAATAACAGTCTGTTAATCCATGTAACAAATATCAGATTTTTTTACACCAATATAGAAGCCTGCTGTTTATCTCATACCAGTCTTTTTAAGACTTCAAATGCCCATAAAACTATAATTAAACTGCCTAAATAAATATCCAAGTACTTACTTCAATCTCATTGTTTTTGCTGCCGTTGTCTTTGGTTCCAGACTGGTGTGTAAAACCTGTATATGGCATCGAATACTTTAAATACTTACATTCTTATACAACATACAATACCTTTTATCAACGATGTGAAGAGAAAAGTAAAGTTTTGGCACATACATGTAATAGACTCCAGGCATTCCTCAATGGAGGGACGTTCTTGAATCGATTTAGACAGCATTCTGCGTATAACTTGTGTTTGTCTTGACCATATTTCTTCACATTGAAGAGTAAAGTTACCCATTCTGACATTTTGGGATAGCCCAACTGGATCCTTGGAGTAGGGTAAACATGGTTGAAATGGGTGTTGCCCATCTGTCAGGATGTAATGCACCAAGCATCCTGCTACCTACAATACAGAAAGCTCATTTCAAACACTGCCCAGTAATGACCACCTAATAAAAATGTACAGAATGAATAAAACATAATTCAGTGAATTCCTTTTGTGGTTATATAACACTTGCTTTAAATGTCGACATGAAGGACGTTGAACATAGTGTGTGAATTTTTTGGCTAAAATATATATTTTCTTTTGAGAAATCACAGTGGTCCCAGGCTGAATTCTCACCCAAACCAAAGGATCCAGATTTCCCAAATCAAACAAATATAGTTCATGAGGTTGCCAATTACAAATAATAATATAACATTTAATTTAATAAAACTATTTTACTTAAAGGAGCCGTCTGGTATTTCCAGCGGTGACTAAGAATTACAACCAGTCTCTCAGTTATCTACACAAAACATGGTGGTGGAACATTGTGAATTCCATGTGTGTCTGTGGTGTGGAGATATAAACAGCTTATTCTAAGGAAATATAACAAATTATTACCTACGTCTTTAAACACCACTGAAGACATAGTTTTGTATATAATATAGCATTTCTGTCAATGGATCCTCCTAAAAATTAAACTAGGTCTATTGTTTTGTTATAAATTTAATTTTGCCTTTTTAATGCACAATTGCACACTGGTTTAAACTTTGAACTAGTTTAAATAAAGAACACCTTGATGGGATATCATCCTCATCCAGGTTAATAGGTTTTAACTTTTTTTTTTAAACCTGATTTACCTGGATATCAGATTCTTTCTTGTACTTGCATTGCATGCCTCCAACATCTTCATAACTTGACCAAGAAAATGATCCAGCCATTTGAGAGTGCAATGTGGCTTGGGCCAGATCCAGTTTCCTGCTTGCTCCAAAGTCTGCGATGTATAGTTTATTGGAGATATCTGTAGAAAGGTACAAATTTTCATAAAAACCCACATCCTCATATGCTCACATATTTTAAATGCAAATATCTGCTTATAAATCTATATTATAGCATAATCACCGCTGTGACACAGACTGCTCTTACCAAATAAAATGTTTTCCGGCTTCAGATCTCTGTGCAAAATTCCACATGAATGCAGTTCCTGAAGTCCTTTGAGCAATTGCTGGCAGATCTCTAGTCTTCGGCTGTCTGTCAAGCATTTTCTTTCAGGAAAATCCTTGTTTTCAATGAGTTCCATCAAACTGTATTCACA
The DNA here is from genome assembly GCF_049309525.1 of Garra rufa. NCBI lineage: Eukaryota > Metazoa > Chordata > Actinopteri > Cypriniformes > Cyprinidae > Garra > Garra rufa. The sequence continues at coordinate 20,041,541 of NC_133385.1, forward strand.
AAGAGGGGAGACAAAATAGGCAAAGTAAGAGTCTTCCAACACTTTAATAGGTTGTAAAAGATGTTTTGCTTGTAAAATATTTGAACAAAGGAAATTAGCCATTTCTATTTCAGTTTTGGCAACATGTTTTGCCACTCGTTTCACTGCAACTTTTTTTTTGCAAAAGAGTCCTGTGAATATCTCTGCAGCATTGCATCCATTTGCAATCTTCATGTCTGTGTTGATGAAAAGGTCATCAATTTGCATCACGCCAGGCTTTGAGTCCAGGTTTTCCAATGATCCCATCCATCGTGATTCCTGTAACATGCATAAAAGCATAATGGGAAAATAATATAATATCATATTTAACTGTAAAATGACCAAACAGTGTATTCCTTAGACAAATCAATTAATGAAACAGACATCTCTCTCTATATATATATATACCTTATTTGCACTTTTCTCTCCGCATGAGGAGGTTTTCTGGGAAACAGTCTATTAAAAGAATTGATATTTAGAGTGTCAATGCATTTATCATGGTTACAGTAATTAGTTAACAGACTAACAATTAACTACTTCAACAGCATGTATTTGTCTTAGTAAGTAAATAATAATTTGTTATCATACTTATGGATTATAAATTAACATAAAAAAAATTTATTACATTAACAAAAATGAACAAATACTGTAACAATTGTATTGTGTTAGTTCCTCACTATTTTATATTTAAAAAAATAAATACAATTTGCACAGCAGTATTGCAGAGGATAAGATAATTATAATATTAGAAGACGTGGTACATACATGTCTCCGTGGGCAGTCAGGATCTCTGTAGTCATACATAATTTCTTGTCCTGCATTTATTGTTGTTATGGCAAATGCACAAAGATGTGGTCTTTTCTCTTCATCCATTACCTATTGGTCAAAAAATAAATAAAAAATAAATAAACACAAGTTACATATTTTGTAATCATGTAAAAATTATGTTACATTCGAGATGGGATTGTATAAAAGAAAACAAGGAAAAGTATAAGAAAATATTTATAGACTTACTATTTTAATTTTGCTATTTGGCTTTATGTGATCATCATTTATAAATCTTCCAAGTCTGTCTGTATCCTTGCTGCCATCAACACTGTGTGGTCAAATGTTTTCAGAAACAATGTTGAATTTTTAAAATGCATAATTATCTTTAATTATCTCATTAATTAGTTCATTAATGTCTTACCAGTAAGACTGTCCCTGTAAGGAGTAGAAATACAAAAATATTGCATCTTCAGCTGAGTACTCTTTGAAAAGAGCCTCTCCTTTAGATCCAGTGATATGTTTTCCAGCAAACTCCAACAGGAATTCTCCTGGCTCAATGTTCTTGGTGGCAAATACCCCAAAACCTAGAAAAGAGAGTATTCATAAGATTAACATAAAAGCACTGTCCACTTTCTTTCCAACTGAGAACTACGTGAAAAAATAAAGAGGACACAAACACACCTACACTACAGATATTGAAGTAGAGACATCTGCATCTTATCTTAACATAAATCCTGGCATGGGGTTAACAGATAGCTAAAACCATTGAAAACACTATGAAGTGTCAGAGCAATTTTTGGTTTAATGATTTTACTACACAAAGAGACACCAGTTCCCTGTTATAAAAAGAAAAAAATAATCACAATGACACTTAAACATCAGCTTTAGCCATCTAAAAATCTCTATGAAAGATGTTGAAGGTATAAACTTAAAGCTTTATGTTGACTGTTGTATTAAATATCTTTACTTGAATTAAAGTATCAATGTTATAATGTTATTCAATTCACAAAATATAATAAAACTAACTGGCAATATTTTATACATTAAGTCAACATAAAAGTTTAAGTTTAAACCTTAGTAACCTTAAGTTAAAGTAAGAAATGACAAAGCAAACTAAAAACACATTGCAATTCACCATCCAACAGGGGACCAGAGTCAACTTGTTCATTAAAATCACTATTTCAAATTATCTGCATATACAGTCCACTTTTTTCCAACTGAAAACTACTACAAAACATAAAGAGCATACAACACACCTACACAACAGATATTAAGTAGAAACATCAGCGTCTTATCTTAACATTTAACACTGGTAGTGGGTTAACAGATAGCTAAAACCTCTTCACCATCCAACATTCATTAGCTACTAAACTGAGTTTTTAATTTAGTTTTGCAAAGCCACATAGTATTGAGGGTAGAATCGCAACTTACCTTTTCCTTGACTGATGAATCTTTTTTCAAATGAGTCTTTATCTTTCCCAGAAGCAATGAAGTGCAAAGCTTCCTTTTCAGGCAGGGCTGTAGTACTCGAGTCCGGTCTTGGACTCGAGTCTGGTCTCGAGACCGTTTTTTTATGGTCTCGGACTTGTCTCGGACTCGCTGGTATTCGGACTCGGACTTGTCTCGGTCTCGGCCACTGGTCTTGCCAAATATGGCTTTTGGTCTCGACCGAGTCCAGATGTCTTTATTATGTTCCCAGTAAGCACACATTTTAAACTTTTTTTTTTCATTTTAATTTTTTCATTTCACCCGCCGGAATTTAATTAAAATATTATTTTTCGTCACGTCATCTGCCCGAACGACCCATCACTACCAATAACCAATCACAAAAACAAAACAAAAAAAGTAATAACCAATCACACACTAGATTATATTTGAACGGCACGCTCTGCATCTGCGTGCCCTGCTAACGTTAATTTTCATTGATTCACACACACTCTAACAAACGAAAATGTCTTCCAATTCTGCCATCATCAAGTTTGCTTATAAAAATCACCAGGAATTTATCAGCGCTGCACTTAAAAAGAAACACAGGGCAGACTGCAAATTCTGCAAAGCAACAATTTCGGAAACCTGTGGGACAACGTCAAACTTCGTCAGACACCTGCAGAGGAATCATACATCGCGGTAAGTTAACTGCAGAGCTGGAGCTGCTAAGCCTTGACTATGTGTTAATGTTAACATTAGCTAACATAGCAGAAGATAAAGGTAATGTTCTTGGACATAAATTTATAATAATTTACGTCTGGTATTACTGGTTTCATGAGGTAAAAAAAAAAAAAGTTAACTAGCGCAAACTAAGATTCACGTTTAACTAGCATTAGTAGGGACGTTCTAAAACGCTTAACGTGAAAAACGCTTAACGTACGTAAAAAACGACCAGGAAACACCAAATTTCTGTCAAACCTTACTTGGAACAAACACTAACTAACTACTATCAAAAGAACGAGCCCTTATTCCACAGAGAAAGTTAATAATATCACGTTAAGCGTTTTCTCCCCCATAGAAGTCCATTATAAGGAAACAGCTTAACGTGGTTTAACTTACCATACCTCAACAAAGACGAGGGAAGACCAAACTTCTGTTAAATTTTACATATAATAAATAACGAGCTCTTAGTCAGCATATAAAGTGATCGCCCTCCATAGAAGTCCATTATAAAAAACATGTTAAGCTTTTTCCTTAATGGAGTTCTATAGGGAGAACACGCTTAACGTGATATTATTCACTTTGTGCTGAATGAGATCAGCAGCAAGTATTTATTATAAGTAATATTTGACAGAAGTTCGTTTTTCCCCAGTCGTTGTTAAGATACGTTAAACCACGTTAAGCTGTTTCCTTATGGATTTCTATGGGGGACGCTTAACGTGATATTATTCACTTTATCTGTGGAATAAGGGCTCGTTCTTTTGATAGTAAGTTAGTGTTTGTTCCAAGTAAGATTTGATAGAAATTTGGGGTTTCCTGGTCGTTTTTTACGTACGTTAAGCCACGTTAAGCGTTTTTCACGTTAAGCGTTTTAGAACGTCCCCCATTAGTAACGTTAGACACAAGCATGTCCTGCACGTCTCTGAAATAAATGAAAATGGAACGGAGCAAAGTATATAGCCTATATTTATTACGTGGCTTGGTTGAATTCTAATGTAGAATGCGGTCTGTTATTAAGAAATAGCAGACCACATTCTACATTAGTATTCAACCAATTGAATGCAAGTATAACACACCATTGCCATGAAAAACAGAGCATTGCTATGGACGCAGGATTCTAACCGTAGAGACGGAACTGACTATTTTCTTTAGCCGAAGCAATACAGTCGTTTTTTAATCAATAAACTCCTTTTTAAATCAATATTTTGTGTCAAAGTATTACATATTGCGGAGTTGCTTGTTAATTTATATCACTGAGTAACATAACTTTGTAGTTAACATGTTATCACTGTGTGTGTAGTGATCTGATCTGATCATAATAAACTGTAAATTAGGCTAACGTTATGTGCATTTAAATAGAATGTGACTTATGAGAGAGTGTGAGTGGCTACGATCTCAAAGGGAAGGCTGCCTGTTGAAGGGCGCAGCAAATAACATTTTCCGTAGCATGCTATATTTAAGATCAAAATATTCAACCCGAACCCCCAAAAAATGAAGTATAGGCTATATTTGTGTTGCCATTTGAAAGCTGCATATAGCAATTACATGGTAATTTACAACTTATGTCAGGCATATTTTCTGTGTCTGCAGTATTTCTCTTCTGTAACATAACAGACATTTTTGAATATGTCCAGTCAGAAAAAAGTATACTGTACTTGTTTGAGACAGAATTAAACACAAAAAGGGCTTTCCCTTCATGTCAGTGTCTGTACACAGCTTTGAATGCCATTTCAGTTTCATAGAACATTTAATAAACAAAGAAAGCCATTTATTAGGCTAATAGTTTGACAATCCAGACACAACTTTATTTAGTTTTTCTCAGTATATGGAGTGGACATTAATGAATGATTGGGAATACAGATTTCACTTCTCTTTAAATAAAGCTTATTATCTGCCTGTTATTCAGTTCCAACACTCATAGATGCTTTTGTATTTCCATCTCCAGTCTGCAGGAGTATCGGCAAGGACTTCAACAGGGGAATTCACAGCCAAAGATTGATGATGCATTTCAGCAGCAACCATTGCAAGTTCAAGTTTACAATGCTTCTTCATCAAGGCAGCAGGCTATCAACCAAGCGATCACCCATGAACTTATCATTGGCTGCTGTCTACCTATATCAATCGTGGAAAATGAACATTTCAGACATTTTTTACACACCATGGATGAAAGGTACACCCCAATCTCCAGAACAACGATAACCAGCAAACAGATACCTCAACTAGTGATGAAAGTGAAAGAGTGCATCAAGTCCAGTCTGGTAGATCAGAAATCAATCTCTGTAACTGCTGATATATGGTCAGACCGCACAATGAGATCTTACCTGGGAGTCACAGCTCATGTTCTCAACTCTTCGACCAGTGGGTATACTCTAAACGCCTACCTGCTGGACTGCAGGAGATTCAAAGGGCGTCACAGCTCTGAAAACATTTCAACTGCATTTGATGAAATACTAGATGACTACAATATCAGTGATAAGGTAGATTTTATCATCACTGATAATGCTGCTAACATGAAGAAGGCTTTTAAAGTCATTATGGCAGACCACTCAGATGACAGTGAGGATGACAGTGAGGATGAGGAGGACATGGTGGGGGAACAGTTAGATACGGACTTTCTTCTTGGTTCCCGTCAACGGCTATCCTGCTTTGCCCACAGTCTTCAACTGGTTATCGGGGATGGGATGAAAGAAGTAAAAGTGATGTCTCGGGCAATCTCAAAAATGGCCAAACTTGCCAGTCTGCTGCACAGTAGCACTGTCTTTAAGGATCGATTTGAGGCTGTTTTTGGAAGTGGTAAAAGCATTCCAGTCTCAAATGTCACAAGGTGGAATTCGCAATTCAGACAAATACAAGCAGTCATCGAATTAGATCATTCTGCACTAACTCAGATGTGCTCAGTTGACTTTGAGAATGTTGTCCTCAGCTCACGTGAATGGGCCCAGTGTAGAGAACTTACACAAATTCTTGGACCGTTTGCTGAGGCCACTGAATTGACCGAGGGTGACAAAATTGTTACCATCAGCATGGTTGTCCCTACTGTCCTCGAGCTACATTCTCATTTAACAGAAATGGATAGTGAAAAGAGACTCTGTAGTCCACTGACCAGGGGCCTCATGTACAAAGACTTGCGTTGAATTATTACTAAAACATTGCGTACGAACAAAGCTGTAAATGTGCGTACGCAGTAAAAAAATCAGATGTATGAAACACTGCGTACGCGGAATTCCACGCATATCTCTTTGTACATCCGAATTAACGTGAAATTGAGCGCACATGCACGAGCGCAAAACCCCTCCCTGCCTCCTCCCCCGTATTAATATGGTAATGACTCCACTTTGGCAAAACCAAACGAAAAAGCAAGCAAGAGAAACTTAACAGAATGTGATTTGAAGGTGCTCCTCACCGGTAGACCAAGATTTGCAAGTTTGTAAAAAAAAAAAAAAAAAAAAAAAAAAAAAAATAGAGTGGGAGAGTTTAGCTGACGCGGTTAACGCAGTGGGGTTTGAACATCGCACTATGAACGAATTAAAAAAGAAATGGTCCGATGTAAAGGTGCAGGTGGAGAACAGCGGCGACTTAGCCTACGTTTCAGCGCATCAGTCAGAGTCATAGAGCGCAAGCAGATGAACATCGTTGTCTTGTAACGGTAAAATATCTTGTTTGAATAAGTGCAACGTTGTCTTTATGAAATAAACAATAGTAGGCCTATGTCTATAAAGGTTCATATAATGCCTCACCACACGGTGTGATGTTGACATAATGTGATTTAGTTTGACACAAAGCAACCGAGTGATCCTTGTCAGCTAGGTAAAATATTTTATAAGAAATTTCTATTTTGATTTTATGGTTATCTGCTGAATTTGCTGATGCTTGTAAATTACATGATGTAATTTATTAACATTTCATCATATTATATAGCCTATATAGCCATTGAGAGGGACATCCCAGTGGATCGCAGTGTTGCTTGAATTAGTTTACATAAGAGATATATATATATATGCCCCTCAAAAGGTCTGTGCACGGCTCTGGTGCCACCGGCATTTCAGCTGCCAAATCGCCCGCTCTACAAGTGCGAGAATGGGCATCATTGTATCTGCGCTCTTGGTCAGTTTGTGGGTTGTTGAGGGGGGTTAACAGCCATGTCTTTAATGGATAACCGCGGTCTCCTGATATGCAGTTAAATAATTACGCTCAATAAAATAAAATAAAGTAAAACTTAGCTGTTTCCGATTCACGTATCCAAATTGTTCTTCAGATGGCGCCTTTATAGCAATGTCCGTGCAGTCGATCGCTTGCGCTTACATTAGGAAAACCGGTGATCGCTGCAAATTGCGCTTTGTTTGGCTGGTCAACTGCATGGTATGGAAATCTTATATACCTGCTAGACATGCGGATGATCCCGTCCCATACAGCTGGCATTGCACGGCTCAAAGACGACTGGCTTAACCCCGAGCGATCTGCCAGTTCCCTTTGGAAAGAACAATTTGCCAGGAAACCAAGCGTTATCAGCACCTTTAAGGGAACGGGTAATGCGTGGCTCCTCGCTGTCTCCAAATTTGGACCCAACTCAGGAAAGAGCTCCAAGAGGATAGCTCTTGGAAATCTGAAACGGCTTATAAGCCAGTCATCATCGTGGGCCAGAAAATCACTGTGATCCCTAAACGTTCCCTTCGGATTCGGCCATTGATGTATAAGGACAACATTGCCATAGACCAAGGGTTGTATACATTTGCAAATGCTTTTATATGTTCTAAATCACATAATTGGTAGAAAAATATTGTCTCAATTAACCCATTTTATCAATTATAAATTAATAGCAATGTTTTTCACATGTGTTGGTGCGATACTTTGTAGTGTGCAATTTAAAATAATTGCCTCTAGGAGTCGCCAAGGGAAATAAAACAAACACACGCACAAAAAATACACGTACGCCAGACATGGAGTTGGCGTGGATCAACGCACATTCTCACGTTAATTTCATCGTTAGTAAATCCAAACGTGAGCGTGAAATCTGGCGTACGCAAAGTTTTTGTGCGTACGCAGCGTTGATACATGAGGCCCCAGGGCCCTCAAAGCCTCACTTAAGAGAAGATTTGCCTGCATCTTTGTTGGATTGCGAATGGCAGAAGATCATGGCCTTGATTTGCCATTTGGCCATGATATATACATGCTGGGAGCGATGCTGGACCCCCAGTTCGGGATGAACTGGGTTGAGATGGATGTCAGAACCAGTGGCAGTGCTACCACCATACAAAATACTAAGAAGGAACTGCAGAACTCACTAACAGGTATTTATTTCAAATGCCCCCCTTTAAAGTGCAGTGTATTTGCAAGGATATTGAAGTGGAAGAAGTAAGTCAAATTTATTTCTGTTTTCTTCTTTTCCAGACAGCTTGATCACTCAGGCTAAGAAAGTTGACCTGGACATCTGTGAGGAACCCACAGAACCAACCCAGGATTCTCCCCCAAATGCCAAGATTCCACGGCTCCTGGCAAAATATAAAACTCACAAAAAGAACAATTCCACCCATGGATATCATCCAAGTGTCAACAGTGAGGTAAATGCATACCTGGAGGATATTCAGAGCTGTCCAGCAGAGCAGGATGCCCTTGTATTTTGGTTAAAAAACAAGGACAAATACCGTCATTTGCATGCCCTAGCTGTCAAAGTGCTTTCTGTTCCTGCTTCTTCAGCACCAGTTGAAAGAGTGTTCAGTGCTGGAGGGCTCATTATGAGGCCCCATAGAGCTAGTTTAGGAGCAGAAATGCTCTCCTCCCTTATATTTCTCAAGTGTAACAAAACACTTTTGTAAAACTGAATAGTTTTACTTACCTCACCTGCAGACAGAATGCTACACTGTAAAAGTCGATAATTTACTCAGATTTGTTTTTCTTGTTATAGTTCATGTTAAAAAAGCTTTTGAAGAATACACCGTTGTACAAATGCTTGTACTGTTAAAGGTTGTATCAGCGATTTCTAGCCTAAAACATAAGTGTCAATTTCAGCTTACCTTTCTTCAGGATCCGCTCGCTGCCTGCCCCATAAATTGTCTGTGAAAAAACCGCGTCTCTCTGGTCAGCCTAGGGTCCGAGATATGCCAAAAAAACAATCGGTACTACCAACCTTTCCACACAAAAACAAACAGTGTTCCAACCAATCAGCGTCAGGGATTTGGTGTTGTGGACTTTCGCTCCGCCTCCCTCACATCCCTGCACCAGTAGGAAAGTCCACAACACCAAACCCCTGACGCTGATTGGTTGGAACCACTGATCTATAATAGAGAACTGGATTGCTCATGACGTCATAAAAGTGAAGCCACCGCGCCGCCATATTAGTATTCCCTACTATTCGCATACATTCCATTGAATGAATAGGAGATCATACGATTTCATTGAGAAAACATCACATAACAAGTCAGCGTTTTTATATCTGAAGTCTCACTGTGCATTTTTACAACGCAAACGTCCTAAGCATGTAAACGGTTATTTGTTTATTGTCGGGAATTCCCTCTGCTTATTAAAAATGTACGTTCATAAAGCCTACATTACAGTCATGTACATCAGATAAGCATAAACATCGGGCGTTCAACATATGTTTACAAAAGAAAACGTGCTCATAAATCTGAATAATCACTGTTTATGTCATTTTGTTGTATTTATTCGTACAGTAGGCTAACTGCATGTTTCAACAATACTTTTGTTATTAATTCGTTTATTGTATGTTATATTATTATATATTCATTAATAACATTATTAATTTTGAAGCAGGTAATGATTTGTTCATTAAATTAATAATTCATTCAACATATATACGCAGCATTTTACTCACATGGAAACAGTAATGTTAGTAAATCATTACAGAATTTGGTGATTTGAAGAGACTGAAATAGATGCTGCTCATTAAAAAAAAACGCACCATACCGCGCTGACTACTTAAAGACATTAAGCTTTATTTCAAAGATTTTAATTTATAGTACAAGAGCAATATTGTACAATCGAAACAATTTCAGGTAGGCTACTAATACCATATACACGGTTTTGTTTATAATTTCCTGCATAATTGGGTACATAAATATATTTTCGTTTTGGTTCAAATAACTCACCTGTGTCTGCAAGTGCGCGGCTGACACACCCACCTAAACGATTTCAATATATATCGCTTATCCAGCCCGAAAAGACCATAAACATTCCAGATAACATCTTAAGTATAATTTATTTACATACACATATCCTCAAAACTAATGATGTGTGAATGAAACGCTTCAAATCGGGTGATTTTAGGTCAGTGGTTTACATGCGAATTCAATGGCGCACTCTGCCGGTAGGGAATAGTAAGATGGCGGATCGAACACTTCCGGTGGCTTCACTGCCTAACGGCATTTTAGAACGCAATGAGCAATCCAGTCATTATATAGATCAGTGGTTGGAACACTGTTTGGTTATTTGTGGTGTGTTGATAGCGCCGATTGTTTTTTTTGGCATATCTCGGACCCTAGGCTGACCAGAGAGACGCGGTTTTTTCACAGACAATTTATGGGGCAGGCAGCGAGCGGATCGTGATGAAAGGTAAGCTGAAATCGACACTTTATGTTTTAGGCTAGAAATCGCTGATACAACCTTTAAATTTACTGTGAAAAAATTATTCTTATGAATTTCTTAAACACCTGATGAATTTATTTTAAAATTCTGCAGTTTGTCCTCAAATAAAAAGAACTGATGTTAAATTACACTGTGTTCAATGTTGTTTAACCAAACTTGAATGTCTTTCCTAACCAGGTCCAAATAACAATATAATACAATACAATATTTTTTTCAGGGAAGGCATAAACCAACCATATATATATACCAACCACAATATAGCTTCACTGCAGATGTACAGTAGTGTAGAAAAGAAGTGACCAGTATTACAGAGTGTACCCCCTCTGTAATACTGGTCACTTCTTTTCTACACTACTGTACATCTGCAGTGAAGCTATATTGTAATTTAGTTGCTTAAATGTTCAGTACTAGTACCTAGCATTGGTAATAGTAGTGGGTTGGTGTTTGTATATCAGTTCTAACACTGCTATTATGAGGTATCACCATATGTCATCATTCTGTTTTCTTTAGATTAATAGATTATATGATATCAAGGGGAATGTCTATACTTAAAAATCATGGGTGTTGTGACACTGTTTTTGCTTTTAGATCAACAAATAATAACCCAAAAAGATTGTCTTGATGATGTCATGCATAAGACTTTTTTTTCCTGTCCTGGACTCGGTCTTGACTCGGACTCGAACTTTTTTGGACTCGGTCTTGTCTTGGACTCGAGCCTCTTTGGACTCGGTCTTGACTTGGACTCGACTAGTCCTGGTCTTGGACTTGTCTTGGACTCGACAAAGGTGGTCTTGACTACAGCCCTGTTTTCAGGACAAACGCTTCCGGGTCTCATTTTCTAAAACAAATGGAAGAATGTTTTATATAAGATCTGCATATGTCAATCATTAAATATCATAATATAAAGAATGTGCAACTTACCTTTTACTTTGTAGAGAAAAAGATGAGATAAGAAATGGCTTAGAAACAGTGGTGGAAAGAGTACTGAAAATTTGTACTCAATTACAAGTACCGTTACATTGCTGAAATTGTACTCAATTACAAGTAAAAGTACTGGTGTTAAAAATGTAATTAAGTAAAAGTACAAATTACTCTTCATAAAAACTACTCGGAGTACTAATTACTTTTTAGCTGGTTATTGAATTATCCATAATTGCTGAATCAGACAAGATTTAGACAACAAAGCACACACTATACAAATTAAATTATAGGTTAATCACCCTATATATTTTCAATTCATTACATAACACAATAAGCAAAAAAAAAAACAAAAAAAAAAAAAACAGTATGCCTAACTAATATATATTTATGATATTAAAACAAGTACACAGTAAGCAATGCAATAAGAACAAATTAACATTTAAATAGATTTCCCCCCCTAAGACATTTAGCATGGAAAGAAACCCCAGCTTTTCCACAACATATGGGCACCATATATTTTGCAATATCCATTGCAACTGCATCAGTGATCGCTTTCCACCAGTCCCCATTCTTATTATAATGGAAACAGTAAATGTTTGTAAGACATAAGACGTATATATATATATATATATATATATATATATTTCCATGCTTTTCTCTTGCAGTTATATTGTATATAAAAATATTAAATTTTGAATGCAGAAATATTAAATGATTTAAATAAATGAAACGATCTGCCAGCAGGTGGCAGCAAGAATCATATCATCGTTCGAACCGCTGGTTCACTCAGAATAAGTGAGCTGCTTTTATGAATGGGAAATTGAATCATTTCACTAGATTCGTTTAAATACGCACGTTCATTCATAAACGCTCAGAGGCTCAGATGTGACTTGTTTCAGGCTACTTTTGACCACGAAATTAGGCAATAGTGTTATAGTCAGACAATAACTTCTTTTTTATTTAACTGCTGTGTTAAATCAATATCTCATATACAAACTCCCTTAAAAATTATTAAAAGCTGTTACTCATCTTGGATGACGCAATATCACAAAGCTCTATTATAATCAGCAACGCTCGCTATACTGTACAATCAGTCTCTTATTTACACTCTCTCTACACTTTGTTTCTGAAAGGATTCGTGAGATATGTCCGTGATATATTACTCTACGTTGTAAAAACACGTAGAAACCTTTGAAGATCCGCTGAGCGCAAACACAAATATGCTGATCGGTCCGGCTAACTGGCTAACAAGCAGCTAATCATATCCCTTTAGTGGCTCCCATTATTTTTTTCCGTGCCTTTCTGAAAACAAATATATACAGTATCTTAGTGTGTTTCTAATATGGTGAATTCACGGGGGGAGGGCTGAGCCCATTCGGAACTGCTGGAGCCCAGAGCATCAGCGGATATTAAAGAGAATTTCATTCAAACAAATCGATGTAAACTACACATTCGAGTTAATTGATCTAAAATCGATTTATCGCCCAGCCCTAATTCTAGTGATGATTATCTTATAAATAGCGCGCCGAAAAAAAATAAAAAAAATAAACGGAACTTGTTTTTCGGTTCAAATACTATACCAGGCTTTTCATTGGTCCGTTAAGAAGAGATATTTTTATTGGCTACCGAAATGCCGGTCAGTGGTTACAATATAATATTCAAATTGCAGTACTCTGTAACGAATTGTGATTTTAAAAGTAATTAAGTAAATTACTCAGGTTAATTTGTACTCAAGTACAAGTAAAATTACAGACTTAAAATTATACTCATGAAAGTACAAATACCCAAAAAATGTACTTAATTACAGTAACGTGAGTAGTTGTAATTCGTTACCTCCACCACTGCTTAGAAAGCACAGTTTTTTTCCTATGTAGTCCCTTGTAGGTGAACACAGTGTAGATTAACAAATGAACTAGATTAACAAAACGATTTTTTTAAATTCTGAATGTAGCTAGGCAACGTAGGAAACAATATAGCTGAAGCTTATAGTCTTCCAAAGTTGTGGTCTTCCAAATAGGAAAGGAGAAGAGTCTGTGAGGACCACGGATATATATACACTGTATCTGGGCAATGATTGGTCCTTTGGAAAGGCCAGAATTGGCCTCATTTTTTGGTATAGAAATGCAAATTTTTCTGTAACTGAAACGAAACAGGCATTGAAATAAGACTAATGGGTGAGACTAATGTTGAGTTTCAGCTGTAAATGTGAAAACGGGCCGTTTGCATTTCTTACAAGGTCCCTAAGCAAACCTTTCACACATCCAAGGAGTGTGAGACTTAATCCTAAAGATTCTTTTGTAGAGAATTTTGGTTAGCTCAAAGAATTTAAGATGATCAATATATGTGTGTATATGCATGAGACTATTTCTCTCATCACATATACACTGCAAACTCCACCAGGTCTTACGACCAATGAATAGGATGAAATGAGTTATTTAAAACATACATTTCAGTCAGGGAAAGTAGTCTAACTCACCGGAAATCGTGTATAATAATCGTCATTAAATATACGCGATTTCCAATTTCTGATCAGTAACAGTAATGATGATATCGACTTGAAACACAAAACACAAATAGACAGAGAACGCGTGTGAGAGAGAGAGAGTGAGAGAGAGAGAGAGAGAGAGAGAGAGTAGGAGAGAGAGACAGAAAGTGAGTTTGCAAGGGACAGGAATGGAAACAGTTCTGAACAACCTGAAATCGTTTCTTTTATAAAAACGCCTAAAACGCAGCTATCTACGTTTGTAGAAAGGACGGATACTTGCAAGCTTGTTGTTGTTGTGTATTGGTTTCGTTTGTGTTCAGTTCAGAAAGTCCTTTCCAGTTCCTTGAGAGTATTGCAGGCCTCATCTCCTTATGCTAGGTGAGCCGCTCCTCCCCCCCCCCCCCATGGATCTGGGGGGGGGGTGCGAGTTGGCGTGTGTTCGAGTCCAGTAGAAGGGAAGAGAGGGAGAGCGAAGAGCGTGTGCGCGCCTTTAAACTCTTGAAGAGTAACGCCCCTCAGTGTGGGCTTGCCCAATGAGAGAGGCTGAATCCCAAGCGGGAGATTTGGAGTTTTATGACTCTTTGTCTGAAAGCAAGGCAATTTTGCATTGTATATTCATTCGAATCTACTAGGGATTCATGAAACTCTGATATGTTACATGTGTATCATCATAGAATATGCATCATCTTTCAGATTATCAAAATGCGAATTCAGAGATACCAAACATGACCATGTGGTTACACCACACAACACATCCATCCATATCTATAGTAACACATACCTAAAAACATTACACAATACAAAGACAAGATACCCAAACCACAATGACATACACACTGACTTGAGGATTGGTGTGTTCATTCATAGGAAGGTTTGTCAAAGAATTAATGAACGAAGTCAGTTACTATTGCAGTCTGTTTAAGAGAAAGTTGGTTGGGGAAATTGCGCTTCACATACTTTTGAGTCGTAAAGTCCATCTGGTCTGACAGAGGTGTCCTGGTCACTATAGCAACCGGGGCCTTGTGGGCCATCTGAGACTCGTCGGCACCTACAGTGGGGACTGGGTGAAGGGGGGTCTGTGATTGTTTGATACTCTAATAAACAATTGTGTGTTTGATTGGTCCAGACACTACATATCCCCTCTTTCGAACGTTGTTGTCCGTCCAACAGACAACAGCGAGCGACGTCAAAGGTGCGGAACAATCAGACATGCACCCAGCACTCACGGCTGGAAGAGAGAGGTGGCTCTCTGGAGATTGGTGCTTCAAGGAGTGGCTGCGGTGCCGTGGTCGACGTTATCAGGTGTGATAATGTAGACGGTGGCAAGGTATGGGTCCTCGAGCTTGTGCAGCAGGTGTCGAGGCAGTGTCACTTGTCACCCTGACCCAAGTTGGTCTGTGTCAGGTGGTTGTAGTCTAGCAGCTGTGGTCCCTGCAGTCTAGTAAAGGTGGGCAGCAGGAGGGCAGCAGGTGGCTGTTAGCCATCTGCTTTGCTCGAACGTCACCAGTCTGATGTTGGTAGGGTCGGCACTGACTTGAGCTTGCCTGAGTTGCGTTGGCAGAGTTCTCGCTGTTGGGCCTGTGGGCCCGTTGCTCTATTCAACATTGTCTGGCGGCTCCTGGGGTGTCGTGTGGTTTTACAGGATGCTCCTTCCCTTGGAGAAATCTAATGCGGTGTTGCATTGGGCAAGGAGCCAGAGGTTTGTCTTTTCAGTTCTTTTCAGTGGTGTTTCATTCAAGGAGCTCTTTGTTAGCATCAGAAACTCTGTTCTGGAAAAGCAGGCGTGTCCAGCTGTCCTTGTGGGTGTCGGTTAACTTTGGTACTCGGAGACTTGCAGGTTCAGTTCATTTACCTCCTGTCTGAGGCCCTTGAGGGTGTGGGCCAAGGAGAAGACGATGCTGCTCAGCTCCTGGTTGTCCAGGCTGGATGTGGGTTGTCCATTTGTCGCAGTCCTGCTGTTCCTTTCTCTGCCATTGCAGGCCGTTGGCTGCTTTAGGCTGAAGGATGCCGTTCTCTGTACTCTGCTGAGTCTCCAGTTGGTCCTGGTGAGTGGCAGGGCTGGATGTCCGAGACACGCTGGTTCACAGTTCCTATTGTGAATCTCGCTGGCTGCGGCATGCTTTTGGCTTCCTGCGCTCTTTGGATGCAGGTGTCGCACTCGGGCATGTTTCACTGAAGTACTGGTGAGCAATGTAGGTGGTGACACGGGTGGTCTCTTAGTTGACACGGGTGTCGTTTCTGGTGCCATCTGGTGGTAAACGTTCACAGATGTTTCTCGTCGACTGACTGCTTTGCATCGTAGAGAGGCTGTGTCGTTTGAAATCCGCTGGTTTCGAGCTGGCATCAAACTTAGCATATTCTGATGTCCTCTGTCACTGCATGCTTGGCAGTGCGCCACTTTTGCATTGGTAGTGGCTTTGGTACTCTGGTGTATTCTGCACGGTGCATCTTGGGCATACATCAGCAATGACCCCCCTTTGTTCCTGGAAAGCTGGGAGCTGTGGCGGTGTTTGGTTATCAGGAACAAATGTGAGGATGTGTCATCTAGATGCGGCATGTGTGTGACATCACTGAGTTGTTTTCGGCTTAGTGCCTTAGTGTGGTCGGACAGTGCAAAGTGTCAGCATTGCTTGGGAGCAGTGGAGGCTGCTTTAGCAGAGCTATTTTGTAGGTGGAGCCAGTGTGCATGGGTGTGATGCAGGCGGCGTAGCAGCGTGAGGGGTTTGCTTGTGGCTTAGAAGCGATGCTTGGGTTGGGTGGGTGGGTTTTTTGTTGTTGAAAACCTTAGGCAGCCACAAAATCCCTCAGTTTTTTACTGGGCCTTTCACTGTTTTTCCACGAATAGCGTGTAATGTTCTTATTGTGATGGCAATGCTTGTCTGGAACGGTTGTTGATGCTCGTCTGTTTCAAACTGAGCTTAGCCTACTTTGAGTCTATGCAGGTTAGTAATTTTCAGAGGGAGTTCTTGCGACTTGCTGTGACACAAGGGTTGATCCGATTGCCGTCACTCGTGCTGTGATGTCAGGTGGCCCGGCTTAAGGTGTTGCAGTGGGACAGGCTTGTCGTTTTCCACTAGGTACCTGCTCTGGGCGTGTCTTGCCTCGCTCTTGGGTCTATGAGCACATGGGTTTGTGTGCGTGGGATCCTTGGTCTGCAGGCATTGACAGTTATAAACATCACACAGTGGTGGCAGGTCTCTGTGATTCCCTTTGTCTTCTGGTGTGCTTGGCACATCGCTGGATGGCTTGTGCAGCGCAGCTGTTGTCATCTGGGTGCTGGGCTCTGCTGAGAGCCTTGTACATGACATTAGTTCTGCATCATCGTCATATGTGGAGAGCAGCTTGGCACCATTTCTGAGTGGCCATTTTCCTTTAGGCTCTTCATGACGGAATTGTTTAAAGTCTTTGAAATACCTGAATGGTATGTACACTGCAAAAGATTGCTTTTCAGAAAGGGGGTGTGGCTTCTAGAGTGGGCACTGCTTCACGTATTCCATTGAATGTGTGTGCAGCATTAGGGTTTTAGCCACACTGTGTTTTGAGCCGAACAGTGACCCCTTTTGGTGAATGCAGGTAGTTCGTTCGCCAGAGTGTAAACATCTGGGAGTAATCTTATCTAGCAAGGCTTTCTCGCAGTTGAGGGAGTATCGTAGGGCTGTGAGAAACAGGACGTAGCAGGTTTTGCATTGTCTATTCCAGGTTAAGTTCAGAGCACAGGTGTCCTCAGTGTTGGCCTGCACTGATCTCAGATCACTCCCACACAGTGATGTCGCTGCGTGTTCAGCTCCCATACACCACTGTATGTTTGTTCACCTTGGTCAGTCAGACGTCCCCCCTTGGCATGGGGCAGCTGGACAATCACTTTGCTAATCTTTATTGCCTTCTGGTGCTTGGCTGTTTTCCGGCGGTCTGTAGAGTCCGCTGAATCGAGCGATCGCTGTACGGAAGAAGGCTGTAGCATTTGGGTGGTGACTCACAGTGTGATGTGGATATCGGAGGGGAAAGATTTTCTGGCGTTGATGCCATCTTCCCTTGGTGCCTGTCGCGTTGTCTCACGTAGGCTCAGATGCTGGTCGTAGCAGTCGTGTTCTTAGCTGCTGTATTCAGTTTTGACAGTTTTGACTGCTGGTACAAATGGCTGGGGTCCTGTTAGCTGGAGGTGGAGCTAAGCAGATCTGTCTCGTGGTCACACTGGGCAATGTTCTTGCTTAAAAGTCAATGTTTTGCAGACAGGCGTGTGTTGTAGCCTACTGCAGTGTTCAGGAAGACAGCGTTTTGTGGTGACAGCTGTCAGATTCCCGGCCAGCTTGCTGGCGTGTGAGGTGTGAACGGTGGGCTGTAAGGCCAGGGAGAGATTTTGTGTTGAGCTCTCCTGTTTGTTCATATTGTTATCTGCAAGCATTTGAGTTCTTTAAGGTGTGCTGGGTTCAGCGCACTTTGTGTTTCTTTGCGGAGTCGTTACTTGAACTTCGGCGTAGGCTGCTTGCAGGAGGCCGTAAAAGGCTTTGGCCGTGGCATGAGTGCTGCTGTCTGCCTGGGTCCATTATAAAGAGAGCTTCCGCTGTTTAGGAGTGTTCTCCTGTACTGCTCTCTGCGCTCAGTCTGTGGGGGTGTTGCAGGCGTGTCTTGAAGCTTTTCTCCTCTCTCCTCGTGTAGGTCCTTGTCCTCTTCATCCGCTATCTCTGAGCATCCAGATGGTCTAGGCGGTTCTGCGCGCTGTCCTGGTTCCGTCGTGGGTGAAGCTTTCTCCGCTGCGGCTTTAGTCAGACGATCTTGTTGAGGGCGTGGTCACTGATGGTCCGGGCTGTAGATGAGTTGATTGGTTCTCTGCAGCCGTAGCTCTTGACTGGATCGTGATCCATTCGCCTGTGTGCGCGGTCGTCCGGCTGTTCTCCGCTCAGGGGCTGTAGTCACTAGACCCAGGGCAGGATGGCCTCTTTGCCTTGTCTGGACTGGATGGCGAGACTGGATGGTGACATGTTGACACAAATAGAGAGGGAGAGACAAAGCACAACGAGCCAATGCAAGTCCGTACAGAACTAATGAGCTAAAATGTTGCTATGTGTTGCGTACTTAACTGATGTCATCAGATGGTGACGCAAACTAAACGCTTATTATCCTAGCTGTAAAGAAGGGGTCAGATAGTTTGTGTGGGTAAACACAGGAAACTATGAGTAAACTTAATGATGAGCGATTAACTTTGGAGCTATTCAGTTCATCGGTGTAGTTACCACAAGATTTCACTGATGTTCAGACAGGTTCAGTCTCTAATAGGGAGAAAAATAAAAACAAAATCCATCAGAAAGAGAGGTATAAAGGGTTAAAGCAAAAGAGAGAAAGTGAGCTGACTGCCAGCCCTGAGGTCAGTGACGGGGCCCACCGGGTGGGGGCGCTATGGAGTCGTCACACCCGGGAAATGGCAGAGCTGAGAGAGCAAAAGAGAGAATGGCCCCCCTGGGATGGGCCGAATTACCCGGGGTAGTGAGAGTGTGAGGTGGTTTTCCCCTCGTCCCTTTCAAAGATCACACAAGTCTTGGGGTTTTGAAGCCAGAAGATCAGACTTTATTAACAAAGTAACAAAGCCGAGAGACCCTGCAGGAGAATCTATCTGATCTCTATTGGTGTCCTCTTTTATATATTTTTCTTCAAGGCGTGTTCTGTACATTTCATACATATGGTTAATGTTCTCATTTTTGGCCGTGCCTCCAGTTTACTTGTCTTGTTAATGTTCCCATTTTAGGCCGTGCCTCCAGTTGACTTGTCATTAGCCATTTACGTTAAGGTCAAACCATGAATGTGCAGCTTAGTTAAGGTGGAGGCCCCCCCTCCTATAGCTTGTGTCTAAGGTCGAACCAGGGATGTGCAGCTTAAGCATATTAGGTGTATCTGCACATTCACAGAGGCAATGCATGATTTTAATAGTGAAATAACTTGATGTATAAATGGGCATCGTCACATTAATTATACTTGATTTTAATCAATAAAAATCTTCCTCATTTCCCCCTTTGAGACGTTTTACGTCTCACTTTCCCCACAGTGCTGTTTCATGATTCAGTTTTTCTAGTTACTACTACTCAGTGACTAACCAAAGTCACTATGTTTCGTTACCAAAGGGCTAAATCATGCCACGACACTCTGAAGGGGTATCAGGCCAAACATCTCCCTTCACATTTGACTAGAAAGGAGTAAAAGACCCTGACGCCTTAATTTATCTTTTCATACTGAATATAAAAGGATAATTGTTTAAAGCATGTACGCGCAATTGGTTGAGCCTTCTGTCACAGTTATGTAGAATGTATGCAAATACAGAGTAGATATAAAAGAAATTCAAATTTGTAACATATGAAACAAAATAACATCATAATACAAAGGTTCAGATTACAGATACATTCCTAATTTTCATCGGAGGTATTTGAAACCTCATCTGCCAGTTGCAAACTTAATACTGTCTTGAAACGCAAGTCCTAATGACGTTCGTGTTGAGTCAGATTAATTTTTTCATCACCTTGCTACTTTATCATTTTCATTTGTTTAACTGTGGCTTTGATTATTAGGGATTTGAATAAAGGTAGTACACAGCAAAATAATAATCCTCATACCATTATAGCAATTCCTAAGAACATTCCCATTTTGGCAAACCCTGCTCCCCATGCTCCTAATTTCAAATCAAGCCAATCCCATGTTTGACTGTCTCTTCCGGCATTTGTTTTAACTTCTGTTCTTAAAATTTTTTAACTTAACCATAACTTCACTAAATGTTCCTCCAGGTGCAGTATTATTTGTTATGTAAGTCCAACATTGCTTTGATTTCATCTATAGCTTTAAACTCATTGGGTATTCCTCTAGGTTGACCAATTGAATCAATATAAACAGAAGGATCTGTTTCATGAGCTCTTCTGAGTTTGCTTTTTTTTTTTTTTTTTTTTTTTCTTCTCTCTTCTAGAGCGATGTAACTCATTTTATGTGATAGCATAACCCTAGTACATAATCCTGACCAGTTTTATAGTAATGTTGACAAGAGGCCATATTCTGGTCCACACATCCACCATATGTCTGCCAATGCAATATCAATTTCATCAAAAATAGATGGTCCTTCCTTTATCTCTAAATACCCCACTTTACATTACAGTATTTTCCATATTTTCCATACATTTTCCTTTGAATCTTCCTACATCAATATTCCCCTTCTTTTTCTAACATTCAAATTCTTGATATGCCATTAATTGTATTTTTCCTTTTGGCTGTCATTCGTTGGCCTGTACTGACCTAAGATCATTCCCACACAGTGAAGTTGCTGCGTGTTCAGCTCCCATACACCACTGTATGTTCATTTACCTAGGTCAGCCAGACGTCCCCCTTGGCATGGGGCAGCTGGTCAATCACTTTACTGTTCTTCTTCTTCCTCTCTCTTCTCTCTCTTCGCTTCTCGGCATGCAAAGCATGTTGTTTGATTTTCTCCAGTTTGACCAATAAAAATCTTCAACCTTCCCCCTTTGAGACTTATTAAGTCTCACCTTTTCATGTCTTTACTCAGAGTGCAGCTTCATAATTCGGTATCACTATCTGGTGACTAAGGTAGGTCACAATGCTTTATACCAATAACCAGATTATGGAACAGCACTCTGGCGCTGCTGCAGGACCAAAACTTTTCTCCCCCACATATACTTCACTTCAGGGAAGAAGTAAAAAGATCCTGTCTCTCTAATCTTTATACTATTAAAAGTTCTTTCATGACACAATTTTACATGTCTGCATCATTCTCTGTCTTTGTCTTTCCTTCTCGCATTCTCTGTCTTTGTCTTCTCTTCTTGCATTCTCTTTCATTGTCTGTTCCAAGTTTCATTCTTTTCCCACTTCCTCCTTTCCATTTGTTGGCCTACATCTGCTCCAATGTATCTTGATAATTTCATTAGCAAATCTATTGATAAATCCATCTTCACCAGGCTGACTCTTTGCGAGCCGTTGCAATGGTCTTTCCTTCGTTGGCAAGGGAGTATCGTTGCTAGCACGCCCCGAATCCCCCACTTCATGCAGTGTAGGGTTGTTGACGCTGGTTGGCGTATTTTAAGGTGGGAGATTTGGATCCAGGTGTCACTCTGCAACCATGTTGCTGCTGTAAGATTCTCCTTTGAGATAATAAGTGCTCACTCGCTGGTGAGGCAAACCTTTCCCTGGCCTTTATAGAACTGCTGTTGCCTGTAAATGGAGATCTTCAGAGATTTTTGTTAGTGATATCATTGCATGCTCATTTTTCCATCTGGCCAGTCGTCATTCTTGGTGTGACCTGTGGAACTGTCATGTGGGTTAAGGGCTGTCCTGGCCCCTGGGCTCTCATATCCATTGCTATCAATATAATGAGCTGGGTTAATACCCCCTTTTATACTAAAGATTGTAATTTATATTACATTAATTGCATTGTTACTAGTTTTAATTAATTTCCAATTTATTCTCAACAATTTTGCAAATTCAGTTTTCACTTTGTTATACAACTATCATTGTCCTACTACCATTGGATAATTTCTTAGGCCTATCTTGCTCAGTAGCATAGGCCTTTCAACCTGGAAAACACTCAACCCACTTTATTCATGTTAACAGTCACAAAAACAATATTTTTCATTTTGAAACAGAATCAGCTGTATCATGATATGCTGAAAAGAAAGTAAGCTGTGGGGTGGACAGAGCAAGCTTTACTTGCTTTGCCTTCCCATATAATACGCTGCGCATGTGTGGCATTGATTTTCTTTCCTTGCCACAACAATAACCTAGGTGCTGACCAGGAAACTTGACCAAATTCATCCATGGTCATTATTTTACTGGGCATAATTTGCCCTGTGGGCCCACATTTCAATATTTGCATACAGCTGTTTTGGCAAAATAATTGATATGCTCCAGTGTCTCGTCAGACACATCTTTCACCCTACATCACACAATCGCTCACCATCATTCATACTTGTTCACATCCATTCACACATCCCCCTATTTGGCTAAAACCAATTCTTATTTTTGTGCAACCTCAGCACATTGTGAACTGAATGATTTTTCAAATTATATTTGTTTACTTTAAATTTTTGTCATATAATAATTTTTTATTTCTCATGAGCTTCTTTGAAAAGAGCATAAGAGATCTCTGCATAATCTAGGATCCATGGATATCAACATTTCTATCTCTTTTTCCCCAGTATTGACAGCCTTTGTGATTTTAATGATTTTGGAACTTTGTAGTTATTATTATTTGTTTATTTTTGTTCAATCTAGCCCCAAAATGTCCCTTAAACAAAATGGAGTGACCAACTTTTTATTTTATCAGCCCTATTTTTCCTATTAGACATCTTGTCTGCCCCCCTTTTCCATACAGGCTCAGCATGGTTATCGATAATTCAGTTCTACATTTCCTCTAGTTGGTTAATAAAATAGCCCTCTCTATGCCAAATCCAGCTCCATTTTTATCTGATTGATTTCTTTTTCAAGGCATAAGGCTGGATTGGTACCTAATGAAAAGCAGATTAAGAATGTTAGTTAAGACACAGAATTCAAAGAACTGCTGTGAGACCAGTGAATAGTCAATATTAAGTTCCTAAATTAACTAAATTTGAAGCAGTCTCTATAGTGATCATTAGATATGCAGCACCTGTGCACTTGATGGAAGTTCTTCTGTGTAGATCATCAGTCAGTTGAAGCTGTTTAGCTGTTGCACTGTGTCGTCAGTCTGTAATGGCAGCCAAAGGCATGATGTTGGGTTGTATGGTCTCTGTTGTTTCTCTGCTTCTCCTCAATCTGGCTTTTGCTTGATCCTGCCAGAGTTTTGCATTTCCGGATGTTCTCTTCATCCTCAGGAAAAGTCTCAAGTGAAAGATTCACCTTTTCCTGCAATAAGTCAGCCTTTCTCCATACAGGAGTGTGCGCTCCTCTTTCAGGAGGAGGTTGAAAGTCCATCAGCCCCTCCCTCTTCTTCTCTCGGCAGCCTTGTCTTTGCCTCTTGCCACAGTGTTAGACAGACTCCAGTTCTTTGCTTTCCTTTGTCAAGGCACTGTTCCCGACTTCATCTGAAATTTTAACACTCAGAGACCACATTAATCAATTTGAACCTTAGGAAACTATGACATCAATTGTGTCTGAGCAATCAGCTCTAACTAAATTTCACATTTCAGCCAAATCTTTCTTAAATGGTCAATTTCATCAGGTTGAAAACAGCAGTTCCCTTATTCTATTTTAGTAAAGCAAGTTCTTCATTGCGAAAATAGCAAGCAGTTTCTTCTTTGCAAAATGCAGAAAATAGCTACCTCTATTATCTATATAATAAACAAAAATAATCCTTCTTTCTACAACAGCAAGGCATGCGTTGTAAATTAAAGATTTCCATCCTAATTTTTCTTTTACATTCACATAGATTGTTCAGAATAATCTAGTAATGCTGAATTAATTTTTCCCAACCAACATATATTAATCTCCAAGTTCCCTTATATTGTAAAATATATATGGCCTTTAACTGATATATATGGTTCTATTAACTTGGTCACCCAATCTTATTCTTATTCAACATTGCAGTACACAAGTTATCTTTTAGTTAATTCAACCCCAAATCTCTGAAACTCTGTAATGGATTAACTTCCATACTGTCTCCCAGGGAAAACAAGATACAAATATTAGCCATCTTCAGAATAATATATTAAATTCTTAAGCACGTGCAATCTTATTTATTCATCTATTAAGATACATCATTAAATAATAAATCTTATTTTAATTAATCTCTTACTATAATACTTTGCAAAGTCTACTTCTATTATAATTTTTAAACCAACATTTTCTTTATTTATTATTATCTATTAGTCCCTATTATTAAGGGCTCTCTCTGCAATCCGACCACACTAGTGTTGGTCCGGAAAGGGTACGCACATCTGGTTCCCCCTTTTATGGAGTTTTTATTTTTCAGTAAGTTCTCTCCTTCTTTTTTGAAGAGTGCTAACACTTCTATTTCTCTTTCTCTTTTTTTTTCTTTTGTTTTTGACCCATACCGTTTTTACCCAAGGGATACTTTGAACTCAAAAGGTCTTCGGGTGTTGCTGCCATAATTGTTTGGTACAGAAAGCCTTTATCTTTTAATTGCTTCCCACTCAAGACTCAAATTTACAAATGTTTTCCCTTTTAAATATATTTATGAAAATGTTAAATAATCAATTCACCATAGATTCTCTGAATGATGATTTAAACAGTTTATATTTAAATAATACCAAACAGCAATATCAGCAACTTTTTCTTGATACAAAATTTTACCTCTCAGCCTTTTTAACCCTTCCTAAATAATTTTAAACAAGTAATATTCATACCAATCCCTTTATTCGCATGGGGCTCATGTCCACATTCACTCGTGTCCCTTTATCATCAACAGGGCTCATGCACACTCAGACTTTAAATAATGTCCCTTTAATAATAGGGCTCATATATATTTAAACTATGTCCCTTTATTTTACAGGGCTCACTTACTTTTCTCAAGCGAAACACTAACTACGTTCTCTCTGTGTAACACAGGAGGGTCACGCAGTCACTGTTCACAAGATACAGAGTTTATTATCTCACACAGCTGCAATCCCTCAGACCTTACAATCACGCAGACACAGACCTTAACACACACACACACACACACACACAGACTACTCTACACTCCTCTTGAGTGACCTGTCAGTTCTACTCGCTCTTTCACTGAAACTTTTCCTCAAACAGTAAAAAAGCAGTACCCTGCAGGAATTTTTGCCTACCCGTTCAGCCCTCTGTAACTTCCTAACTCCTCTACAGAGCGGTATCCATAGGACTTTCTTTGCCTATCCGTGCAGACCTCTATAAAAGAGCGGTATCCATAGGACTTTACTTTATCTGCTTCACGTTTATTGCTATCCTCAAGGCCCACTTAACAATAAACACAGATCATATTCAGCTCTTACACAAAACAAATCAAATACACTTAAAACAACTTAATATTCCCTGATACACTTCCTCAACACAAGGGAACAATCTGGCAAGTTTGCGCTCTGTCTCATTGATTCACTTCCTCTACACAATGAAGGCAACCCTTGCAGGATTTAATGCCTACCTCTTGTAGGTATTTTGACTAGGACTTCTCCTTTAACACTTTAATCATCTAACATAAACTTTACACTTATAAAAATATTAAAATCTGTATTCCCTATTCCCTTCAAAACCAAAACAACAGAAAACACAGATCAATGCATGCATTTTAGTTCTTTTGGAATCAAAACCCCTTTTTTGTTCTTTAAATTTGGAGGAGCAAATTTTTGAATGTTCTTACCACCCTGGGCAGACCTGGCTGAACAACACAAACTAATTATGTAAGCAAAAACTGCCTACCTTTTTTAGTGGCCACTGTTTGCGTTGCTCAGTCCTGACAGCCCAAAATGGTCTTTCACCTGTGCTCCTTTCCATCCTGTTCGTGACGCCAATATGAGGTGGTTTTCCCCTCGTCCCTTTCAAAGATCACACAAGTCTTGGGGTTTTGAAGCCAGAAGATCAGACTTTATTAACAAAGTAACAAAGCCGAGAGACCCTGCAGGAGAATCTATCTGATCTCTATTGGTGTCCTCTTTTATATATTTTTCTTCAAGGCGTGTTCTGTACATTTCATACATATGGTTAATGTTCTCATTTTTGGCCGTGCCTCCAGTTTACTTGTCTTGTTAATGTTCCCATTTTAGGCCGTGCCTCCAGTTGACTTGTCATTAGCCATTTACGTTAAGGTCAAACCATGAATGTGCAGCTTAGTTAAGGTGGAGGCCCCCCCTCCTATAGCTTGTGTCTAAGGTCGAACCAGGGATGTGCAGCTTAAGCATATTAGGTGTATCTGCACATTCACAGAGGCAATGCATGATTTTAATAGTGAAATAACTTGATGTATAAATGGGCATCGTCACATTAATTATACTTGATTTTAATCAATAAAAATCTTCCTCAAGTGCAACTTGATCGATTTGGTCAAAGTTTAAATTTAAATCAAGACTGTTTAATCAAAAATTTAAAATGAGCAAATACAATTATAATTGCTAAAGGGAGAGTTGAATCTAAGGCGGTGAAATAATTAAAATTAAATCACACACACAAAAAAAAAAAACATACATTATGTTAATTATCATTATGGTTTAAATAACAATAATTAATAATGTAACATCAAAAGGAAAAGAGAAGGGAGAGACTGACTGGGACTATCTATAAGCGTTGTTGCTCAAAGAAAAATAAAATAAAAATAAAAAATAAAAATAATATGAAATCAGGCATAGGTATTGGAAGAGGTTTTAGACAGACTTCTATCTTTTAATAGAAGGAAATACCTTTTATGCGGGATTTCAGATTCCACCTTGTGTGGATTTGAACGCGCATCTAAGCGCAGTTACCATGGCGATGCGTTATCGCGGGTGTATATTTCTTGTGTCCGTTTTACTGAACACAGGTACATGTTTTGCAAACTTTAACTTAATAGGATGCTTACACTATTAAAAGGTTGCTTAGTTACGATGCGTGCACCTTGATCTTGAGTCAGCCTGCTGACACAAGACCTGTATGTGCTTTGCACAAAACAAATAAATAACACTCGATCAAGATTTGTACAGTAATAACGCGAAGTTGTTTACTATATTAAATCTATTCGACGAGCAAACGGGGTCAACCTAATCAGTTAGCTAAGCTGAGGTTTTAACCCAAAGGAGCAAGATAGCTGATTAGCATTGGAGTGCACATCAATGGCTAATCTATCTACACTCAAAATATAAAGATATGGCCATTGTAAGGTGAAAGAGGAACATCGCTCAATCAGCTTCTTCACGCAAAAATAGAGGTTTTCTTCGCTCAATTTAGGGTGGCTTTAGGACGCTCTATAAAAGATTTCTTCGTTTTATAGGGTCAATATATAAACTGCAGTTAAGTTACATCTTCAACAGCGGTTTAGTTTCTCTGTGCGAGAGGCTCAAACATCTGTGAAGGTGTTAAAGGTGGGCTTGGCCACACCGTTCTAACACACACACACACAAACAAAAGAGACGCGAGTCGCGAGCCGAGTTTGAATACACAAGCATGCAGACACACAAATTATTCCTGAGCTGCTCACATCACATAGTTTAAAACTGCCCCGCATTCTAACGCCAATTAATGTAGAGAATTTTGGTTAGCTCAAAGAATTTAAGATGATCAATATATGTGTGTATATGCATGAGACTATTTCACTATTTCTCTCATCACATATACACTGCAAACTCCACCAGGTCTTACGACCAATGAATAGGATGAAATGAGTTATTTAAAACATACATTTCAGTCAGGGAAAGTAGTCTAACTCACCGGAAATCGTGTATAATAATCGTCATTAAATATACGCGATTTCCAATTTCTGATCAGTAACAGTAATGATGATATCGACTTGTTTCTTTGTCCAGCAAATTACTCAGCGATACTCATTACTCTGACGTTGGCCCGTCGTCACGGCAACGCATTTTACTAACCAGAACGGAGTCAAACAATTGAACAGAATAGGGCTTAAGGTAGCAATATGAGATCGAAACAGTTTAAGTGACTTTGTAATGTAAGCATTCAGCACAGAGAATCATTATATGTGAATATATGGTTGTTTATTAAACTATTCTACTTACAAACGATCGCACATAGACAAACGTACATAAAACACAAATAGACAGAGAACGCGTGTGAGAGAGAGAGAGTGAGAGAGAGAGAGAGAGAGAGAGAGTAGGAGAGAGAGACAGAAAGTGAGTTTGCAAGGGACAGGAATGGAAACAGTTCTGAACAACCTGAAATCGTTTCTTTTATAAAAACGCCTAAAACGCAGCTATCTACGTTTGTAGAAAGGACGGATACTTGCAAGCTTGTTGTTGTTGTGTATTGGTTCCGTTTGTGTTCAGTTCAGAAAGTCCTTTCCAGTTCCTTGAGAGTATTGCAGGCCTCATCTCCTTATGCTAGGTGAGCCGCTCCTCCCCCCCCCATGGATCTGGGGGGGGGGGGGTGCGAGTTGGCGTGTGTTCGAGTCCAGTAGAAGGGAAGAGAGGGAGAGCGAAGAGCGTGTGCGCGCCTTTAAACTCTTGAAGAGTAACGCCCCTCAGTGTGGGCTTGCCCAATGAGAGAGGCTGAATCCCAAGCGGGAGATTTGGAGTTTTATGACTCTTTGTCTGAAAGCAAGGCAATTTTGCATTGTATATTCATTCGAATCTACTAGGGATTCATGAAACTCTGATATGTTACATGTGTATCATCATAGAATATGCATCATCTTTCAGATTATCAAAATGCGAATTCAGAGATACCAAACATGACCATGTGGTTACACCACACAACACATCCATCCATATCTATAGTAACACATACCTAAAAACATTACACAATACAAAGACAAGATACCCAAACCACAATGACATACACACTGACTTGAGGATTGGTGTGTTCATTCATAGGAAGGTTTGTCAAAGAATTAATGAACGAAGTCAGTTACTATTGCAGTCTGTTTAAGAGAAAGTTGGTTGGGGAAATTGCGCTTCACATACTTTTGAGTCGTAAAGTCCATCTGGTCTGGCAGAGGTGTCCTGGTCACTATAGCAACCAGGGCCTTGTGGGCCATCTGAGACTCGTCGGCACCTACAGTGGGGACTGGGTGAAGGGGGGTCTGTGATTGTTTGATACTCTAATAAACAATTGTGTGTTTGATTGGTCCAGACACTACACTTTTATTACCATTCCTTTGTTTGATTTAGCCATTTTCTCCTAATCTGGCATTTTAGTGTTGCTAATTCCCCTAGGTCACATTTTATTTAATTTCTTTTACAAGCATTGTTTCTTCAGCACTAAAACTTTAATGGACATAATATGTATCTATTTAAAGCTCTTGTGATTTTACTTAGTTGCAATAATTGTGAAATCATGGTTATTGTTAAAAAAGAAATGTTAGTGTGATATAAAATGACATCAATGTTTTTGTTTAAAATAGCAGGCAGATATTTTAGCAAAGGCAACTATGGTTCATATGTATAGTGGAAATTTCCCAGAGACAGAACTAAAGTTCTAGAACCGTGATATTCTAATTGTTATGTATATTTAGACACTCGATTGTATTTATTTGTTGTTGTCATAATGCTTAAAACTATTTCTTTGGAATGTGTGGTTAATGATTTAATTTCAGGCAAGGTACATTTGCGTTTTCACAGGATAATCAGAGTTGATTGACAGCCTGTTTTTATTTTATGTAATGCCTGAGATAGACATCTGAATGGCATTTGTATTGTACCGCTAGATGTGAAATTTTGGGACCTGTGAAAGAGATGGACAAGATGTGGTTTGCAAAGTTGAAACTTAAAGGCTGGGACACAACAACCCTACACCAACCAACTAGCGCTGATGAAAGCCGACCATCTTGTCGCCTCTAGTCGGCTGCGTCTGCGGGCGTCTGGGCGATTAAACTGAGCTCGAACCCACCGAACTGACGAAAGCCGACTACAAACTAGAATGTGCTTTCGCGCATGCATGAGGAGATACATCATTGCGTACCTGCAGATGGCAGTACAGAGAAAAATTGTGCCAGAATTTATCACTGAAATTGGTGCAGTGCCTTTTCAATGCAACAAAATCTAGTTCTAGTGTATATTTGATTTACATTGCATAATTGTGTACAACACTGGGCCTTGTAAATATTTTCAGAATTTTCACTACAGAGTGCAATTGCTAAATAAAACATTTAAACTTTATAATAATTTTCTAGTGTTATTCGTAATCTAAAAAATGAATAACAAAAGTATTTTTTATCTTCAATAGTATGTATTTACACATATATGGTCAGTGATGTAAAATTGGAATTGTACAAACAATAAGAATGTAATGTAATAGTGTATGCAATCTTTTCTTTTTTTTCTTTTTTTTTTAGAAAATTTATTTAATTAAAAGAAATTTCCAGAAAAAGCAATTATGGCTATGGTTAGACAGTCACACCACATAATATTTTGACACTTTACATAATAAAAAGGGATATAAAAGTACACCAGGCGTTTTTTTTTTTTTTTTTTTCCTAAAAGTAAAAGTGGGAAATTGTACTATATATCAGGGCCCGTATTCACAAAACACCTTAAGGCTAAAAGTAGCTCATAACTTGCCGATTTAGGAGAAAATCTTAAAAATAATGGGCGTGTCAGTCCTAAATTTAGGACTCATAAGTTTTTTCTCTAAGAGTGTTTCACAAAGCGTTTAGCGCTAAAACTAGCTCCTAAACCTGTGCAACGTAAAGACTGATTTTAAATCAGTGATTTATACGCGTCCGCAAGTTTGCTTGGGTTTGTGAAATCACTCATTTCGCGTGGCGGTGTGTAGCCTACGGCTTCTCGAGTGAACTGTTCGCGTGTCACCCCATTTCTCACAAAAAAATTTAAAGCTGTTTTAGCTGAACAGGTACACCTGTACAAACATCTCTATAATCCATCAATGCGTGACCATAGGAATAGTCAGATGTCAAAAAAACTCATCGTGACCAGTATTTGCAAAAAAGTTTGTGAAACTGTAGCCTACATTTTAACACTGTTGTGTTGGTTTTACTGTTGAAGACTGCTGCAATAAAAATATTTCTCATAATTGCTTTTGTTAGTGTTTCATATTACTTTTCATAGGCGTAATTCACGGGTGGGATGAGTGGGACACTTTTTGTAAAGCTCGATATTGTCCCACCACTTTTTTGAACATCTCGCAGCAAGGACCTATATGCTGATGAAACATTCCTTTCTGTAAAATAAGGTGCTGACGCTGGAATCTGTAGGTTTTTTTTTTAAATCATGCTTAATGTTCGTTGCGATGTTAATTAGCGACGCAACTTTCTCAATGCGGCTCGTGCTCAGTGTTCACATGCGAGCGCTTTAATCCCTCGCTTATGACTCATCGCGGTTAAAAATCAAAACAAAATACACACAAATCTGTCTCTGATATAGGATCGCTGATGAACATATTTAATTTTATTAAGGGATGAAAAAGTTATGTGACGGCGGATTAGATCCGAAACCCTCAGCCTCTTCTAACGAACATTCTACCACTAGACTATTGGATATTACTAATAACTTTTGCATATATATGCATTTATTCACTGCAACATTTATCTCGAGGCTAATAACATTTTATTAAAGTACATGTAAGACTAAAATTATCATGTTAAAAACTAGTTTAATGTCAATACATTATGTACACATGATCAGAGCCTGTAACCACAAAACATTTCATCTTACCACTAAAAGTTCTCCTAAATGCTAGTAAAAGTTTTTAGCTAAGAGTTTTTTCTTAAAACCTATTCACAAAGCCGCTGAGACAAACTTTTACTAAGGAATAGAGAGAAGTCTTAAGCTAAAAGTAAGGGCGGGGTTGACCTCGTTACTATGGATGATTTCGGCATGCTTATTAACTATGCACACAATGATTGGCTGATAGGGGAGGGATCTCTTTCAGACATTCATTCATAGAAATATTTTAACATGCAATATTTTATCATATTTAAATAAAGGTTTTAAAATAAAAATGTTGCAATATTCAAATAAAGATTTTAAAATGCAGGCTAAGTGTCACTAAAACGTGTATCTTCAGCCTCATGTGCGCTCCTCGTATGCATATAAACAGCCTTTTAATTAACAGGGTAGAATAATCATAGGTGATAGTAAGGCAAGTAAACGTAAAATAAAATTTTATGTTCTCTTACTTCTTACCCAACTTGTTCGTGAAAACAAAGTTGGGATAACATCAAAAACTAAAAAAGATACATGTGTGCAAATAAATGCAGCTTTCCCACTTTTGTCCAGAAGCAAATATGACGCTGGTATTGCTGGTATTCTTTGCAAAGTCAGGCAAATTAAGGCAGAGATTGTAGAATTTAAGTGACAAACAACTGCTACAGCTAAACTTTATTACTTTCAAGTTGCCGATAATGTTTTCATGTAACCTTGTTAGGCTATTGCAGATTAAAATCCTTAGCCTCATTAAAATATTTATTGCATTCATAGGAAGCTGCCATTCGAGGATTGTTCAAACCTTGCTGTGGCATTATTGGGTTGCTTTTATTTGTTGGAATTCTGCAGCAGTCCTTTGCGATTAAGACCGCACCTTCTGAAAAGCTCATTATCATCCAATGCTCCTAAAATGCTTCTGTTCCGAGGCAGACAGCCGGCAATAGCCATTATAGGATAGTTTTAGGACTTGATCTTAGTGACTTAGGAGTCCTCTCCACTACTCCTAACATTTAGCAGATTTAGGAGCTAGTTTTAGTGCTAAAACGCTTTGTGAAATACTCTTAGAGCAAAAATTAGGAGTCCTAAATTTAGGATTGTTTTAAGCATTACTTTTAAGATTTTCTCCTAAATCGCTAAGTTATGAGGCTACTTTTATCCTTAAGATCTTTTAGGAACAGGGGCCCAGAATTTGGTGATGTGCGCGCGCAGGCAGCACATGCTTGCGGTGCAGAAGAACACGTCGAGTATAAATCGGACTAAATCATGCTTAAATCACAAGATCAAATCCTAACCTTCCTAAAATGGATGTTGCTGGTGATCACCTCGGAACTTAAACGTTTTAGAAACACTCTGCATGTATATGCACACATTTTCCTACACAATTTTTTTTTAGTCTTGGAGGTTATTTTCATTTGATATCCTACTTTGGGCAAAAAGTAACAGCTGTTCTTGCGTCCAGTTTGGTTTTGTTTTACGTTTGCGTATCTCGCTATCAGCCATGATTATTCTATAGTGAATAGAATAAAGCCTTTTACGTCGGCACCGATAGACTAGTGGTTAGTGCGTCAGTTTATAGCGTATCTCTGCTCAAAGCACCCTGAGTTTGATTCCCGTTTCGAAATATTTTGCTGCTCGCCCCTTCTCTTCACGCAATTATTTTGTGTTAGTTCTCCGCTATTCTGTGTCATTAAAAGCATAAAAAGCTCTTTTAAAAAGTCTGTTTACATGCATATCAGCTAATTGTTTATTATAAGAAGCACACAGGTAAAAGGCTGTCAATCATTTGAACACTTGTTTAATAAGTGACACTTGCCCTGTATTTTAAATTCTTTATTTGAATGTGGCAACATTTTTGCAAACTTTTTAAAACTTTATTTGAATATGGCAATATTTACAACAATATTTCTGTGAATAAATGTCTGACAGACCCCTCCCCTATCAGCCAATCACTGTATGCATGGTTAGTGAGCATGCTGACATCATCCATAGTAACGAGGTCAACCCCGCCCTTACACTTAGATTAAGACTTTTCTCTACTGCTTAGTAAAAGTTTGTCGCAGCAGCTTTGTTAAATAGGTTTTAAGAGAAAACTCTTAGCTAAAAACTTTTACTGCTATTTAGGAGAACTCTTAGTGCTAAGATAAAATGTTTTGTGAATACGGGCCCAGTACAATCAATATCAATATAAGTATAACACATGTTGTACGCACACACATATATACAATTATTATTAATGATCTGCTCTCTCTCTATGTATGTGTGTGTGTCTGTGTGTATATATACAGCGCTAGTTGGTTGGCGTCGGGTTATTGTGTCCCGGCCTTTAAGTTTCAACTTTGCAAACCACATCTTGTCCATCTTTCACAGGTCCAAAAATTTCACATCTAGCGGTACAATACAAATGCCATTCGGATGTCTATCTCAGGCCTTAAATTAAATAAAAACAGGATGTCAATGTATGAATATACATATACATTTATATATATATATATATATATATATATATATATATATATATATATTAGGGGTGTAACGATACACCAAAGGCACGATTCGGTTCGGTTCACGGTTTTGGAGCCACGGTTCGGTTCGGTTCGGTTTCTTGACTGCAATGCTAAGGAACAATAGATTCACTTAATAAAAAGAACAACTAAACTTTCTCTTTATTAACATTAAGCTTTGAAATGGGCTTGTCCTTCAGACAAGTAAATAAGACATTCACTTGTCCAAATGAAACATTTACTTATCCGGGGCAAAAAAATGCCTTTTTTTGCTGTAAATTAATCCATTCTGAAGCAATAGTCTCATCACTACTCTATAAGGTCTTACTTTAATCTGAATACTTGTGATAATTGCCTTAAATTGATTTCTAGGACACCTTTTTAACCTCATTTTCCTAACCTTACTAACTGTATGTGTCATCATTCACATAAAATTCTTAAATTATCAATACATCAAATTAGAATATTATAAAACTGAATATTAAATAAAAAATATATAAAACTTTATTTACTTAGACTGTTTAATGAAGATAAAGGGTTCCAAAAAAATGCATTTACACAGTAAAATTGCACTGTTGTACTTTTTTAAACAATCTAAAATATTGGGAAAATGCAATACCTTTAAAAACCGAACCACCAATAGGTGGCAGTAGTCACTGTCTTAATGAGCAAGTCATGGATTCAACCATAGATGGATTCAACCAGTTCGTTCACTGACTCCATTCATTAAAAAATGCTAAATCATTCAGTACTGAAACAACGCTGTGTTGCTCGGAGATTCAAGGAGTTTCTGCTGTTGCTTAGAACTATTTCGTTTGCAAAAACGGTTGATGTGTCTAATATGTAAGTCAGTTAATATAAACTACTAGTTTATTGAACTACTGTTGTATAAAATCAATGTCACGTTTGCAATCGTAATGGTGCTTTTCTACCGCAGTATGTTTAATGCTTGTTTCTTTGTGTCTGCTGTTGAGCCTATTAGTGTTGATTTTCTGTGAGTCAGATAGCCTGCATGAGCTTGATACTGTCTGTTTTCAGTCATCTTAAGTAATAAAATCAGAATTATGCTCACCAAAGTTTCGTTGCTGCGCTAGTTATTGTTTGTCATTGATGTCCGGTCGGGCCAGTAAAATACTCGTTCACTTGAGTCCCTTTCATAAAATCCACTGGTCCCGGACAAGCGTTAATGTCGAGTAGTAACCGAGTGTGATCGCTCACTCAAGTCACATGACATGACTTGCAATTGGAAAATACTAACTTTAGAATATAATATTTAGAACAAAAGTTCATCATTACTGTTACAATTTAATCAAATGAGATCAAATAAAGATGTTTGAATTGGTTAAATTAGTTAGAGACAAGTGATGTCAACCTCAACAATTGGGCAGCAAGGGGCGTGACAGTACCGCGGTACGCCACGAGAGTTTCGTGATACGTATCGTGGTTGGTGTATCGCGATATTTCGGTTCGGTTTGTTATATCGTTACACCCCTAATATATATATATGTGTGTATGTGTGTGTGTGTGTGTGTGTGTGTGTGTGTGTGTATATATATATATGTGTATATATATATATATATATATATATATATATATATATATATATATATATGTGTGTGTGTGTGTGTGTGTATGTATGTATGTATATATATATGGCAGCATTTTTTAATGTACTTATACTTATTTTCAATTGAAATTTCAAACAGTAATCGCCGTTATTCTTGCAAATAACTATTCATTGCATAACAATGAAAGTACACTGCTGCGTAAAATGGCCACTTATCTCTAAAGACCCAATATTCACACATTTAAAAATTCAGACATTACCGCCTGCCAAGCTTATTGTGTCCTGTACTTGATTGCTAATAGCACTAATGTCTCGACATTCTTGAACATTATCACCTGGTCGTCATTTCTCCCAGAAGAACAAGACTAGTAAAAATAAAACTGACCCAACAAGGAGTTTCAACAGGGCATCCTTACAAATACAAATAGTAATATCTATTTCTATCATTCAAACATAACGCATGTTGTGTACACAGCAAATATATCATTAAATCATACATTTGTTTACAATTTTATTTTTGTTCATAAGTCATATTAAATGACTGCAGCCTTAATCTTACAATTAATTCAAGTTAACAGGCTTAATAGTTTGTGTGTCCTGTATGTATGTGTATGAGTATGAATATATACATGAATGCGTATGTGCCATAATTTCAGAGTTGTCTTCTGAAATGTAAACTTTGGATACCACTTTCGCCACATGGTTTGCATAATGTTTTTCTGTGTGTCGTACAGCGCTGGCCTGTCTTGGATCAAATTGACCAGCTCATCTTCAATAGCTTCGCTCCACAAAGCCATAGTTGGTTTCAAATTGTGCGAATTGCGAGTCCAAAATCAGTACCTAAAAATGTTGTTGGTACATCATTTATTTATCTGTGGGAAAACCCCCCCATGGAGATAAAATAATGCCATAAAGATTTGCATGTGAAGAGTAAGCGTTGTGCAAGTGTACATAAGATTGCAAGCGTACATTAAATTTGCATGCGCAAGAAAAGATTTGTAAGGATGCAAATCGAGATTCAATTGTAAGGAATAAGGATTTGCAGCCTTTTACTTTTTTTGTAAAGTGTAATTCATGTATTGTGAAACGGCAGCTTCATACTAATGCAAAATAAATAATATCTGTATTCTTCCGGTTTCCATTTTTCCACGCTTAGACTTTTGGCACTATTTTTTTGCCAAAATATGGTCAAATGTATTGTAAGCCTGCAAACAGAGTTTAGCAAGTGAAACGACCAGTGTCAAGAACTGCAAAACGGATTAATAGCGTAAAAATAATCTGTGTGCGTAAAAATAAACTGTTGCAAATGTAAGAACGACTTGTTGTGTACGTAGGATGAAAGCTTCCGAAATAACCCGATCTTGTACAGTTCCGTCTTTCTCATACTTGCGCTTACATCTTCTGGCATGATTCTCTCACTCACTTGAGTTTTGCAAGCGTGAGGGAGAGGGCGGGATTACCTTCATCTCCTAGCCAATCAAATGAGGTTTCCAGACTGTCGATGTACCCTTATCTGATTGGTTGATTTAATGTGCTGGGCGCCAGAACACATCTGTAGCTTCATTTGGCTCAACATCATCCTCGCTCCTAAATGGTACTTTTCATGCACACATACACAATGCATACATCAGGGCTCGAAATTAACTTTTTTACTTGGTAGCACTGGTGCTCCCAACTTTAAAAAGTTCGGAGCATCCCAAAAAATTTAGGAGCACCCAATTTCTTTTTAGTTATGCGCCGATCTTGATTCTTCATGGCCAATTCTGATTAACAGATTTTGATAGCCCAAAAATTAATTTAACTAGCCCAAATGAAAAAAGACATTTTTTTTCTTAAAGGAACCGTATGTCAGAAATTTATGTCAGTTAATCATAAAATGGCCCTGACATGTCACTAGACATTAAGAAATCATGTTCATTTCAAATACTTATATCACTGACAACATTGGTCCGGCCAGGATATTGTCATTTAAAAGTGAGAGTTGCAGCCCTCAACTGATGTTATTGTTGTCATTTTGTGTTTTGGTCTGAGGCTCCACCCTCCTGCTATCTACCAATCACGAAGTCAGTATAGTTTCGTGATCCGGGTTGCCAGCTCCGTTACAGCTGCGGCTATACGAACGTGTCGGATAAAACATGTATAACGTTACGAAACCTAAAGACCTCGTAATGAATCCGAAATACGTCGTGTCAAAGTCCGAAATAAAACAAGGATTTGTATAGGAGATGCCTTTGAAAGATGGAGATGGCTGAAAACAGAGAAGAATTTGAAGATAGACGCCATCGTTGGTCATTTTCTCCTGGACAAGTAAGATTAATCTATGTTTGGCTAACTTTGCTTCCGCACACAGTGGATTTCCCACGGTCGGCCGTGCAAAATGCGTTCATAAAAAGCTTTATATCGCACCACTAGCAGGGTATGAAAACAATCTATGTTCCGACTGAAATGTGGTAT
>NC_133385.1:20080749-20137631 GCF_049309525.1 Garra rufa
GTCCTCTACTTCACGATAGTACGTCTGACAGTCCGGTGAAACATTCTGGGAGCCCGACTGGAAACACAAGGGCCCAGGGACGTCGGGCTAGCAATTTTACGAGCCCTACCGGCTAATATCTCAAATCTGCATTTAAGGTTATAATGTGAAGATTAACTTAAATAGTTATGTAATGTTGGAGAAAATGGCGAAACCGTCACTGTATCAGCTCACAGCAATCTGTGCAGTAGTTAGGATAGCGACAGTTTTGAAACCAAGTCGCACCACACTTATTTCTCTCACTCGCATAAATGCTTCCAAATATAATTTGAGGTCGCACAGATTAATTTTTGGTCGACCAAAATGGTCGCAATTTCGAGCCCTGATACATATATATATATATATATATATATATATATATATATATATATATAGGGATGGGCGATATCTTATTAAGCAAAATTAACAGAATGAGGCAGAAATCATACTGTTTTATAGTATTATACACAGTGATAAAAGCTTTGTCGATAAGCATTGCATTATAAAAATTTTCTATATTCTTATAAAAAATACCCAAGATTGCTTGAAGAACCCAGACAAACCATGTATTGTCGCTGTCATATGTTTATTGTCATCAAGTTTCCTCAATTAAAATTTATCTATCAGCGTTTTATTCAGCTACACTATGGACTGGATACCCTTGTCCATATTAGCAAAGAGTATAAGAATATACTGGTACTACTACTTCTGCTATACATAATTATGTAGAGTTTCTGAGCAAGGTCGCCCTCTGGCTTCCAGTATGAATTTTGAATAACAGAATGTCATTACTGTACATTACTTGTGTACTTAGTATTCTCTCAACACCCTATTTTGGGTAAAATAGGAAAGATAATACTTTTCTCGAAAGAAACAGGATTATTTTTTGGTCTCTTAGTGGATGCATAAGATTTATTGTCATTGATATCGTTATCGCAATAAATACCAGAAATATTGTGGTATATTTTCTAGCCCACATCGCCCATCCCTGATATATTTAGATATAAATAAACGGTTGAAAAGTTAGGGATCGGTAAGCTTTTTAAAGAAGTCTCATGCTTTGATCAAAAATAGAAAAAATAAATAATGTGAAATATTTTTGCAATTTAAAATAACCGTTTTCTATGTGAATCTATCTTAAAATGTAATTGATTTCAGTAATCAAAGCTGAATTTTCAGCATCATTACTCCAGTCTTCAGTGTCACATGATCCTTGAGAAATTCTAATAAACTAACAACAGTGTATAATGTTACAAAAGATTTCTATTTGAAATAAATGCTGTTCTTTTTAACATTTTATTCATCAGATTCCTGAAAAACTTATTACAGGTTCCAAAATAAATACATACAGTGGTGGGAATAAGTGTTGGCCCCATTCCTGTTTTTTGTTATTGATTTTTTTTTTTTTTTGCATGTTTGTCACACTTTAATGGTTCAGATCATCAAACAAATTTAAATACAAACACTTTTTCACACAGGGTCATGTGGGTTTGGATTTTTTTCCCTTGATAAAAAAAAAACCTTAATTTAAAAACTGCATGTTGTGTTTACTTGTGTTATCTCTGAATAATATTTAAATTAGTTTGATGATCTAAAAGATTAAAGTGTGACAAACGTACAAAAAACAAACAAACATAAAATAACAGGAGGGGGGCCGACACTTTTTCACACCACTGTAAATAAATAGGCAGCACAACTGTTTCAGCATTAATAATAAATCAGCATATTAGAATGAGATCTAAAGGATCTGTCTCTGTGTGTGTGTGTGTGTGTGTGTGTGTGTGTGTGTGTGTGTGTGTGTGTGTGTGTGTGAAATGTAGTTGTAATTGATTTTTGACAACTTTTTCACAGAAATGTCTAAGTTATTCAAAGGCATGGAGAGGCGCGTTCTCCTAAAACTGGACCAAATTCTTGCAGATATTAAAGCAGCAATACAGCAAACAGCGAACCAGCCAAGCACCTCTGCTGCTGCTGACGTAACTGAGGTCCTTGAGGAGCCATGCGGGACAGTGGAAGAACTGGAAGAGCTGTCCAATAAGCTGAAAGATATTGACTTCCGCAGAAAGATTGTATGTACTGAGGCATCCATCATAATATGCAATTTTATGTTATGGTATGCAGTTGCTAGATACTGTGCATTAACAGCTTCCTTGTTTGTAGATTGGGTACCTTTGCCTTTGAGTGGAGGAAGTTTGGGCGACAGCATAAGGAGAATTCTCAGCAAAATTGGAGAAAACTCCCTATGGGCTAAATACAGCTATAAAGGGAGGAAAGGAAAGCGCCCATTTCAGCTTCTACTGATTAATGATGTCCTCATACGTAAGTTCAAAATGCTGCTCATGACAACCTGACTGACTCCAAGCTTGCAAAAAGTGCACTGTAAAATGATAAGATTCTCTTGACTAAATGTACTAGTGATCACTGACTTATTGACTTATTGAAAAATTGAGGTAACCCGTTGCCTTATAGTTAAGTAAATAATTTTTACAAATTAGTAAATTGTCAAAACTTATTTTTAATTATTATTTACTTAAAGGAGAAGTCCACTTCCAGAACAACAATTTACAGATAATGTAATCACCCCCTTGTCATCCAAGATGTTCATGTCTTTCTGTCTTCAGTCATAAACAAATTATGTTTTTTGAGGAAAACATTTCAGCATTTTTCTCTCTGATATGGTGCCACAAATTTGAACTTCAAAAATGCAAACGTTCACAAATTCTGTTGTAAACGATCCCAGTCGAGGAATAAGGGTCTTTTCTAGTGAAACGATGGGTTATTTTCATAAAAATAATAGCAATTTATATACTCTTTAATGTCAAACACTCGTCTTGTCTTACTATGCCTAGACTGTTTTTGTTCTGGTTCTTATCAGTTAGGGTATGTTGAAAAACTCCCAACTCATGTTCTCCCTCAACTTCAAAATCGTCCTATATCACTGTGTTACCTTTTGGTTAAAGGTGTTTGATCTTTTTTGCATGTTCACTTTGCAAAGACTGGGTCGGTACTTCTGCAGCGATTTTGAAATTATTCCACAAGTTGAGGGAGAAAATATGGTCTGCGTTTTTTGACATACCCTAACTGTCTTGAGCCAGAATACACAGAGTTCTAGGACTGCAAGGCTAGACGAGCGTTTGATAATAAAATGTATATAAATTGTATTATTTTAACATTTTAAAACCAATCGTTTCGCTAGATTAGACCCTTCTTCCTCGGCTGGGATCGTATGAAGCCGCATTTAAACTGCATTTTGGAAGCTCAAAATCAGGGCTCCATAGGAGAAAAATGCTGAAATGTTTTCCTCAACAAACATAATTTCTTTACGACTGAAGAAAGAAAGACATGAACATTGTGAAAGACAAGGGGTGATTACAATTATTTATAAATTGTTGTTCTGGAAGTGGACTTCTCCTTTAATTTTATAGGAGTCAATAATATACTTTGGTTAAAATTCTCTATGGTTGTGTAAAACACCACCCTTTTTATCTTGTCAAAACCAGCTCTTCAAAATTCATCCTGTTCTGGTCGAGGTTGCTTTAAATGTTAATGAGCTCTGCCCTCTCTTCTCTCTGTGGAGTTTAACCGCATTTAGCTCCTAAACTTGCTAACTAGCACGTTATTAGGAAAGATGATCGCAAAGATTCATTAAAAAACACTTCTGCTGTAAGTGAAGCTGGATCATGAATGATAGACAGAAATATGTAGATCGGGAGGCACATAACCTTCACAAAGAAAGGTAACCTACTGCATCTCCAGCGGCTCAGATATCGGGAGTAAATGACGACCACTACGTTCATTATTACATCCAGCAACACGACAATTCAAAGATATTCTAGTCTAATTTACATCCCTGTTCCGCCATCGAAACAAAGAGGTCGGACTTTTACAGCTGAACTGAGGTAAGAGCTCATGTCAGTCAACTATGGTGGGAGCGGCCTCTGTGTGACGCAACAACGACAGGCCTCTGAGAATGGCTCGATTTGAAAAAGGGAATATTATTTTTACAGATTAACTAAAAACCACAGCATGGATTTTTATCATTATAGGGTAGATTTGTACATACACTGCCAACACACATTAATGTTTAAACATGTAAA
The DNA here is from genome assembly GCF_049309525.1 of Garra rufa. NCBI lineage: Eukaryota > Metazoa > Chordata > Actinopteri > Cypriniformes > Cyprinidae > Garra > Garra rufa. Next base: position 20,084,865 of record NC_133385.1, read on the forward strand.
AGTGAACTTTTCATCCAATGACCCCTTTAAGGCAATGGGCATTTTTTAAAAGTTAAGTCAACTTATGTTATGTAAACTCATTATTTTATATTGGAAATAATGTGGGTTTTATGACCATTTGTCTGAAAGCATGGTTTGAATGGTTGTGGCATTTTTATATTTTGATTAAAGTATGAACACACATGGTATTCTATGAGGAGGTGGCATACACCAAAGTGTGCATCATTAAATGAACATTAGTTTGATAGGAGACACATAGTTATAGGTGGGTCACATTGACTAGTACTTCACACATTAAGCATACATAGAATAAAAAAATACAATTCAAGAGACATTAACCAAGACAGTTATAGCACATAGTATAGTGTGAAAAGCACAATGACCTAATGACAGACAGGATGTCATGTAGTCTGAACAGCACAGTGTTTCGCCAATTAAGTCGTAGGTATGCCTCAACTGTGAGAGACAAAATCAAAAAGAAAATAACTTTGTATGATTTTTAAATAATTAATTTCCCTTTTATTGCATGAAATAAGTATTTGATCACCTACCAACCAGCAAGAATTCTATCTCTCACAGACCTGTTAGTTTGTCTTTAAGAAGCCCTGTTATACTTGTTACCTGTATAAAAGACACTTGTCCACACACTCAATCAGACTCCAACCTCTCCACTATGGGCAAGACCAAAGAGCTGTCTAAGGACACTAGGGACAATCAATGATCCTGAGAAAAGTGAGGGATCACCCTAGAACTAAACGGGAGGACATGGTCAATGACCTGAAGAGAGCTGGGACCACAGTCTCATCGGTTACCATTAGTAACACACTACACCGTCATGGATTATAATCCTGCAGCGTGTGCAAGGTCTCCCTGTTCAAGTCAGCACATGTCCAGGCCCGTCTGAAGTTTGCCAAAGACCATCTGGATGATCCTGGAGGAGGCATGGGAGAAGGTCATGTGGTCAGATGAGACCAAAATATAACTTTGGTATAAACTCCACATGCCGTGTTTGGAGGAAGAAGAAGGATAAATACAATACCAAGAACACCATCCCAACCGTGAAGCATAGGGGAGGAAAAATCATGCTTTGGGGGTGGTTTTCTGCAAAGGGGACAGGACGACCACACCATATTGAGGGGAGGATGGATGGGGCCATGTATCACAAGATTTTGGGCAACAACCTCCTTCCCTCAGTAAGAGCCTCTTGCCGAGCTACAGTCCCAAATCCTGAAAGACCTGGAGAAGACCTGTATGGAGGAGTGGGACAAAATCCCTGCTGCAGTGTGTGCAAACCTGGTCAAGAACTACAGAAAACATCTGACCTCTGTAACTGTAAACCAAATACTAAGTTCTATTTTTCTAGTGTATCAAAGACGTGTTTCATGCAACAAAATGGAACTTAATTATTTAAAAATCATACAATGTGACTGGATTTTTTTAGATTCTGTCTCTCACAGTTGAGGTGTACCTATGATGAAAATTACAGATTTCACCATTATTTGTAAATGGGAAAACTTGAAAAATAGGCAGTGTATCAAATGCTTATTTGCCCCACTGTACTTGTTGAAATTCATGCCAGACTTGTTAGCCCACTATTTCTTGGCACAAGTGGACAGTTCAGTAAGAAGGAACTTGTACGTACACACAACATAACTCACTTGAGAATTTATAATTAATATTTGTCACGGTTTCAGTCAATAATTTCAGCCTTCAAATAATTTTTTCTTTTTTCTGGTGCCATTTTATATCTGCAGAGCTATTTGAAACTATTTACGTACAAAAACAGAAATACGGTCTTGTTTATAAATTGCCTTTCTAGGTCTATATGTGATGGCAAAATTATTCCACAGTATTGCGCTGCCTTCAGAGTTTTTAAAATTGCTCCTTCTAAACTTGTCAGTGTCTTTCCAGAATGCGTTTGCAAATGATCTTTCAGGTTTCTCTGATATGTGAAACTTATGTTGCTGAAAGTCTGTCTCCAGTGTGAAGCCTCATGTGAGCGGTAAGGTTTCCTTTAAGTGTGAAACTCTTTCCACATGAAAGGCAGGTAAAAGGTTTTTCTTCGCTGTGAACTCTCATGTGAGCCCGAAGGTTTCCTCTAAATCTGAAAGTCTTTCCACAATAAGGGCAGATATAATCCTTCTCTCCAGTATGAATTCTCATGTGTAGATTTAGGTTTGTCTTGTTTGAGCAAGTCTTTCCACAGTGACTGCACATGAACGGCTTCTCTCCAGTGTGAGATGTTACATGATTTTTAAGGTGATCACTGTCTGAGAAACTCATTCCACACTGATGGCATATAAAACTGAGAGAGGGAGCTCTTGAGTGAACCACCATGTGCTTTTTAAGGGTTCCCTTATGACTGAACTTCTTTTCACACTGATCACATGCATACGGCTTCTCACCAGTGTGAATGTTCATGTGATACTCAAGGTTTGGTTCGGTTGTAAAACCTATTCCACAAAGTTTGCAGAGGTACGGCTTCTCTCCAGTGTGAGTTCTCATGTGCCTGTTAATGCTTCCTTGTTGACTGAAATGTTTTCCACACAGAGGGCAGGTGTAAGGCTTTTCACCTGTGTGGACGTTTATGTGGCTTTTGAGGGCTGCTTTTTTAGTGAAAGATTTTCCACACTCTTGGCAGGTGAAAGGCTTCTCTCCAGTGTGAATCCTCATGTGGACTTTAAGATTTCCATGTTCACTGAAAAGTTTTCCACACTGTTGGCAGGAGAAAGGCTTTTCTCCAGTGTGAATCCTCAAGTGGACTATAAGGTTTCCATGTTGACTGAAACTCTTTCCACAATACTGGCAGGTGAAATTAGTTTTATTTGAAGTATTTTCTGTCTGAGAGCAACTAATTGATTCTCGTCCAGTTATAAAATACTGATCTTCATCTTGCATTTCATCTAGTACTTCACTCTCCATTCTCGGCACCATCAGTTCTAAAAAGAGACAAATACAAGTTAACCCCTGTTTAAAAGCAACAGAAGAACAGAGTGCAACAATGGCCCAAATCTGCCATTTATTCTGGAGAGTCACAGTCCTGCAGAGTTTAGCTCCAACACACCTTTAATAAGTTAACTTTGAAGACCATGATTCAGGTGTGTTCTGAATTAGAGTTAAACTCTGCAGAGCTGAGCTTGACACCCCAGTTTACATTATTAGAAAGTCTTGGATATGTGAAAACATCAAAATGTGTTCTACTGGGGATGTTTGAAGTTTATTCCACTTCAAATTTGTACGCAATTACCTCCATATTGTGGACTCATATGTACATTATTGGAATCAACTAAGTTTTTTTTTTTATGCAGCATTACATATACATAAAGTTATGCTTGGGATTTTGGGGAAAACTTCTGTAATACTTAACTAAGATGAATAGTTTTATGTATGAAAATCACAATTGTGAAAGACTTGAGAAATGCACATTTCATAAGAATGACTGCACTTTCATAAGGAAGGAAAGGAAGAAAATGAGGTGAAGTGAGGCCAAGTATGGTGACCCATACTAGGAATTTGTGCTCTGCATTTAACCCATCCATACACAGTAGCGAACACACACCCGGAGCAGTGGGCAGCCATTGCTGCGGCGCCCGGGGAGCAGTTGGGGGATCGGTGCCTTGCTCGAGGGACTCACCTCAGTCGTGGTATTGAGGGTGTACATTCACAATCTCCACCTACAATCCCTGCTGGACCTGAGACTCAAACCTGCAACCTTTGGGTTACAAGTCCGACTCTCTAACCATTAGGCCACGGCTGCCCCCACAAATGCTCAAGCAGAACACAAATTCTCAAGCAGAGCATAAACAAGTGTTTAAAGCAATAGTTCACTTTCAGAACAAAAAAATTACAGATAATGTACCCACCCCCTTGTCATCCAAGATGTTTATGTCCTTCTTTTATCAGTCGTAAGGGAATAATGTTTTTTGAGTAAACTGTTCAGGATTTATGTGGTTTGAACTTCTAAAATACAGCGTCAAAGGGCTCTAAATGATCACAGCCAAGGAAAGAAGGGTCTTATCCAGCAAAACAATTAGTTATTTTCTAAAAAAATAAAATTTACAACTTATATACTTTTACAACTTATATACTTTTTAATCTCAAATGCTTGTCTTGCTGAGCTAGACAAGACGTTTGAGGTTAAAAAGTATATAAGTTGTAAATGTTTTCAGAAAATAACTGATCGTTTCACTAGACAATAAACTTCTTCCTCGGCTGGAATCATTAAAAGCCCTTTGACGCCACATTTAAACTGCATTTTGGAAGTTCAAACTTGGGGGCACCATAGAAGTCCAATATATGATGAGAAATCCTGAAATGATTTCCTCAAAAAACATTTCTTTACGACTAAAGAAAGTAAGACATGTACATCTTAGATGACAAAGGGGTGGGTACATTATCTGTACATTTTTGTTCTGAAAGTGAACTACTTTAAATAAGATAACTAAAATCAAGGTACAAAATGGTCTTTTTGATGCAGTTTCAATGCAGAAGTCTAACAGCTCAGCACCCATATTCACAAAACATTTTCTCTTACCACTAAGAGTACTCCTAAATATGGATGAGAAACATACAGTGTCTCACAAAAGTAAGTACACCTCTTACATTTCAGCAAACAATTTTAGTATATCTTCTCAAGGGACAATACTATAGAAATGAAACTTGGATATATTTTAGAGTAGTCAGTATCCAGCTTGTATAGCAGTATAGATTTACTGTCCTCTAAGAATACAGCCATTATTGCCAAAATAGCTGGCAACTAAAGTGAGCACACCCTAAGTGATAACAGCAGTATGTTGTTTTGCCATGTAAAGCCACATGTCCTATTCATTATGTTTATGTTTTGGTCTGCTTGACTGTTCTGTGCATCAAGTGCAGAACCTGGCTTCAAAAAAAAAAAAAAAAAAAAACAGATGCATGAGTGCTGCCAGCTTTGCTTTAAAGGTTGTAGAAGTAAAAGGTCAGTTTGTCAGTGCTCACATACGCTGCACAGTGCTAAAAGTCGGTTTGCACGGGCGTCATCCCAGATGGAAGCCTCTTCTGAAGCTGGCTCATAAGAAAGCCAGCAAACAGTTTGCTGAAGACAACCTGTCCATGAGCATGAATTACTGGAAGCATGTTCTGTGGTCTGATGAGACTATAAGATCAACTCAGATGGTGTCCAGCATGTGAGGTGATGCCCTGGTGAGGAGTACCAAGAAAACTGTGTCTTGCCTTCAGTCAAGCATGGTGGTGGTAGCATCATGGTCTGGGGCTGCATGAGTCCTGCTGGTTCTGGGGAGCTGCAGTTCATTGAGGGAAACATGGATTACATTATGTACTGTACATTCTGTAGCAGAACATGGTGCCTTCCCTCCAGAAACTAAGCTGAATGGCAGTTTTCCAACATGATAACGATGAATGAGTGGCTAAGTTTGTCTCCAGACCTGAACCCTGTGGGGCATCCTCAGGTGGAAGGTAGAGAAGCACCATGTGTCTAATGTACTGCAGCTATGTGATGCCATTATATGGAAGAGGATCCCAGCAACAACCAGTACAGCTCTGGTCAATTCCATGCCTAGCAGGATTAAGGCAGTGCTGGATAACAATGGTACTAACATAAAATATTGACACTTTGGACACAGTTTTGACAAGTTCACTTAGGGAGTACTCACTTTTGTTGCCAGCTATTTTGACAATAATGGCTGTATGCTGAGTTATTTTCAGAGGACAGTAAATCTATACTGCTATACAAGCTGCACACTGACTATAAAATATATCCAAGTTAAATTTCTATAGTATTATCCCTTCAGACAATATACTAAATTTGTGTGAGGGGTGTACTCACTTTTGTGGGATACTCTATAGCAGTTTTTCTCAAACTGGGGTATGCGAGGTGACGGAAGGGGGTTCGCGAACAAAATGCTGAGCTTTGCCATTAATTTGGTTCTACCCCAATTTAAAGTAACATTAAAACAGAGCATATATTTCTGACAAGCAAAATGCCACTTTTATGCTAAAACAGGAAAATGGGAGTGCCGTAAACAATCAAAGACATCAAATTACTTCATCTCTTGCAGTCAAAACTGACTGTATCCATACCAGCAGTGTGCGTATGATAGGATGCCTGCAAAGTATGCTCCTTTAGCAAACAGCGCTGCATGTACTAAAGTGTCTTTTAAGTATATTTGTAGCACTTAATAGCAAAGAACAAATATTGACACAGTCTGTACAAAGATTGATACAGAAACAACACTTTTCATTTTTAAAATATGAGTACTGATATGAGTACTTACTGAATGAATGAAAGACGCTTCACTTATTAAGACCACTTACTGCCACCTACTGGCGATTTTAGTTATTTATTGCAAGCCGGTTGGCTGATTTTAGCTGGTCATAGCTGGTCAGCAGGCTGGTTTTAGAGGGATTTTGGCCATTTTTCCAGGCTGGTTTTAGCTGTTTGTTTGTTTGTTTTTTTTCCAGCAAGGATGTTAGTATGTTTTTTTGTTTTTAGTATACGTTGCTGGACCCATACAATGTATTTTTGGCTATTGCTATAAATATACCTGTGCTACTTAAGACTGGTTTTGTGGTCCAGGGTCACATATTAATAATACACTTAATAGAATGTTAAGAATATGACATAAAAGATCTATAAAAGGTAAAAATTCATGTGTTAATCAATATTAAGGGGGAAATTATATCCCTTAATTATAGAGGGGTACTTAAAAGAATGTGAAATACCCCACGGGTTACACCACTGTAAAAAGTTTGAGAACCTACTATACAGAAATTGATTAATCAATAAAATAAAGCACAGCATAGAATTCACCATATAAATTGATTCATAAAGTTATGAACAACATTCAGTGAAGACCAGTGCTGAGCAAGACTGACAGGAGACTGTATATATCAGCTTCATGATTTGACTGATTTAGATGTTATGTAGAAAGAGCGACACCTCAACGCATTAAAGGAAAGGAATATTCATGTTTTCATAACCACTGACCAAATAAAACTAAAAAGAATCCATTTTTGATGCACTTTGCGAATAGGGAGGATTGGGTTCACTCACAGCATCATGTACAAGCTAGTCTAGTCTAGTTAATAAAAAGTTATTAGTAAGAATTTTTAGAAAAAAAGTACAAAATATAGCAGCATGTATTGCATTTAATCAAACTAAGAAATTAATCAAATAGTTCTCTGCTGCACAAGTATGTCTGGTCATGTGATCTCAACATATTTTTGTCCACATGAAGCTCCATTTCAAATAAAACCACTGTAATAATGACACTCTTTATTATAAAAATATTATTAACGAGAATAAAAACAAACCTGTTTCTTCCTCGGCATCTTCTTGTTTCACAATGAATACTTCTTCAATCTTTATGTCTTCATCCTCCTCTTTAATAAGCGCCATCTTTATAACAGTGCCTCACGTGGATCTCAGTTGCTTCAGCAGTTTTTCTGTCTGTTTGGACAATCAGTCATAATTAAGATCAGAACATTTAACAGAAATTAATGCAAACTAAATCTGGGTGCATCTCAGTCAAAGTATAATAGTTAAAGGAGTAGTTCACTTTCAGAACAAAAATTTACAGATAATGTACTCACCCCCTTGTCATCCAAGATGTTCATGTCTTTCTTCATTTGTAAGGAAATTGTTTTTTGAGGAAAACATTTCAGGATTTCTCTTCATTTAATGGACTTCTATGGTGCCCCCAAGTTTGAACTTCCAAAATGCAGCTTAAATGCAGCTAAATGATCCCAGCCGATGAAGAAGGGTCTTATCTAGCGAAACGATTGGCTATTTTACCATTTATTTACTTTTTAATCTCTACACAGAGTACACACAGAGCTAGACAAGATGAGCATTTGAGGTTAAAAAGTACATAAATTGTCTTTTTTTTAATAAAATAAACAATCGTTTTGCTAGATAAGACCCTTTTTTTCATCAGCTGTGATCGTTTAGAGCCATTTGAAGCTGCATTTTAGAAGTTCAAACTCCACTATATGGAGAAAAATCCTGAAATGGTTTCCTCAAAAAAAAAAAACAAAAAAAAAAAAAAATTTCCTTACAACTGAAGAAAGGAGGACATACATAACAAAAATCAGAACAATGTCTAAAAGCTGCTATTAAATAAAGGTGTATAGTAAACAAGCTAAAAACCACAGAACTATGTTTTTATAAGCTGTCGACCTACAAAAAGAGAGTGTTTAAAAACAAGAACAAAAGTAGAGTGCAATGTGTCTTACTACTAATTGGTCAATGTCAGTGCACCTTTTCCTTACCTTGCTTTGTTGGGGAAATGAATGGCCCAACATGAAATACCCTGACATCTACAACTATTTGTGTTTTTTAGGTCAAGAGCTTATAAAAACGTAGTTTTGGTGTTTTTTAGCTTGTTTACGGTACACCTCGTCTCAAAGCAGCTTTTACACCTTGTTCTGTTTTTTGTTAGAAGTCAGAAATGACAAGGAGCCCGCTTCCCGCAATACAAAGTCAATGGGGAGCATTGTATTGATGGTGGTTTTCCAGGAAAAGGAAAACCAGCTAAAAACAGCTACTTCCATCTTAAACCAGCATAGGCTGGTTTTAGCTGTTTTTTTTTTCAGCAGGATAATCCTCTCAGAAAATCTACAAATTTAGATCATTTTACAGATAATATTAATTTTGCGCATTTACACTCATTTTGCAGCACAGGTCCCATAAGACTTCATTAACCCTTGTGTGATCTTATGGACATTTTGTCCATTTCAGTTTTTTGTGTGCATGTGTTAATGCCAACTGCATACATTTTGGCTCAGGTGTTTATTTTTATTGAAATTTTAATACTAAACCATCATTTCCTTCCTAATTTTACTCTCTGTACAAAAATTACTCACACTCAGAACCTTAAGGACAAAAATGTCCACATTGAAACCCATTACAACTGCAATTTTTTAACCCAGGGCCATTTTAGGCATTAATTCTATCGGCAACGCTTTTTTGATATGTATCGCATTGGCACATATCCGATTTATATCTGATTTATTTCCACATCTGAATGAGGACTGAAACTGATCTCCAAATATCCGAATGCATGCGGTTTTCCCCGTTTACACATTTGCCTGTTTACTTTAAATTGATTTACGATATAGAGCGCGAAATGAGACGCAGCATCTCTATTTATGATGAGCAGATGCGCTTCACTCACGAAAATAACATTCTTTAACCCTAGATGAAGTATTAAACTGCTATATTAGATAAACTTATCACTTTACAGTTATTTAAAAGCTGTTACATATACGGAAATGTTTGCATCTATTTAAACACTTTGAATGTGGAAAAAACAAACCTTTCTAGAGTCAAATCACAACAGAAGCACGAGCGCCGCGCAGACTCATGATGTCATCGTCAGATCAAATAAAAGTCATGCTGTCTAAAATCATTAAAGTGCAGAAAGAAAGCTAACCAGATTTGTAAAATGGAAACCATGGAGATTTCTTACTTGAGTGGTTAAAATATCCCTGAATTATCATTTGTTATCATCCATATGAAAAAAGAAAACAGGGTTTTTGAATGTTTTCAATTGTTGCAGATTTCATAAAGGCTATTTAAATTAATAATTACTATGTTCAATATTATTATTCGATTTTTTTGGTCTGGTTTTAACACATAGAAAGAAACACACAATAAAACAGTTAACTGTAACCACTGGAAATAGCAAGCAACTCAAAACAATATTTTAACATGATTTACAAAAACCTATTACAAAAAAATTTATATGGAAAGAGTAATAAATAAGTGCATTTGTTAACTGTATTAAATATTTCAATACTTTTTTTTGTTTTTCATATATTTTACTATGCTTGGAAATTACTATAACAATCCTTGATCAGGCTTATGTGTGAGTATGTGTTCTCTGCAAATGTAATTTTGTCTGGTGAAAATATTAAAAACAACAAATAAAAGAGTTTGAGATTATATTTAAAGGGCAAAACGGCAATGTTTGGGTGCAGAAACTATTTCTGCCAGGAGTCAAGAACATTTTAGAAAATAATAAACAGAAAATAATTTGTTCATATTTTTTATTTTTCCTTAGCTTTTTTTGTACAAGCACAAGACATACATGTTAGTTTGTTTATATTGATGCTGAAACATACAGTTTAGATGAAATTGACAAAAAAGGTAATTTATGTATCTTTTATATCATTATGCATAATGCATTTTTATCAATAAACAATTTAGATGTTTAGACCCCCTTAACCTACTCCCAAACCTAAACCTACTCATTTTATGGTGAATATAAAAAGATACAAAACGTAACTGACCAAACTATGCAGGAAATTACCATTTAAGTAACAATATGGCATAAATGGCTAATCCCACTCCTACATCTAAACATAAACCTAACCATAACTATCTCTATACAGTACATGAAAAACATGACAGGCAGATACAAAAATGTCAAAATCAGTCCCAAAAGTTATCCAAATGGCAGTGCGCTGCAGTCGCAGTCCTCTCTGGTGGAATACATAAGATTTGTGTGAGGTCCAGAGCAGAATTAAAATTGTTAACTGCTGAAATATTATCAAGATTATTATTCCAATCCACTCTGTGATCAATTTAACATTTTTCTTAGTAACTGAGGTTCTTAAATCATGTGCTCTACATTTTATTTTGTAATTAAATTACACAACACCATTACATGTAACTAGTTACTCAACAACACTGGTTAAAAGTACATTTTGTGATCAGTTTTCACAGATATGAAATGAACCTCCAATTTGCAGCTATTTTGGTGAAATTATTAATGATAGATCACTTGCATTTTAGAATACTTTTTGACAATATTAAAACACATGTAATAGAGAGAGAATAAAATATAACTTTAAAAAAGCTACTATAAAAATGCAAGTGAGAATTCACAAGACAGAACTTTATATTTAAGATTCTTTATTTTCTGAAGTGGTCTAAAACAGCATTTTTTTGTCTCTTGCTCAGCATAATATAAACACAAAGTCCTTTTTTAAAATTTCACTCTTGTCAAACAGGGGAAATAAAATTCCAAAGATGTACTTTATTGCATATATTTACTGTCTTCAGACAGATATCCGTAATTGATGAGGTTGAGATGACTTATTGGAGTTTTCGTGTCTCTTGTCAAGATAATTTTTTCCCCACAATTTGCCTTTCCAAAAGGATTCCGGTTTATATTCAGCTGCAGAGAGTGTAATTTGGATGATGCTGTCTATGGCTTTGGTAGCAAGGGATGCACATGGCTGGCCACATCATTGAAGGAGAGCGGGAAATAGCTGGGAACTTCATCTCCAGGGAAAGACACAAGCTGGGCACCCTGACGATTGACCTCCTCGTATAGCACCCAGACACCACCTTTCACTTTGTGAGAGGAAGCGATGTCACTGAAATCAATGTCTTGAAGACTGGTTTCTTTGCATAGGGTCACGCTTCCTCCTTAATAGTTCACATGCTCAGGGTTGTCCAGGTCATACTCTCCTTGTTGAAACACCCGCTGCTTTCCAGCAAAATTCTTGTCATAGTACGCTACCAATGGTGCACCAATAACTTTGATAGATCTGCGATGACATTGCTGAAGCCCTTTTCTTCTAAGTTGCGGACATTGTTCTTGAATTCAGCTGTTCTGCCCTGGAAGCCCTCTTCTGTAAAAACAACAATCGTGCTCATTTCGAACAATGACTGGAGCAGATTAGAGGCTGGAGATTGCAAGTGCTTCTTTATCAGCTTCTCGTGGCTCTGCCAGGAAAAGTGAGTGGAATGGTGTGCAGAGCTGCCTTTTATAAGCCACAATTACACCAAAGTGGGTGTTGACAAAGATATGCCAGTACATGTAGATCTGGCAGCTGAGAAACACAAGCTGCATGCCAAATCTATATGGTAAAAACAAACAGACTTTTTGATGTGAAAAGTTTACTTGCACATCAATCAATTGCAGTTTCACTCTGTCCTAGAAGGGTTAAATTTGAGCAGATGATTTTACCACGACTGTCGTCATCAGAGCACACTTGAACAGTACATTCAGCATCTTATCTTCATGGCTCATAATCATGATCTCAGCCATATTCTCAAAACTATCATTTTCAAAATTAATATTTTGATCACTTGATCATCAAATATAAGTGACATTTATATTATGTATAGGGTTACGTCCTTGGACGTACATTATTATTTGTATTCATATCTGTCTATTTTTGTTGTATTGTGTGCTATACATTGTGCACAGTCTCTCTCTATTCCTCTCTCTTTCCCTTTCTCTCCTTCTGGCAGCGCTTGATTGGGATCAGCTGCAGGAGATTGTGTGGCGAGTGGGAGCATTTGAATGCTAGGGAGCAGAGCAGTGTTGGAGAGCTTCTGTTGAGACATGTGGTGAAGCTCTGTCATTTCGTCCTGCCCCAGACAACACTTTTATTTGAATGTACAGTGTTGCGAATAACGTTGTTTTGAAAGCACGGTTGAATTTCTCTGTAAGCTGTGCTGCAGAGCTCTCGCGCTAACGTGGCTATATTTGATACAATTCATTTCTCCTGTAACTCGCAGCTAAGAGATTTCAGTTTGTAAACAGATATTTGTTGTTTGTTTTGGTTATTTGTTATTTGTAAATAATCTTCCGTTCATTTTGAAACAAGTAGGTTGGGGATTGCCTTTTTCCTTTGTGTATGAACTTTGTTTTCTCCTGGTTTTGGCTAGTTAAGAAGTCAGGGAAGGCTGCTCCTGTATTTCTTTTTAAAATTGTATTTAGCCCTGAACCCTTATTTAGTTTTCCTTTTGTTTGTTTTTTGCTTTTTTTTGCCATTTGATCCCCTTGTTACGGTTTAACTGGTTACCGTGTTATCTGGTGACCAACTTCCTGGTTCAGGTCCTCCGTGCCAGATGTGATGGACCGAACGCTTCAGATTCGCCGATTCTGACAGCACAAACTGACCTGATATTACGCTGTCTAATAAACGCGCACTTGCTCATTACATGTTTTTGATATTCTTGTAAAGATGACAAATTATTGGTATGATCACCTGTAGCGGCTGAAATACAAAAAAAACAAACAGATAAGTCTGTTTGGCACGGGTCTCGAACACGCGCTAAAAATAGTAACTCTGCGAAACAACAGTAACGAACGCACTGAGCTACCAAGCTGCTTTATTTCAGTCATGGTTTCTTGGATACAAATCAGGATTTTACTCCCGGCGTGATATGCAGCTGGCTGAATCAAAGAAATGTGCCCGTGTTAACTTGTGACCTGTGTTTACTGTTATGAAATTGAATATTATAGTTAAAGTATATTACATTTTATGGTTTGCGATGTTAAAGTACATTTCATGGAGTCCCAGACAACTGTAAATTTGAGGCTACTGTGGTTTAATTACAAACGCTATCGTTAAACTATTTACTATAGTAAAAACAGTACATTTATTTCAGAGACTAGCTAATGTCTCGTTTGATAAATATATATATAAAAATGACGTTATTTACACGTTGTTTTTGCCGTTTTTCTATTATAAATACTTTGGAAACATGTGATTTGATTTCTTGAATGAAATGTAACAAATTCTAGTTGAAAGACTGCTTATAAATGTTACTTTGTAAACGTGTTAAATTGTTTTTTTTTAGCTGTTTTTTTTTTTAAGTAAATAGTATATAAAATTTAGCTTTTTCTATAAACAACAAGCTGCATGTAAATGCTAGAGATTTTCTAGTGACAACAAGTAATATTTATAAGCAGCTTTTTAACTGGAAATAATGTCAATTTATTGCAACAGTAAAATTAGATTTTGCTAGCAAACAAGTTCACACAGGCAACACAGGGTCACAAGTTAACACAGGCAAATTCAAAGAATAGACTGAAGCTACCTTATGCCACAGTGCAAAAAGGGGCTAGTACATATACCAGTGTGGTTGAATAGCTCGCTGTGATTGCATCTGCTATAATACCATGTGCAGTCTATTACTTATAGGTTAAAATCCTGTGTCAAGCTTTTTAGCTATTTCATTTTTGTATGATCAAATATTACCAGACACCCATTATATAAAGGTGATACACAATGTGTAATTTGTAGGCCTAAATATATTTGTAAATTAAAGTAGTACGTAAGGTAAGGTAAAAGGTTAGTAAGGTAAAAGCACACTCCGAAAATTGATCTAAGTTTGGGCCTAATTGGTACCACAGTGAGTAATGGTGAAAAAAGACAATGTTTTCCTTTACAAAAATTATAAGATATCTTTACAAAGACATGCATGAAGCTTAAATATATTGTGGACTAAGCATCATAGTAATTTTCATTGTGCCCACTTTAAGAAATGTTTTTTGTTTTTTTTTAGTTTTTTTTTTCATTCAAGAGAACTGTAGTTTGCAAGCATTTTGTGGCACTGTACCATTTAAGCCTATCTTTTAAAAAAAGTGAATTTAGTGAATTTTTACATAAGTGGGGCTAACTCAACATTGCCAAATGTGTCAGGGAATTAACAAATCACTGAACTGGTTAAAATCATAATTTACATAAAATATGTTTTTCCCTTTTTTTTTTTTTTTGACTTTAAAGCTAAAAGTGGGCTTAAAGGGTACATGGGCTTAATGGGTACATTTACCCCAGCATTTACATGCAGCTTGTTGTTTATAGAAAAAGCTAAATTTTATATACTATTTACTTAAAAAAAAACAGCTATCGAACGCAAATCACAATTTAACACGTTCACAAAGTTACATTTATAAGCAGTCTTTCAACTAGAATTTATGTTACATTTCATTCAAGAAATCAAGTCACATGTTTCCAAAGTATTTATAATAGAAAAACAGCAAAAACAACCTGGAAATAATGTCAAGTTTTATATTAATCAAATAAGACATAAGCTTGTCTATTAAGAAATTGTATCATGTTTTTACTATAGTAAATATAGTTTAACAATAGCATTTTCTAATTAAACTACAGTAGCCACACATTTACAGTTGTCTGGGACTCCATGAAATGTACTTTAGATCATAAACCATAAACTGTAATATACTTTTACTATAATATTAATTTTCATAACAGTAAACACAGGTCACAAGTTAACACGGGCACATTTCTTTGATTCAGCCAGCTGCGTAACACGCAGAGAATAAAATCCTGATTTGAATCCAAAACTCCACTGCTAAATTAAAGCAGCTCGGTAGCTCAGTGCGTTCGTTACCGTTGCTTCACAGTGCGATTATTTTTAGCGCGTGTTCGAGACCCATGCGAAACAGACTTTTTTGTTTATTTTCCGTATTTCAGCCGCTATGGGCGATCATACCAATAATTTGTCATCTTTACAAGAATACCAGAATCATGTAATGAACAAGTGTGCGTTTATTAGACAGCTTAATATCAGGTCAGTTTGTGCTGTAGAATCTGCGAATCTGCAGCGTTCAGTCCATCACATCTGGCGCGGAAGACCTGAACCCGGAAGTTGGTCACCAGATAACACGGTAACCAGTTAAACCGTAACACACTCTCAAAGACAATTCTTTGTTTTGTAACAATAAACTGTCAGGGAGCCAAAACAGAACAGAACAGCCAGTCCTAGGAGCCATTGCGGGTCAGGCAGTTCAGGGAGCTACAAGGTCCAGAGGCCAGGACATGCCCGGTTGTGCTCTGGCTCACACTTCAACTGCCCGCTTCAAGAGCTCATAGGATTCAAAGCCCAGTTCCGTCTTCACCAATCCTATTATCCATACGTCCTCACAAGTGTTATCCTCCAAGGTCACAATTAAATTTGGGGTTGATTAATTGTCAATTAGGTTTAAATTTAGATAGGTGTGTGCCAATTAGGGTTATATCAATTTAGGGGTGACCAATTTAGGTGTATGAGGAAGGGGGTTGTGGGCCTCAGAGCTACTGACTCTAGGTGTTAGGTGTTAGGAAGGGGAAAATGCACTAGGGATAGTGACCTTAGGGTTAGTCTTTGAGGTGGTTTGGGGCCAGTTGTTCAGTGTCTGAGGGGTCTAAGATGTAGGTCTAGACCAGCACACAGTCACTGAGGGCTAGGTTTAGGTATGAGTAAGAGAAGAATGTCTAAAAGAGGAAAATAGAAAGACAATTTAGAGAAGAAACTGAGAAAATTGGTCTAGGCCTCATTTAGACCTCTCGGATAAAGCGTGTCTAATTTTTTAATCCAACACCTTTCCGCTTTAAGTCTAGCTCCGTGAGTCCAATGGGGATTAGTGATGGCAAGCCATGAATTAAAAAAATGCTTGTCCACATGTCTTCTTTTCTCTATCTTACTCCTTATATTATCCTCCTGACTACCAGGGGAAAAAAAATTTCAAATTACTTTAATATTCACTTTCTTCAATTGTTTGGAAGGCAATGAACATACTGACAATATTTTTATTTTATTTTTAAAGTTTTATTTTCACAGTATGTTGTGTCCACTACAGTGGACAACGGAAGTTGGTATATCTGAAAACGAACCATGAACACAACAAGAAAATGGCTAAGAAAATATCAAGAGTCAATATAAATTTTGACTGGAACTAACACAACTTTAGTGTGGTGTTTGTATTTTGAAACTTTGATGTATATCTTGTTTATGGGGTATGATATTTCAAGAAGCATTCCCCTTCTTTGAAACACAGAGAAAGATCTCACACTTAGTGCACATCACGTATGTTTTGCTGTTACATCCAGATCTGCGACACCTTGATGCATGTGCTTCATCCACCATTTCTGGAAGATGGATGGCATAGTGTCTCAGGGATGCATTCGGTTGAGGTTTCCACTTTTGACGTGGGGGAGTGTAGTCCTCTTCACTCTCACTAGAGATTCCAGCTTGACTATGGGTGATCAGCTGCTCACAGAGGAGCAATTTGAATTCAAGGAACTTCAGTGGTTTCTTCCCTTGAAGCTGGTAATCATTCCTGTACTGAAGCCATGCATTGGTGATTGCCAAATCAAAAAAAGTGCAAAATTACATGCAACATCCACTTCCGAGTGCGAGTGGCCATCCTCTAGAAACTTCGGTCAGCCATTTCCACCCCACCCATGTTGCTGTTGTACTCAGCTACTGCCAGTGGTCTTGACACCTGAACGTACCTTTTTTCTTTCTTAGACCATCTATTGCGTGTGTCTTGAGGCTCAATGCCATAACCACTGACTTGTTGTCAAACCACTTAATGATGGCAAGTTCAGGAGGGCTTCGTCTGACCACCATCTCAGATGTCAATCTTCCTTTCTTTTTGATGGCCAGGTCCCCTATAACATTGCACTCCTTTGGAATTCTGTTCATCATCAGAGTTCCAGTTCCTGTAAGCCTCTTCTCCACCAGGGTGTTCAAAAGATGAACCGTTGTAAAGAACTGGTCAAAGAACAAGTGGGTTCCTCTGGGAACAGACTCAATCAAATGAAGAACAGCTCCGATGCACTGTCCTGCTGTGATCGGGAAGGTGGTCTTGCCTTGGTACACGACAAAATCTAAGACCACACCATCTGATGTGGCTAAGACAAACACCTTCAATCCAGTTGGGTATGGTTTACCCGGAACATACTGGCGAACTGGGCAGCGGCCAGTAAATGGAATCATTTGCTTGTCGATGGACAGTTTTTGTGCTCTCGGAAGACTCCAACATCCCTGCCTCACTTTGTTCAGAAGGGGCCTGACTTTCCACAAGAGATCTCTTCCTTTTTCCTCATCTGAAACATCCAGGTCATTGATGATCTTAATAGATTGTCTTAGCTTGTAGAACCGATTTCTGGTCATGGATTCTGCAACTATTTAAACTCTGGTGTTTGAGGCCCAATACATCTGAATGTTTGGATAACCAAGACAGGCCATGTAGATAGAACTCTTAAAGAATGTCTTCAGCTCTTCAGGAGTGGTGTTAAGTGGTGCTCCAGACACAAGGATCTTACGCTGGTTTGTGCACATAGCCATTTCTTTGAACACAGAGTCATCAATGTACTGTTCAAAATAATTCATTGGGGTCCAGTTATTGCATGTAGGGCATCACTGCTGTGAATGATTGGAAGATCATCCAGTTGGGGGTTGAATCTTAAAAAAGCATGAAGAAAAAGAAAATTAGTCTCTAAAAAAGTTATTAGTGTTATCAGAATAAATAGTTTTTGTGACTAATAATCAGTAAAAACCTACAGGTACTGTTAATAGTGTGACCTTGGACCACAAAACCAGTCATAAGTGTCAATTTTTCAAAATTGAGCTTTACATATCATCTGAAAGTTGAATAAATACGCTTTCCATTGATGTATGGTTTGTTAGGATCGGACAATATTTAGCTGAGATACAACTATTTGAAATCTGGAATCTGAGGGTGCAAAAAAATGAAAAAAAAAAAAAAATAGAGAAAATCGCCTTTAAAGTTCTTAGCAATGCATATTACTTAGCAAAAATTAAGTTTTGAAACATTTACGCTACAAAATGTACAATTTATCTTAATGGAATATGATTTTTACTTAATATCTTAATGATTTTTGGGCTTTTTTTTTTTTTTTTTTATATATATATATAATTTTGGCTATTGCTACAAATATACCCCAGCGACTTAAGAGTGGTTTTGTGCTCCAGGGTCACATATATATATTTACAATTCAATGACAGGGTGTACATTGTCTTGCTCCAAAGGAGACGACGACCAGATGTGGATGGTTGTTCTCTCTCTGACTCTTCTGCCTCTGCTTGCCCTGCTTTCTGACTCCTCAAACTCTGCATTTTCATCTTCCTCATCTGACAAATCAATATCTGAGTTTTCACCAACAATTTGCAGTAAAATTCTCTCTGCCTCTGAAAGTGACTCCCTTCCTGGTTATGGTAAAAAATTTGGTAATAATTACAACTGTCCACTAAGGAGGACATTTTTTAAATGCTCACTTATCATGGTAGAAAACATAACATTAGAAAATTTATTAGTGTTTTTCAGAGTTTCATGTAAAATAAAACAACAACATTTCAAGATAAAATTGTATCAATAAAAAAGATTAAGCACTTACTTTTCTTCTTTCCATAAAATGCGCTGGTGGTGATAGACGCCATTTTCTTAGAGGAGGAAAAAGGAAGTTCTCAAAGCCCCACCCCTATGAATTGGGTATCACATAAAAGTCCTGAATGTCCTCTTTAGAGTACAAGAGGAATTAATTAGGAAGCACGCAGAAGATGGGAGATGTTCAAGTCTACATATGTCCTCTAGAGAGGAAAAATATGTTGATAAACTCTTTGTAGTAATGTGTTCTTTGTTTGTCCAATGTATTGTTTGTGGCATTTACTGCAAGAGAGAAGATAGATACAATTGTCAACGGTGGAGGACATATTACTTTGTGTTTGAAAAATGAATTTAGTTGTTTTGTTTTGTACTAGTCTCCTGTGTACCAAATACTTGTATGCTCCGGATCTTGACTTGGGTTGTGATGATGGAACTTTGCTACTCACGAGAGTATCCAGAAGATTATTATTTCTTTTAAATGCAGCTATTGGTCTGTGATCCTGTAGAGATTTGGTGTCTTTAATGAAGTTTTCAAAATTCACTTTCACTGCTTTAACTGTATACTATTGTGAGAATAAAATGATACAAGTGGGATGATTTTGTTTTTACTCTGTACTTTTTTGTGGGATTTTGAATGAACTGATTGAATTTTGTATGTTTTCCTGAGGTTTCTAGAATAGTTTCTTTTCTTTAGTGCTTTAAAAAGAATTTTTAATGCTGTGTCAAATTCAGATTTTTGGGAACAAATACAGTGAAATCTGTATAATTGTGATATTAAAATTCCTTTAAATGTATGTTGTGGATGGAAACTGGTTTTATGGAGGAGACAGTGTGTATCGGTTGGCTTAAAAGAGACTTTATAGTCTAATTGGTTTTCTGTTTCAAATTTCGGTCCTTTGTATGTAACCACATCAAGAAAATTAACCTGTTGTGTATTGTATTCATATTTAACTTTGATAGACCTTTTATTTTTGTTTAGATGTTCAGAGAATTTCTTCAAATCCTCAACACTGTGAGTCCAGAGTCCCCAGATGTCGGAAGTAGCAAAGAGGTTTCTGAGGGAATGAAGAAAGTGCTGTCCTTTCCCAGGAGGCCATGAAGATGTTCGCATAGGATAGAGCAAACTTTTTGCCCATCGCTGTTCCTTTAATTTGTAAATAGAAACGTGAATCAAATTCAAAGTCATTTTTGGTCAAATTGATTTCAAGTAATTTTAGAATATAATTATCAGGCCTCCTGGGATCAGGGTACTGCTTCATACACTCTTCAACTGCTCTTATGCCATCTTCTGTCTCAATGTTTGTGTAGAGACTATCCACATCGATGGTGAAACGAAGTGAATTAATGGGCAACACATGATCTTTTGTTTTTTTGGATAAAGTCATAGGTATCTTTGAGATAACTGGGATGTTTTTGAGAAATGGGACTCAGGAAATACTCCAAATACTCTGCTGTATAATAGGACTCGCTTTCACAATCCGATACGATTGGCCTTCCTAGAGCAATTTTAAAAGGTTTACTCCATTTCTCAGGCTCCTTGTGTATCTTTGGCTGTAAATAGAACCTTCTAGCCCTTGGAGTCCCTGAGCCCATAAGGTACTCTTTTTGTTTCCCACTAATTAGTCTCTTTTCACACATCTCATCGAGAATCACCTTGATTTCCAAAATTGTTTGGGGGTATATTGGGGATGAAAGTGCTGTGTAATGTTCTTTTACCTGGAGTTGTCTTTCTCCCTCCCACAGATAGTCTCTTTTATCCATTAAGACAACCGCATTTCCTTTGTCTGCTGGTTTGATAATGATATCTTTGTTATTTTTTAGTTCTTTTATAGCTCTTTTTTCTCCAAAGGTAAATTTTGTGCCTCAGGAATGCTCCAAATAAGATGATTGTACGCATAGTAGTCTGCACGGATAATAGAGGGTATCTGTGGTGGTAAACTTGAAAGAGCTGGTGACCATTCATATGATTTGGTGAAGGGGATTCTTTGTATCTGGTTCTTTTTGCCATCAAAAAAGGTTTATATTTTAAGTCTTCTGTGATATTTCTGAAGGTCTGTCAGCAATTCCAATTTTTGTGTTTTAACGTTTTGGGGGGTAGGGACAAAAGATAAGCCCTTCAGTAACACTGCCCTCTGCTTGACAATGAGCTTTTCCTGACCGTCCTTGGGGTTAACGGTCTCTATAAGTTTAACGATTGTATCCAATTGTAGAGAATTTTGGTTAGCTCAAAGAATTTAAGATGATCAATATATGTGTGTATATGCATGAGACTGTTTCTCTCATCACATATACACTGCAAACTCCACCAGGTCTTAGACCAATGAATAGGATGAAATGAGTTATTTAAAACATACATTTCAGTCAGGGAAAGTAGTTTAACTCACAGGAAATCGTGTATAATAATCGTCATTAAATATACGCAATTTCCAGTTTCTGATCAGTAACAGTAATAACGATATCGACTGGTTTCTTTGTCCAGCAAATTATTCAGTGATATCCATTACTCTGACGTTGGCCCGTCGTCACGGCAACGCATTTTTACTAACCAGAACGGAGTTAAA
The DNA here is from genome assembly GCF_049309525.1 of Garra rufa. Taxonomy (NCBI): domain Eukaryota; kingdom Metazoa; phylum Chordata; class Actinopteri; order Cypriniformes; family Cyprinidae; genus Garra; species Garra rufa. Next base: position 20,106,367 of record NC_133385.1, read on the forward strand.
ACAATTGAACAGAATAGGGCTTAAGGTAGCAATATGAGATCGAAACAGTTTAAGTGACTTTGTAATGTAAGCATTCAGCACAGAGAATCATTATATGTGAATATATGGTTGTTTATTAAACTATTCTACTTACAAACGATCGCACATAGACAAACGTACATAAAACACAAATAGACAGAGAACGCGTGAGAGAGAGAGAGTAGGAGAGAGAGAGAGAGAGAGAGAGAGAGAGAGGGAGAGAGAGTAAGAGAGAGAGAGACAGAAAGTGAGTTTGCAAAGGGACAGGAATGAAATGGTTCTGAACATCCTGAAATCGTTTCTTTTATAAAACGCCTAATACGCAGCTATCTACGTTTGTAGAAAGGACGGATACTTGCAAGCTTGTTGTGGTTGTGCATTGGTTCCGTATGTATTCAGTTCAGAAAGTCCTTTCCAGTTCCTTGAGAGTATTGCAGGCCTCATCATCTCCACCCCCCCACCCCCCCCCCCCCCCATGGATCTGGGGGGAGGTGCGGGTGACGTGTCTTTGTGTCCCGAAGGCAAGAGACAGAGAGAGAGATGAGGGAAGGTTTATAAACCTGTAGGTCGTTCACGCCCACAGTTGGACCTTGTCCAATCCGGTTGATCTGAGTTTTGGAGGGAAGATTGAAAGTCTTTGTCTCTCAAAATGTTGTTTCGCATGTGGACGCTGATTGGTTGTTTGGCCACAAAACTTTCAAAAGTTCAATAATACATATAAAGCAAGGAGTTATTAAGATGCCACAAACATTAACATTTAGGGAATAATAAATGCTGCTCATAGACACCAAACATGATCTATGAATCTTCTCGGTTGACTGAGTGATTCTAAACGTGAGTCTTAGCATGCACAATAATTCACCTATTGCGGATTAATGTTTGAGGCCGACATACATAACAGAAACAACAATATAAGAAAAGGTAACACATTGATACGTGTACATTTCTATATAACTGTATGTGGGACTGCATGTCTGAATAAGGAAAGTCTATCTTTCCCTGCATTCCTGTAGGAGTCTTATCTTGATGGTGGGGGGATGAGCTGGATAGTGAACAAAGGACTGGCTCATAGCACATAGGTGTTAATCATGGGGGAGAAGTCATTTAAGGAATATAACTAGTTATTTCATGTCTGATTGGCTCCAGGCACTACACAATGTTCCAACACTGCACGGGCTGTGTCGGAAGTCCAATGCACTGTATCTCTCTTTACCTCAAACTGGACAGAGGACAGTGCATCTAGGAAGTTCAAATTTGTTTTTATGTATTCGTTAATGTCTCCCAACAACCTCTGCTCATCTTGAGCCAAGAGGTCACTGTAGTTAATGATTGGGATGACAATTTCTGTATGTGGTAATCTTGTTCTGGCTAAACGGCTCTGTGAATCCCCTAACTCGCCATTGTGAAACACCTCTGTATTCTATTGTTTCTGCCAATTGACATGATAAGGATCTCTGGTTTGAGGGCGATAGTTGCTTTTTCTACCAGATTACCAGCATGTTGAAATTTCGCTCCCGAGAAACTGTCTATCTGGTCGTCCTGGGTATTAAGGGCTGGGATTCTGGAGACATTAGAGTCTCCAATGATCACACACTTTTTCTTTAAATTTAAGCTGCAGTCAATCTGTTTTCTTTCAGTATTTATGTGTCTACAGGGTCTCCCCACCGACCCAGGCGTTGTTGGAGTTCGAGGAGCGATGGCAACCTTTTTGGAAAGCTCAGTTAGTTTATCGTGCAGTGATGTGGATGTGCTTGTAGCCACTTTGTCTTGCACCTTATCTGTCCCCTATTCCCTTCTGTAGTTTCCTTCTCACCTTGGGCCTGTGCTACCGAATTGTTGGTGTACATGGAAAATTGATATTCCTCAGAGCCGTCTGAAAACATCAGTGGTGAGTAAACCACCCTGACGAGACCTGGGAGCTTTTTCCTTGTATCCGCCGGGGCTGCGTCCTCCTGAGCACTTGTTTGCTCAGCCGGGATGCTCTGTTCCTCGACATTGGCATTATTATCCTGAATATCGGTTTGGATGTTCAGGGGCAAGAGGGAGGGGAGACTCGTGACCTGCTCTATCATCTCTGTTTCAGTCACCTCTTGTTGAACATTAGATATTTCTGTTTGTTCATCCATTTAGATCAAAGGTTCTGTTAGAATTCTTCTGGGTCTTTTTTGGACCCGAGGTGATCTGGGTCTTATAGGAGTCGGCTCCAGAGCAGGTCTAGGCTCCAGCGTCAAAAGACCAGTCACCTCTGTTTGGTGGGGTGACCAATCTAGGTGAGTTTTGAACCTGGACATGTGTAGTAGGGGTGGAGCCGAACCCGAATACGGTATTCGGAAAGGCACAAATAGCGTGTTTTTTAAGAATACTTATTTAGAACAAATACTTAAAAAAATATTTGTATTTGGGAACAAGAAAAACTTTATATCAAAAAGCTGCGTTTTCTCATGAGACCGCAGTCAGTGCATGCCCGCGTTGAGTGAGTGACATTCAGGAGTCGGGGGGTGAGGTTAAAAGAGGTGACTGAAACAGGCTGCTACACACAGCAACAGAGAAGACTCGGCTGGGTGAAAAAAGACTTCACTGCATCACTGTTTTTGTTGAATAGATTTTTGTACCTTAACTGGGTTCTGGAGGCAGTTTATAGCTTTTGGGAAGCAGTTCACATGCGCGCTCAAGTTCGTTGTTTCACATGTAGACGCGCGGTATGTGCGCTCATAATGGAAGCGACGCGGACACGGTGCTACGCGTTCGTTTTTTCCAGGCGCGTCCGCGCCGCATCCAGATAAATACATCTCAACTTTTCAGAATTCCACAAGCGCAGCGCAGGTCATGTGACCAGAACCAAACAAACAGCTTCACCCTTTCCCTTAATAACATTGAAAAACAGCCAAGTTGGAGGAACAGCTTATCATATCTGTACAGGAATAATCATTTTAAAATAAATTTAATAGCAGAGCTAAAGAGTCTTGCTCAAGGACATACTGGTAAAATACAACAAAAATTAGCATGTAGTTGTAAACATATTAAAATGAAATTATGCAGGAAATGGACAACATGAAGTGTAAAATGTTTTAATTGGTTCAAATATTTTATAGGTAGTCATGCTCATGGACAGCAGGCACATGAAGGATTCTCCCACTCTTGCCTGAGGATTGCGAGGTTTAGGTGCCACCATCATGGTCTTCCTCATCTTCTGCCTCAGTGATGTCCCCATTGAGAAGAGTGAGATTGTGAAACACAGCGTAGCACGCAACAACTTCAGGCACGAAGGCAGGGCTGATGTCTAAGGTCTTAAAGAAAATAGAGCACCAGCATGTCTTCATCATCCCGAAAACTCTCTCAATGCATAGGAGTGCTTACTGTTGAAATGAGCCTGCACAGGGATCTGACAGTCTGTCTGTATGGGGTGATGAGGCAAATGGGTGCACTCAGACATGGATAGCCACTATCCCCAAAGATGCACTTCCCTGGTGGTGGATACAGGCTGCCAGTATACACAGGGCCTTAGCACCCTGACATCATGCACAGATCCAAGATATCCTACAAAGATGTTACTTCATTAAATAACATCCTTAGTAACATCCAACTCACTCAATGCATCTTTATCTATTCAACGTAACCCAACATCTTCTCCCATACAGATCTTTCCAGAAATCGTGTTACACTGCAAGAGTTACTGAGAAAAGGCATCAGTTTGGATTTAAGTTTTATGTAACAAAATGGTGAATTGGTGATTCACCAAAAAATCACAATGGTGATTTTCAATGGTGATTTTCCCACAAAGCTCTAATTGTGTCATACCAAATCCCTTTGCTACAGAACTTACTGATAAGCTATATATTCACCTATTTGGCATGTCAATATTCCCCCTTCAATACTAAATGAATAAAGTAAAAGTGTATATCGATCAGATATTAATACTTTCCATTGGTATTACAGTATTAATAAATAATTGGCTTAAAGTTACAAATAAATAAACAAACTTAAAGTTTGTTTTTTAGGACCAATTGTTCTCATACAATAACACCGAAAGTGAAAATGTTAAAACTTACCCCATAGACGGGGTTAATTGTAACAGACAGAGGGTTAGTTGTAACACTTGCTAGAAATTTTTATTTAAACACAAATAATTCAATACTATTCTTTCTTAGGATAATTGCCGATATTTTTGTGCATCCGATCCGATATATTAACGATACATTTGTGACATATTGCGATGCAATACGATACGATTCACACCCATATCACGATACGATGCGATAATTCAGCACTAACTAATTAGATCAAGTTTATGTGATGATGTGAAAGAGGATGCGGTGCCATTGAATGAGTTTGATTATTTATTAACCATGTTAAACCAAGACTTTTTGATTATATATATATATATATATATATATATATATATATATATATATGTGTGTGTGTGTGTGTGTGTGTGTGTGTGTGTGTGTGTAAATATATATATACAGATTTAAAGCTCCTGAATTCTTTAATTCAGACATTCTAAACAACTACAGAGTACTTTTTCTAAAGTAAGTGATCCTGCCAAACAGAACAACAGGGAGATGCCAAAATACCACTCACTAAACCTGTCCATTTGAACTAGACTGACCGAATATCTACTGTTTGTATCCATTATAAAATGAACATACAAATGAAAAATACAGCAAATACATACTATATCTGTTGATGCTGGTGCTCATATGTGCATAAACACCACTGACCCTTACAAGATCCACCTCTATGGGTGAGCATCCATTATAAAACACTCACAAGACATTCATTTTGACAACTATGCAAATATTTTGAAATTTCACACAAAAATACTATGGATCAGAGATCCGAAAGCATGACTAGTTAATGAGTCAACAGCGGACTTATGCGTGCCTAGACTCCGATATGCAAGAGTGTCATTGTTACTATTACTCTGATCGTCTTTACCTTTACATTAGTGCGAGGGTTTGTTTCATGCAGTCAAGAGATGAAGCAGAGACCCGTTTTTCCGCGGGGGTACAGGTTACTTTTATGTGGACTTTTGCTGGTGGGAGTGGGACAAAATAACATACATTTCTGCAGGAGCGGGTAGGAGCGGGACTAAAAAATCAGTCCCTTGCAGGTCTCTGATGATGTTTGCGTGCCGCGGTTGAAAGTTTTGAGCCGCCGTTCAGTCTGTATTTAACAGTGCGATGAGGCTTGCTGCGCCAAGTCCAAAGCAATCAATCACAGAACACGAAAGAGGCCATGCTTTGACAATTTTAGGATAAAATTTAAATTAATTTTAAGCCATCTTGCGGGCCACCGGTTGAGAATCCCTGCTCTATGTGACTTTCTGGACACGCCCCGGTCTCTGTAGTGTTGTGATAGGCTACGTCATTCACGAAGCAGTGAAGGGAGACGTGCTTGAGAAACAGTTCAGAGGGGAGAAAACAATCTAACAATATTTTCCACTTTTTCAATAATAAAAGTATTGTATGTCTACTAATAATTATAAAGAAATAAATCGAGATTTACCGATGCAGATATGTTAGAAACGATGCATCGCGATACAAATGCCAATTTGTATCCGATGCGCACTTTTTAAACCAATGCATCGCATCGTTAAATTTTTAAACCGATGCACCGAGCGAATCGGGGAATCTTCCCATCCCTAATATACATATCTATCCATCAATCTCTGATCTAATCGTATAATGTTCATAATCCTTCACAATTGATGTGCCCACATCTTACAGAAGACACACTTCACCCAGTTCTCCCCAGGGACAGAGGATAAAAAAAACAGCACAAAAAACAATCTTCAGAGGACTGACTTGTTTCATTTTTCTTTTCTTTTGAACTGCAGAGATTTCTGCTATTTTTCTTCCCTTCCTCTTTTTGTATTGCTTGTTTGACTGGAGTGTTTGTGAGAACATTGCTTTTCGTCCTCTTCCTTACCTTGGAAACACGCTTCCTTTGTCCTGCCTTTGGGAAGGGTCTGACAAGCTTACAATGGCGTTCCGTACAGAGTGCGTACCTTGATTTCAATGACGAAAATGGGCATTTAACAGATCAACGTTGAGCCATTTATTTGTTTTAACTGAAGAAAACATTTAAATGAATAAGGTAGGTGAGTACCCTTTTATTTGTTTAAAATGTAAGTTAATTGCTGCTTAAATAAGCTAGAGGACCACGCAAGCTTGACCTGATTGAGTCGTGATATTAATTAATGGCATTTGGGTTAAGCATGAACCATATGAAACATTAGTGAATAACGTTAACTTACTATATTTTTCTAAAGATAAACAAGGACAAACAATTTGAACTGATTTATAATATTAGTGCCTCACCTTCTCCAGGGCTAGACTCATGAGGACATTAGCCAGACTATCAGGTATTACACTTGCTGCCACCAGGTAATTTTTGGGAGCCACTCTGTTACAGGTGGGGCAAGGTGTTTGAGTGGTGGTTATTAATGTGTCAGTAGGCTGAGTGCTGGATGTGAAAGTGAGAGTGGCGTGAGCGCTGGATGGTGTGGATGAATGAGTGATGGATGGTGTGGCATAATTTGCATCTGCAGATGGAAGCACTCTCACCACCTAATAAAATAAAACATATGTAAAACTTATTAACACACTTGAAAAGAAATGTAAGTGTCACGATCAGAAAGGAACACACGAACAGCGACGTAGAAAAAATAAAGTATTTATTTTATATAATAATAAAGTATATATATATATATATATTAAAGTATAAGTATTTCCCCCTCCCGGAAGGCACGTCCTCGTGCCGACAAACAGAAGGAAAACAGTACAAAGTCTTAGGAGGGGGCTTTGGTGGAGGACAGACTCCCGGGAGGAGGGCACAAGATGTTGTCCAGGGTGGTGACGGAGGGAGGAGCCAAGGAGGTGACAGGAGGGGGCTGGAGCAGGAGGAGCCAGGTGGGACCCAGAACTCAGCCATGATGGAATCCCACGGTGGAGCCGATGGAGGGAGGAGCCATGGTGGAGGAAGGGCTGACAACTCCACGGGGCCGACCGATGGAGGCGGAGCAGGTGGTGGGAGAGCTCGAGGCGGAGACGGAAAGCCGATGATCTTGGGCGACACCGCAGATCCGGAGGGCCAAGGCGGAACCCAAGGCTCTGGCGACCAAGGCGGAGATGGAGATCCGGAGGTCCGCGGTGGAGCCGGAGCGACAGAGGGCCAATGCTGTGCCCGCGGAAGGGAGGAGGTCCACAGAGCCGGTGGAACGGAGCGACGAGGCACAGCTGGAGGAGTAGAGTCCAGAGGCGAAGGTGGGGCGACGACTGACCAGGACAGAGCCGGAGGCACGATGGAGCCCGGTGGACGATGGTAAGGGATCCTCCAGCCATGACACCGATGGAGACTGGCAGACCCGTGGCGAACCCACCGCACAGATGGTGGGCTGAGGGTGAGCAAGGGGACAGACAGAAGACAGCGGGGATTCTGGAAGGCTGGGCGGAACCAGCGGAGATACAGGACGGCTGGATGGAACCAGCGGAGATTGAGGCATAGACAGAAGAGGAAGGGAGGGTGGGTGGGAACAAAGTCTATTAAGTCCCCAGAGTTGTGCTCATGCTCACTCCCATTGGTGGTGCAGTGGGCAGGGCTCTCTACTGTAGAAAATACTTTTTCTAAATGCTTTTAAATTTGTGTTTTGGATATTCTGTGCTTATGAGAAGACAGAATGTTCTGTGCTTATGAAAAAGACAAAGAAGACACTGTGTAACAGAATCTGTTTAGTAAAATGTGTGTGTAGTTGCGAACTCTCTACATCCATGTCATTTCTGAGAAACCTCTGTTTACAGGCACGTATGAGAAAAGAAGCCTTGCAACAGTAGCTATTTGAAGGTCATTTTAGACTTTTGGTCACTCTAAGAAGAAGAATGGGGTGGGGGATGTATTTTCTTTTCTGTTCAGGAGCGGTTGGTGATAACAGGCCCTGATGGGAGGAGAATAGTCGAACGATATCAGGAGGAGAGACCTGCAGATCAAGAATATAAATACTTGCATTTAGTTTTGTGAGACTTTCTGGACTGCCCAGATGTCAGATTTGATATTGGCTGTTCTTTAATCCTGAGCTAAGCACTCTTTGACTTTACTATTAAATTGATTTTAACTTTTGACGCAGACTCGAACTGCTTTATTTAAAGGGCTAATAAATTGACTGGGGGGGAAGTAGGTATTCTTAGAATACCGGCAACTTCCAACACTACCGCCCTCTCTTTCTCCACGAAGCACTCCACCGTTGCAGATGTAGTGGCGGGCTCTCGCACCTGGTCGGAAGTTATGACCCCGTCGGCGCTCCATACAACTGTCGCTCCAGGCTCGGGCTTCCCGTCAACAAAGGGCTCGTAATCTGCGGGTCGGGTGGCTGGCTGGGCTCTGGGTCCGGAGTGGCACTGGCGAGATTCTCTTTGGAACAGGCGGGGAACGCGGGTCTGTTTCTCGCCAGTGTCCACTCCACAAACGCGGCGAAATCCGCTCGAGGGCCGTCCTCGGACGACGGCGCTCTGCATGACGCATTGAGGCTAGCGTCATAGAACGTCCGGGTAGCTGGTGGTGTTTGCTACAAGCTGGAACATGAGCGTATATCCCTCGAGCGGTAAATCCCCCTGCTTCAGCCGGAGGAGGATGAATTCTGCACGTAGGAAGGAATCCATGGGGGAAACACAACGGAAACAAAAAGACTGTAAAACAGAAAGATAAACAAAACAGGGTGGAATAAGCAAAAAAAACTGTAACGGTCTTTCTGTCACGATTCAGGCAGGAACACACAAACAACGACGTAGAAAAAATAAAGTATTTAATAAATCCAACGGGAGACAGGCAGACACAAGAACACGGAGTGGTAACATTAAAGACCGACAGAGAATGAGGAGAAACACACACCTTAAATACACAGACTGATTACAATCACAGGTGCAGACAATGAGGGATGAACCAAAATACACAGCTGCGGGGGGAATAGATGGGAGAAACCAACATGGAAGTCCGGGGGTGTGACAGTAAGTAGCTTAGAGCAGCGGTTCTCAATTCCAGTCCTCGCGCCCCCCCGCTCTGCATATTTTGCATGTCTCGCTTAGTTAACACACCTGATTCAGATAACGAGCTCGTTAGAAGTGAAGTCCGTGCAGGATGTGTTCCGATTGACATTGCCTGCACAGTGTTCATTGCTCCCTGCTCCCTAAGCGGGGGAAATCTGTTTACTATACTTCGAAACATTCATTCACATATTTGCGCTACGCCACCGCATGCAGCGTCTTCACACACAGATGAAACTTACTAGAGAAGTGTGACATAAGTGCATCTGTAAATAAATGCATTTTAAATTTACGTCTCGCACGCTTTAATGACCTTCAAATGGAACACATACGCTCGCTTTGAACTAATGAATAATGGCGGAATATCCTGTGATGTCCACTTCGAAGGGCAGTAACGTTGGAATAGAACAAACTTCGGAAGCGATACGTGAAACACACAAAATGTGCAGAGCGGGGGGGCGTGAGGACTGGAATTGAGAACCGCTGGCTTAGAGGATGAATTATCATATTATTAATGTCAAAATTACCAAGATTATGTCCACAGCAGCCCTGGACAGAGGAAAGATGCCAGCCTTGTGGAACCCAGCTTTTATGTTTTGGGCTGTGACTGCAGTGGGGTAGACATGTTTGAGGAGAGATGAAAACTGCTTCTTCCGCACAGCAATGTCCCCTTGCACCAGACCCATCCTAGTAGCCATAGTGGAGAAAGCAGTCTTTAGTGGGTTGAGTCGAGGGGCCTTGTGTTGGTCCATGATTAAAATGAGTGGTCTCTCCTCAGGAGCATATCTGATTAACTGGCCAAGCAATTTTAAGAAGAGCTCAGAGTCCATGTAACCCTTATCTTGGACACCATATAGGGCATTGTGGGACTCATCCAGCCTATAGGCATTACTTGGAAGGCAGTTGGGGTAAATGATGAAGAGTGGAATGCTGTCCCCAGCGGCATTCACCCAGCAGTGGACCGTGATGTGCTCCCTGGTAGTTAGCAGCTGCTGGTAGACAAGCTTCATTCCAGTCTGGCAAAGGACCTACTCCCTGGACCCAAAGCCAGTCTAATCGCAGTTGTAGATGAGATGTGGCTTTTCCTCTGAAGCATTCTTCCAGTTGTATGAGGCCCTTGAAATTAAGCATAGTTCAATGGCCTCTGGTGGCACCATGGACTCTGGCTCTGTCCAGGGAATCTGCTGTCTGTGAGGTCAGTTCTGGATGGCAGGTCTTGAACCTGGACAGCCACACATTGCTTGGCCCTTTCTCCAAATTGACAGTGGTGCTCTCTATTCTGCCCATATTTTCCTTTTGCTTTACGTTACTGACTTTCCTTTAAATGAATATCCATTCACAATCGAATAAAAGTTTTCTTTGTCCAAACATCCATGTATACCGTTTCAAGAATGACAAATGCGAGTTTAAAAAATATGCAAGTAAATCGGCTAAATATGCACTATGATTGACAGTAATCGGATGAAACATCAGACAAGCTGATGTCAAAAAAGAGCTGTACATTAAATGATTCAGATTAAATTCAGAGTAAGAAAGTTTGTTTGTGTTGGTTAAATATAGGCTATTCAATAGCTTTTACAGTAAGATAAAGCTTAAAAGATGTAGTAAATAAATTATATCAAATATTTCAAATTCATATTGATTCATATTGAGTGCATTATTTAATTCTTATGCTATTGATATTTAACTTAGAGTGGGTTAAATAAAGGCTACCTAGAACGAGATATTATTGATTGAAACATCCAAGCGATCACGCCTGGGCTTCAGTTGCGTAGTTATCTTGAGGGCAAAGCAGACTCTTCCAACATTATGAAGAATCCTCCGCTCTCACTATCAAGAGAAAAATGCAACAGAACTATACAAACAGCTCACTGCAGAGGCCCAGCGTGCTGGGAACACCACAAAGTTTTCTCATTCGTGTTCTTAATCTGAGACAAAAAATTCTGTTTGCTTCACAAGAAGATGAGTCTGGCCTAAAATATGACCCAGCTTTAGTTCAAAACGTGTTCCTTCATACTGTGCTAACTGGCTTACAGAATGGTCTTATTCAGAGTGACCTCCAGCCATTCCTGACTGACCCCTTAATTTCAGATGAAGTGCAGATGAAATGTTGCTTGTTCCCATGAGACAGAGACAAAACAAACGGAAGTCCGAAAGCAGTGCTGCTGTTCATGTCAGGCAGTTAAATGAACCAAAACCCCAAATAAAACAGACAAGAGTTGACCTGATTTCGCAACTTACAAAGCTTAAGCAATGAAATAATGCAAATTAAAGAGACAATTCAACAGTCCTCACCTGCTTCTCAGTGTTTTACAGTCAGTAACAAAACTCCAGCTACGATAACGACTTATCAGCCACTACAAGATTTCTCGCAAAATTACCAGCCGGTAGCAGTGTGGAATAAAGAGCTGCCAAACCGAACATGGGAAATAAGTCCTAACACCTATGAACAACATCACTATCCACTGCAGCCCCACCATCCTAAAACACAACAGAATGCAGCTTCGCAACAACAGTATATGGCATCACAGCCTCTCAGTTTGCAACCATGTTTAAAGACGGTCAAATTCGTGCAAAGTATGTCATTTGTGACCACATATGCAGAGAATGTACGCATGGAAGGAAAGCTTTCGGTTTTAAATAAAACAGATCACAAACAGCTGAATTCAGCTCTTGATGTGTTCTAATGGGTGGATTGGATTACATTGCTGGAATATTTAAATTTTAAAGGCGGTATTTATTTTCTTTTTCCACCGATTTCAGAGTGACTGTAAGTAAGAGGTTTGAGTCCCTCCCCTCCAGTTGAGTGGAATTGCTCCTTTAGAGGGTGCATTTTTTTCTCAACCCATGTAAGTCTATGGGAAATTTTTCATATTCAAAAATTAATAATAAATAAACTGTAAGTCTGATCAGTCTAAAAAGATATAGCAACTAACTTCACATCAGGGCCCAGGTATCTGCCAAGTTTGGGGCTTGTGGCATTGAAGGCCTTGGCTCTCCAAGCCAACATAATAATAATACGTTTAAATAGCATAACAGTATGTTGGCTTGGAGAGCCAACCTGGGCAGCCTTGGGGCAAAAGAGCCAGAGTATGCGTGTCCGAGTTCTGGTTCTTAAATGAAACACTATAAAAAAGTCTTTGAATTGAGATCTGTTACCCTGTGGCCCCTCTTGTGGACAACATTAGCATCATGGCCTTCATCTTTGAATTACAGTAATATAAATAGCTAATATTGTTTTGAATGATTTCAAATGTTTAATGATCATTGTTGTGATAGTATAACGACATTAATGTAAAATGCAGTATGTTATTACATGTTTTTACATCTGAAAGTGTAGCTGACATTGTAAGCAGTAATAAATCATTATTTTGTAATTCGTTAAATTGTTAGGTTCAATACCAGTGGTAAATAAGTGTGTAGTTAATGGAAGTATAGTGAAAATGTAAGTGATCAAGTTTTGAAAGTGTAATGCATGAGCATGTAAATAAACAGTCTTGGTGATGTTGCCAAAAAGTACTTTTCATTACAATATATTAAGTATAGATATGTACAGAGGGTAAAAAAATGTGTTAAGGAAAATCTAAATAAGAACACATATATTCAATAGAGAAAACTATTGGAAAATGATTGGGCTCGAAAGCTAGTGTAAAAAGATAAGAGTTCAGGTGTAGATGTAGAGGCTAAAGTTAAGGACATGATGCCAACGATTCGATTGTTAATATGTTCCACTACAATTTTCATGGGTAATTCCTCAATGATACTGGTTAGGTTTCCATTGCAGAACTCAGCTGAAACTGTGTAGACTTCGTCTTCAGTGGTCAGAAGAGTGTATGTGTCACCAGATTGAGATACTCCTAGAATTTCAAGTTCTTGTTTTGTTCATGGAGTCTATATATATATATATATATATATATATATATATATGACATACATACATATATATTTAGTATGTCAGATGTTTTCTGTTGTTAATAAGTGTGTGATTTTATCAAAGATGAGTATGATAGGAGTGTATAATAGATAATATAGATTGTACCTTAAAAGTTGTGTATTGAGAGGAATGCAAATTTCCTTTTCCTCGAGGCACCATGTCACTGTAAAGGTGGGTGATCTCTATGTCATCTCCCATGTGTATGTCACAGAGAGCTTCATCTCTCCACAGAGAGATATTAAGAAGATCAGGACCACACAGCAGCTTTAGATTTCAAATGGGAATTGAGGATCGTGTCATCTTCACTTTCTGTAGCTGTGAAAGTAAAGAGAAGGTGACAACAATGTTACAGGTAAGCACCATATGATTTTGTTGTGATAATTATGAAATGTATGTTTTATGAAATGTCTACGTTTAAAATGAATTCACAGAATTTGTATTTGGTAGAAGTAGTAATTGTTGAATATGTGAGACATAGAATGATAAAGGTACTTACTTTTTTCACTTGACCTGTGAGAGTTATATACCCATAAGTTGAGTATATGTTGTCTTCGTTGCCAGAAATGGGTGTTGAGGGTGGGCACAGTGCATCTTGTGCAGCCTTTACTGCCTCATCTGTGACCACAAGTGGAGCCGTGCGGAACTTGTCTGTTGCTGGACCTACTAGCCCTCCTCAGGTAGAGATGGTAACATTTTTTAAACTGAAACAAAGTGAACTGAGCTGCAACACACCTGAGCTCTACAGAAAAAAATTCCAGGCTGATGTTTACATATCTGGCAAAAGGTGTCCTCCAGATACTGGTCGATCTTCATCTACAGAGAAAAGACATTGAATGAGATACACAGGGCTGATCTCACAGCAAATGCCATGCTCTTCTGTACCTGCTTGGGAAAACTTGTCTGTCCTTATCTCCAAAGACGCTGCATTCACGGCTTTCAAGTAGCTGCTGAAAGTTTTGAATGTCACTGTCGTTGAACCTAGATAACCAAACACAATACATTCACACTATGGCTGAAGATATGGTACAACTATATACAGGTGCATCTCATTAAATTAGAATGTTGTGGAAAAGTTCATTTATATCAGTGTTTAAGTCTTTGGTTCTTTTAATTGTGATGATTTGGCTCACATTTAACTTGGGGAAATTATGATAGGTTTGTTTACATTTTTTTAAGGACATTTCAAACCAAGTCACTTCAGACGTCTAGACAAATCCCCACACAGCAAAATCCCCAGTGTTAATTTAACACTCTGAGTGTGGACACATTTAGGCCCCGTTTACACGAAGGGAAAACGCAGATATTTCCCTGCGGTTTGGCCTCTCATTTACACGAAAACCCCGTTTTTATCACAGAAAACGATTATTTCTAAAAACTCCGGCCAAAGTGGATAAATTAGAAAACGCCGTTTTCACGTTGTAGTGTGGACAGTGAAAACGGAGGCTTTTGAAAACGATGACGCATATTTATAGTCATGTGACGCATATTGTACCAATAGATATCTATGTTTACAGCAGTAATTGTGCCTGTGCTATTCACACATATATATTTCAGTGTGGATGAGAAACTTTTGGAAAACGCTTGGAAACGCTAGTGTGGACGGAGAGCGTTTCAAAATGAAAACTCCGTTTTCAAATGTATCCGGATTAATGTAAACGTAGCCATAGACACTGAAGCAATGTTGAAGTTAACGAGATAATTAGGTGATTAACAAAGTGATGATTGATCATTATTGAAGACATCTGATGTTAATAAGCAGAATCACCAAAGGAGAAAAACAAAATTTTTAAGCAACCATTATAGTGGTCAGTGTTTGCATTAGTTGGGCTCTTGACCCCTTAAATCTTCAATAGTAGGGCTTGTCTGGCTGCTGTATTTGAGTTAAAACAGCCAGACATAAGCTCATGTCAGGTGATGATTATGTTTTAACATATTCATTGTTTGACGTGAGTCACCTAGTGTCTAATCTCTTAGTTTTTTTTTTTTATTGCAGTAGCCTTGACAATCCACAGATGATCCAGCATTTCCTATACTTTTTGGAAATATTTTTTTTACAACATGTTTAAATAAAAGGCATTTCACATAGGCACACATAGACATCAAGAACCAGCCCAAGAATCTCAACAATGGTGACAAACTGCATATTCAGATAAACAAATCAACTCTGAACTCTCATAATTTATTCATGCCGCAATGCATGATGGGAGTCATGGATGAGTTCTGATTGGTTACAACACGCTTTTTGATGGCCACTGTTGTTGTGATTCTCACGCTGATTCTTCATGTCTGTGTGTCTAAATTAAAATAAACTCTTTTTTTTCATCATTTGTCTGATTATGCAAAAACTGATTGCTCTTCTGTTCACCGTTTCTTGTAGTCTGTAAGGAAACCCTATGTGAAATACTCAAGTCACTATATGATGATTATGTCAAGCACAGTCAAGGCCACCTGATGACTTTTGCTCTAGGCTTGTCTGACTGTTATAACTCAGTAATTGCAGCCAAACAAGACCTAATATTGAAGATTTAAGGGTCAAGAGCCTAACAAATGCAAACACTGACCAGTAAAATGGTTGCTTAAAAATGTTGGTTTTCTCCTTTGGTGATTCTGCTTATTAACATCAGGTGTCTTCAATAATGATCAATCATCACTTTGTTAACCACCTAATTACCTCATTAACTTTAACACTGCTTCAGTGTCTATATGTGTCCACACTCAAGAGTGTTGAATTAACACTGGGGAAATTGCTGTGCAGGAGATTTTTTGGTATCGTGACAATCAGAAAAAAAATCAATAGATAATATTTATAACTACTGTAACATTTATACTCAAATGGAGACATGAAGAACCAGCACATGAATCTCAACAATGGTGACAATTCGAAAGCTTCATGCTGCAATGCATGCTGGGTATCAGCACAAAACCTCACCATTGTTGAGATTCATACATGATTCTTGATGTGTGTATCTAAACTATACAAAAGTTTTTTTTTGTGGGGTTTTTTAAATGAGTGGTGTTTCCATAACTGGATGCTCAGTTTTTTTTTAATATATCATCAATAGTCAACGAAAGAAAAGACACTGGATAAAACCTGTGTCATTACCAAACCATAACAACTGTAGATTTTTCTTGTCTTTCGTTTTTTTTTTTTTTTTTTGCCATAACAAGCATGTTGCAAACACACATAATTACAACAACTAAAAAAAATTGCTTTAAAAAGTCAAGGTTCAAGAGCCCAACTAAAGTAAACACTGATCTCCACCGTGGTAGTGAGAAAAAAAACAAACATCTAAACCTCTGCAACTCTCTTCTGTAGACCTCTGACAGAAATAAATTCAGTGTGGTAATAAGTGAAGCTGGTAATGCTGTTTTAGGAGTTTAATCAGATCTTGAGAGATTTAATGTCTTCTTTTATTTCAGTTGATTTCATCTAAGGCTGTGGCTGAAGTCAGTTGTTTTTTTGGTTTTTCTTCAGCGATTTTGTTTGTTAACAGCTGGTGTTCATCACTAATGTTCAATCAGAACGTGATCAATCATATAATTATCTCATTAACTTCAGCACTAATTCAGTATTACTCAAACACTCTGTAGTGTTGACACATTATAAGTGTTCATTTAAAAGAAAAAGGATTTTTCTGTGGGTTTTAAAGGGTTAAAGATGCACGATGAAAAAAAACTGCATGAAATGTAATTCAACAGTAATAAACTGTAATTAATTTACGGCAACACACTGTAGAACAACAGTAACATGCTGGCAACCAGAGCTGCCAGTAGTGTCACAAGGAGGGTCAGACTGAGACGTGCGGATCCATTTGCAGCATTTATTAGAATTGTCAACAGGCCAGAATAATCACCAGAAAACAGGAACAACGTAGGTAATCCGGGAAACAGTTCGATAGACAGGGAATGGTCGCAATGGCAGGAAGCAGGAATCGTCAACGGGGTACACAGTCCAGAGTCATACACAGATAATCCAACACAGAGAAAAACGCTTAGAATTACGACCATATGGAACGATAAGACCTCGCAAGGAAGTGTGTGTGTCTGTGGCTTAAATGCATGTGGGTAAATGTGAAACAGGTGTGTGCAGCAATCAGTTCAGTGGGAAACAAGGAGCAGCTGTGTGCAGTGATTGGTGCAGTGGCTTATGGGGATTGCAGTCCAGAATGTGTGTGCAAGAGTTCATGATGAGAAGACAGACCAGATACATGACAGAGCCCCTCCCCAAGGAGCGGCTTCCAGACGCTCTAACCACATAATACAACCTGGAGGGTGGTGGAGCGGAGGCGGAACAGGGGGAGGGATGGAGGGCCAGGTCCATGTAGGGGTACTGGAACCCCGAACTGAGGCAGAGCCGACGGAGGGAGAAGCCATGATGGAGGAAGGGTTGGCTCCTGCATGGGGCCGACCGACGGAGGAGGAGCCGGTGGAGCCCGAGGCGGAACCGGAGAGTCGATGGTCCTGGGCGACACAGAGGATCCGGAGGGCCAAGGCGGAACCCAAGGCTCTGGCGACCCCGGCGGAGATGGAGGTCCGGAGGTACACAGCGGAGCCGGAGTGACAGAGGATCGAGGCTGTGCCCACGGGAGAGAGGAGGTCCACAGAGCCGGCAGGACGGAGTGACGAGGCGCAGCCGGAGGAGTAGAGTCCAGAGGCGAAGGTGGGGCGACGACTGACCGGGGCGGAGCCGGAGAGACGATGGAGCCCGGAGGAGCTGGTGGGCCGACGGCCGACAACGGAGACGAGGGAGCACAGAGCCGGGGTGGAGCCGCAGGGTCGGAGGGCCGAGGTGGAGTCCAGGACTCTGAGACTGGAGGTGATGGTGAGGGGTCCTTCAGTCTGGACACCGATGGAGACTGGCAGTCCCACGGCAAGTCCTCTGCTCCGAAGGTGGGATGTGGGTGAGCAGAGGGACTGTCAGGAGACAGAGGTGGCAGGACTGGAGCAGCAGGGAGGGTGGGTGGGAATCCACACAGTCCATGCATGGCCTCCGTGACCAGAACCGGGCAGACAGGAATCTCAGGACGACTGGATGGAACCAGCGGAGGATCTGGAAGGCCGGGCGGGACCAGCAGAGACTCTGGAAGGCCGGGCGGAACCAGCGGAGACTCTGGAAGGCCGGGCGGAACCAGCGGAGGCTCTGGAAGGCCGGGCGGAACCAGCGGAAGCTCTTGAAGGCCGGGCGGAACCAGCGGAGGCTCTGGAAGGCCGGGCGGAACCAGCGGAGGCTCTGGAAGGCTGGGCTGAACCAGCGGAGGCTCTGGAAGACTGGACTGAACCAGCGGAGGCTCTGGAAGGCCGGGCTGAACCAGCGGAGGCTCTGGAAGGCCGGGCTGAACCAGCGGAGGCTCTGGAAGGCCGGGCTGAACCAGCGGAGGCTCTGGAAGGCCGGGCTGAACCAGCGGAGGCTCTGGAAGGCTGGGCTGAACCAGCGGATGCTCTGGAAGGCTGGGCAGCACCAGCGGAGGCTCTGGGAAGGCGGCCATCTTGCAAACAGGCTCTGGAAGGGCGGCCATCTTGCGAACAGACTCTAGAAGGGAGGTCATCTTGTGAAAAGACTCTAGAAGGGAGGCCATCTTGTTTACAGACTCATGCGTGGTAGCCATCTTGGCCGGGAACTCAGGAACAGAAGCCATCCTGGCAACAGGCTCTGGGTTGGCTTGAGCAGACTTTGGCCTGGTAGGCTTGGCATGAGAGGGCTCTGATGTGGCAGACGTGACATGAACAGGTTGTGGTATAGGGGTTACTGCAGGCTTGCAGGGGCCCTCCTTCACAATCCCAACAGTAAATTGTGAACCAGCCAGCTGGAGTGCATGGTCGATGTATTGTTCTAGAGACCAGTTAGGTGTGTGTAGTGGAATACAGGGTTTTAAGTCCATGTTCAAGCCGTAATAAAAAATGTGCTTTAGAAAAGTGTCTTGGAAATCTACCTGCCAGCAAAGTTCGCAGAAGTCAGCCACATACTCCTCAATTTGTCGGTTCCTCTGTTGAAGAAGAACCAGACGATCTCCCGGGTTCATGATGATCTGAGGTGAAAAAGCTGCTGGATCCTTGTAGTGGCGAGGTCTTCTGTCACAAGGAAGGTCAGACTGAGACGTGCGGATCCATTTGCAGCATTTATTAGAATAGTCAACAGGCCAGAATAATCACCAGAAAACAGGAACAACGTAGGTAATCAGGGAAACAGTTCGATAGACAGGGAATGGTCGCAATGGCAGGAAGCAGGAATCGTCAACGGGGTACACAGTCCAGAGTCATACACAGATAATCCAACACAGAGAAAAATGCTTAGAATTACGACCATATGGAACGATAAGACCTCGCAAGGAAGTGTGTGTGTCTGTGGCTTAAATGCATGTGGGTAAATGTGAAACAGGTGTGTGCAGCAATCAGTTCAGTGGGAAACAAGGAGCAGCTGTGTGCAGTGATTGGTGCAGTGGCTTATGGGGATTGCAGTCCAGAATATGTGTGCAAGAGTTCATGATGAGAAGACAGACCAGATACATGACAAGTAGATTACTGTTAATTCAAGAAAAAACAGCAATATACTGTGAAACACAACAGTCAGATTTACCAAGCAAATCAAGTTATTTTACACTAAAATATTAGTGAATGTTCATAGAAAAACAATTATGCAAAGTCATTAACTGGTAAGGAGAGTAAATATTTAATTGTGCCTAACTGGTGTGTTTTTGTACAAGAGAGATCTGTTAGTTTAATTTAGTTTTGTGGGTGACCATTGTGCTGGAGAGTAGAGCTTGTGCTTCAGGCAATGATGAGCCGCAAGCACTGAGGTTTTGCTGCTTTATTTAAAGACAGTAATTGTGGAATTGCTGATATAGTGACAATCTCTTTACTAAGCACTTTATTACACAAATTTGTGCTTTTGTTAGTTAATGACAATTTATAAAGACTTGAGTAAAAGTCGATTGCTTTTTTATTACACTTTAAGTGTTTGTGGGTTTATATTAAGAAATATTTCTTCTTAGTGGACTCAAATTAAATAAATTCACTGTACTTGCACCATATAAACAATAGTTTTTTTTTTTTTTTTTGTTTTGTTTTTTAACTCAAATGGTTTGAAGCAATTGGTTTCCAAAATAAAATGAGTTACCACATGATATAATAACGGTAACATACTGTAAAAATGAAGAGCTGTAAATTAATGGTAGAGAGCTATAAAACAACAGTATAATGCTGGCAACCACAGCTGCCAGTAGATTACTGTTTTTTTACAGTGCGATTTTTTTAGAGTGTAGTATTTAATGTGAGACCTCTATCAGTATTTGTTACGTCAGGCCAGCAGAGGGAGCCCTTACCCCCACTGACTGTTGCTGCTCCCTCTGCTGCCTCTATGGTAGCTTCCTGTCTGCCTTCCATAAAAGCCAGCTTCACACACACACTCATCGCGAAGTATTGATTTGCTTCTAGCGACTTTACCAAGCGTTTTCCCGGTTCCCGGTTTCCTAGTTTATTCCTGTCTTGTTTTCTAGTTTCAGTCTCAGTCATAGTTTAGCCTTGTTCATTGTTTTGTTTCATTATTTGTTTCTTTGTTACTTTGTTTGCTCTCCTGGATTTTGACCCACGCCTGTTTATTGGATTACGCTCTTGGATTATCTTTGATGCTGTTTGCTGGTGTTTTCGACCCTGACTGTTCGACCACGATCTGTTTAAATAAAGCCTTGCATTTGGATCCACCTCTCACCGACTCCTCTGTAACAGTATTACTTTTTATACAAAATATAGCTGTCGCACAGTTTTGGTGTCATTTCCACCACAACACTGTGTGTTTCTATGAAAATGTTGAGTGACATCAGAGCACATGTTGGACATGGAGAAATTTAAATTTTCATCAACAACAAATTAAGAAACATCAAAGTAAATATTGCTTGATCAGTTAATATATTTATTATGTGTAATTTCAACAAAAGAACAAAATTGTACCTCTTCAGTACTTTTTTTTTTACCGTGTATCTATGGATGTCATATTTCAATCTTTATCAGATATGGTTTCTATTGCCCCATGTACCTCTTTTACAGAACACATTTTCATATTCAAAATTACTGAATGCAAGATGTCATTTTTAAGTTATTTCTTTTGTGGTTTCAATGAGTTATTGGCTACCCTGGTAAAAAAAAAAATAATAATAATAAAAAAGAATGTATCAAGAACGTTGGTGCACAAATTGGCCCTGCTGAAGAAGAAAAAAAATACAAAACCAGCCTAGGCTGTTTGGCTGTTTTTAGCTGGTCAACAAGCCTGGTTTTAGCTGGTCATAGCTGGTTTTAGAGGGGTATTGGCCACTTTTCTGTCTGGTCAGGCTGGGAAACCACCAGCTAAAACCAGCCTGACCAGATTGGGAGACCAGCTAAAACCAGCTACTTCCAGCTTAAACCAGCTAAGACCAGCCAACCAGCCTAGGCTGGTTTTAGCAGTTTTTTTTTTCAGCAGGGTACAATATACTGTACCCTGCTGGAAAAAAAAAAACAGTTGAAACTTTGAATCTAAATGTTTTCCCTTTAGAAAACCTATGCTGAGATTTATTTTATCAGTAAATTCCACATTACAGTATTTCAATAATACCAGTGTGTCTGTACTGTTCTCAGTCTAAAGTAAAAAATAAATAAAATGAAACCTGAATCACATATTTTGTACAACTATATTTAATGATTGTACTAGCAAAAACACATTGAAACTATGGGTAACCTGTGTATGGGTGATCTAAAGTAATGTTCCTATAATATTTCATAATAAATTAGTTTTTTGAAACAATGCTTCTGCTAATGCAAGGCTTCTTTAAAGATATGAATGCAATATGCAAAGTTTTGAATACTGGACAGCCTGTGTTACAAATAATGACTGTTTTGAGTTTTGTATCTAGAGTTTTGAAAAATGACATTAAGGTTCAGTTAATAGTGCAAAAACAATTGTAAAAAACTGTAAGACAATTCCTGAGTGTTATTCTATTTTTAAACAACAGCTGTATATTGTGATGTGGTGGAAATTACAGTTGTTCATTGCAAAAAAATAGTAAAATATAAACAATTTCTCTTGTAATCCAAGTTTGTCCTCTTTCAGACCTTAAAACTTGACAAAGTCTATTTGGGTCTGTGTCATGTGACTTTCGCACATTTTTATTTTCTTCAGCTTAGTTGAAGAAACGTGCATAAATATGTAACTGGTCAAAGATTTTTAATGTTTAAAAACAATTCTGTTCTGCTCACCAAAGCTAAAAAATAAATAAATAAATAAATAAATTCTATGCTAGTATCTGTTAAAATGTAGTTCATTGTTGTGATAAAAGCTGAATTTTCAGCATCATTACTCCAGTCTTCAGTGTTACATGATCCTACAGAAATCATTCTAATATACTGTTTTGCTGCTCTGTTATGATTATTGGTGCTCAAACATTATCCATGGTTCTTCTTATTAATATTGAACACATTTTTTTCCCTTTAATTTTCAATTTTTGTGGAAATCATGATACAATTTTTTTTTTTTAGAATTATTTGATGAATAGAAAGTTAAAAAATAACAGCATTCATTTGATGTTTTGCTGCGCTGCGGTCTGGTTTGTGTTTTTAGCTCTCTGTATTTGTAGCTTTCAGGAGCTTGTTTTTCTTTAGAAATCTCTATCTAATTATTACTCTCTGCTGTTTAAAGTATTTAAAAACAGTTTTACTCCCAACAGACTTGTGAAATTATCCGTCACACTAATCTGACCGCTTACTTTACCCGTTAACCGTGAGTGCAGTGAGCTAGCTATTTTAGCTTGCCACTTGCGACTTACATTTTATACACGTAACGTTACTCCATTCGCGCCTACTACCGCTCTCCTTTCTCTCTCGCTGATTGTTCGCTTTTATTTCAAAACCACGATCTGAAACGCGTTAGCATTCCGCTAATCGATTAGCTTGCAAATTGCGATTCCTTTTACATCCTATTTACTCCGTTGTTCCTCCTCCCATCCCGCTCTTCAAGTGTTCATCAAGTAACAGTGGTAAGTTGGGTCCGTTCTACAAAAACGGTGAGTAATGGCTTCTTCTCTTGCTGTTGTTGTGTGCACCACATGCCACATGTATAGTTTATCTATCTCTGTCGGCAGTGAGTCTTATACATGTGATAAATGCAAGGAAATAGCTAGGCTGACACAGAAGATCACAGAACTAGAGACACACATCCAAAATTTAATGGAGGATAGTAAGAATGTGAGGGACTTAGATACGGCTTTGGATGTGACTAGCTCAGGGAGTCATGCAAATTGTTCGGTTCCGGTAACAACGCCCGTGCAGCAGGGCAACTGGGTGACTGTGAGTCGGCATAGTCGCGGGTCAAAACACCGCTCTTCCGTTCCGATCAGAACATCAAACAGGTTCTCCCCACTCAGTGAAGCACCCACTGAGAAACCTGATGAAAGTGCTCTAGTAATTGGCGATTCTATTGTAAGGAACGTGAAAATAGAGACTCCAGCCAACATAGTCCAGTGTTTACCGGGAGCCAGAGCGCCTGACATCTTGGCAAATTTAAAAGTGCTGGCTAATGCTAAACGTAAATTCAGTAAGATTGTTATTCACGTCGGCACTAATGATGTTCGACTTCGCCAGTCGGAGATCACTAAAAATAATGTTAAAGAGGTGTGTGAACTTGCAAGTACGATGTCAGACACTGTAATATGCTCTGGTCCCCTCCCTGCTTACCGTGGTGACGAGATACACAGTAGACTGTGGTCACTCAATGGCTGGATGTCAAAGTGGTGCCCGCGAAAAAACATAGGTTTCATAGACAATTGGACGAGTTTTTGGGGCAGACCTGACCTGTTTAAAAGAGATGGTCTTCATCCCTCCGGATGTGGAGCATCTCTTCTGTCTAGAAATATGGCACATAGTCTTAGCGTTTGCACTTGACTAACTGGGGCCCAGGTCAGGAAGCAGACAGACTGGCTAAACCGACCGTCTGCTAGCCGCCTCACGTCACAGAAATCAGTTAATTCTCAGCACATAGAGACCCTTTCACCTAGATATCACACTATAGAGACTGTGTCTGTTCCCCGAGCTCGAAAATACAATAAACTTCCAAAGCAATTTAAGAGTCGCAATTTAATTGATGTTCAACAAATAAAAAATGTACATAATACTGAGAAACAAATGATAATGCTTGGCTTATTAAATATCAGGTCACTTTCTACGAAAGCACTTTTTGTAAATGATATGATCACTGATCATAAGCTAGATGTGCTCTGTTTGACAGAAACCTGGCTAAAACCAGATGATTACATTATTTTAAATGAGTCTACCCCCCAAAATTACTGTTATAAACATGTGCCACGTGTAAAAGGTAAGGGGGGAGGTGTTTGCACAATTTATAACAATATGTTCAGTGTTTCCCAGAGAACGGGCTTTAAGTATAACTAGTTTGAAGTAATGGTGCTCCATATAACATTATCCAAAGAACAAGTATTAATGCTAAATCTCCTGTGAAGCTTGTACTAGCTACTGTATACAGGCCACCAGGGCACCATACAGACTTTATTAAAGAATTTGCTGATTTTCTATCCGAATTAGTGCTGGCCGCAGATAAAGTCTTAATAGTGGGTGATTTTAACATCCATGTTGATAATGAAAAAGATGCATTGGGATCTATATCTCAGATCATTATCTAGTCTCATGTATACTCCAGATAACTAAATCTGTAAAATTAACTCCTCGGTATAAATACGGTAGAACCATCACTTCTACTACAAAAGACTGCTTTGTAAGTAAACTTCCTGACTTATCTGAATTCCTCAGCATATCCAATAGCTCAGAAAAACTTGATGATGCAACAGAAACTATTGACTCTCTTTTTTCTAGCACTTTAGATATAGTTGCTCCTCTGCGTTTAAGAAAGATTAAGGAAAACAGTCCGACGCCGTGGTATACTCAACACACTCGCGCACTGAAGAGAGCACGACGAAAAATGGAACGCAGCTGGAAGAAAACAAAACTAGAGGTTTTCCGTACAGCCTGGCGTGAATGTAACATATCCTATAGAAAAGCACTAAAATCTGCTAGATCAGACTATTTTTCATCTTTCTTAGAAGAAAACAAACATAACCCTAGGTATTTATTCAATACAGTGGCTAAATTAACGAAGAATAAAGCACCAACAGGCGTTGAATTTTCTCAACAGCACAGCAGTAACGACTTTATGAACTACTTTACTACCAAGATAGATAGTATTAGAGATAAAATTGTAACTATGCAGCCATCCGCTACAGTATCACATCAGATATGCTATAGATCTCCTGAGGAAAAATTCCATGCATTTTTACTATAGGAGAGGAAGAGCTGTATAAACTTATTAAATCATCTAAACCGACAACATGTATGTTAGACCCTATTCCATCTAAGTTACTAAAAGAGGTGCTTCCAGAAGTCATGGATCCTCTTCTGAATATTATTAATTCGTCATTATCATTAGGATATGTCCCCAAAACCTTCAAACTGGCTGTTATTAAGCCTTTAATTAAAAAACCTCAACTTGATCCCAATGAATTAAAAAATTACAGACCAATTTCCAATCTCCCTTTTCTGTCAAAGATACTATAAAAGGTAGTGTCCTCACAATTGTGTTCTTTCTTAGAGAAAAATGGTATCTGTGAGGATTTCCAGTCAGGTTTTAGACCGTATCATAGCACTGAGACTGCTCTTATTAGAGTTACTAATGACCTTCTCCTGTCTTCTGATCGTGGATGCATCTCTCTATTAGTGCTACTAGATCTAAGTGCTGCATTTGATACTATTGACCACAATATTCTTTTAAATAGACTTGAAAATGATGTTGGCGTTAGTGGTAGTGCACTGGCTTGGTTCAAATCGTACTTATCTGGCCGGCAACTTTATATGTTACCCTTGGGAGATATCATCAGGAAACATGGTGTTAGATTTCATTGTTACGCTGATGATACGCAGCTCTATATTTCTTCGCGGCCCGGCGAAACATACCAATTTGAAAAACTAACAGAATGCATAGTTGAAATAAAAAATTGGATGGCGAGAAATTTCTTACTGCTAAATTCTGAAAAAACAGAGGTGTTAATTATTGGACCTAAAACCTCTACAAGTAATAACCTAAAACACAGTCTAATACTAGATGACTGCTCTGTAAATTCTTCATCATCAGTCAGGAACTTAGGTGTCCTATTCGATAGCAATCTCTCCTTCGAAAGCCACATTTCTAGCATTTGCAAAACCGCATTTTTTCATCTAAAAAATATATCTAAATTACGACCTATGCTCTCGATGTCAAATGCAGAAACGTTAATTCATGCGTTCATGACCTCAAGATTAGATTATTGAAATGCTTTATTGGGTGGTTGTTCTGCACGCTTAATTAACAAACTCCAGCTGGTCCAAAATGCAGCAGCTAGAGTTCTTACTAGAACCAGAAAGTATGACCATATTAGCCCGGTTCTGTCAACACTGCACTGGCTCCCTATTAAACATCGTATAGACTTTAAAATCTTGCTAATTACTTATAAAGCCCTGAATGGTTTAGCTCCTAAGTACTTGAGCGAGCTCTTATCATATTATAGTCCCTCACGTCCGCTGCGTTCTCAAAACTCCGGCAATTTGATAGTACCTAGAATATCAAAATCAACTGCGGGCGGCAGGTCCTTCTCACATTTAGCGCCCAAACTCTGGAACAATTTACCTAACACTGTTCGGGAGGCAGACACACTCTGTCAGTTTAAATCTAGATTAAAGACCCATCTCTTTAACCTGGCCTACACTTAATACATTTCACAATCCAAATCCGTTAAAGGATTGTTAAGCTGCATTATTTTAGGTCAACCGGAACCAGGGACACTTCCTATAACACCTGATGTACTCGTTGCATCAGAAGAAGAATGCCATCTACGCTAATACTAGTATCTTTCCTTCTTATTCCGAGGTCACCGTAGCCACCGATCATGTATCCAGATCAGACGTTCACTGCAGTCCCCCGGATCCAGTCTGTACCCATCAGCACCCAGAGATATCCTTTACAGCCCTGAATGTCAGCAGAGACCACATCAAAGACAGATCATCAGTGAAGACCTCATCACCTAGACGGCCATCGACGCAAGACAGCGAAAACCAGATGAGTCCTCTCCAATCTGATTTTGTGGCAACTTGGAACTCTTGCATCTACATTAATATTAGTCTGTTTGTTTCTTATTCCCAGGTCACCATAGCCACCAGATCCAGTCCGTATCCAGATCAGATGGTCACTGCAGTCCCCCGGATCCAGTCCATACCAAGAGGTGGATAAACACCTACAGCCGAATGTCAGCGGATACCATGTAAACTAGAGGAGCCCCAGAGACAGATCATCAGAAAGAACTCCTACCCTAAACGGCCACCGGCACAAGGCCATGGGAACCAGATGAGTCCTCCCCAATTTGACTTTGCTGCAATATGGAACTTTTGCACTTTTATTGACATTTTATTTTATTATTTTAATACTGTAAGGTTGCTTTGACACAACTTGTATTGTAAAAAGCGCTGTATAAATAATCTTGACTTGACTTGACTTGATTTGAAATAAAATATTTTTTAACATAAAAAATGTCTTTTCACTTTTGATCAAGTTAATTTGTCCTTGGGAAAAAAAAAATATATTACTTTCTATTAATCAAATAATTCTGAAAAATAAAATGTATTATGATTTCCACAAAATTTTGAAGCAAAAACATATGTGTGTGTATATATTGATAATTAGAAATGTTGCAAATTAGCATTTTAGTGTGACTTTACTAAGGACTGGCATAATGATGCTATAATTCAAATTGAATCACATAATACAATCACATATAATATAAGTTATATTTTAAAATGCATTCACATAAAAAGTATCATAAATTTAAATGATATATTATATTATATACGATACTATATATATATTACATATTATATAATATAGACTATTCAAAAACATTAAACAATCTTAATGATCCCAAACTTTGACCGGTTAAATGTTTTAAATTAAGTGCCATTGAATTTGACAATGCAATTATGATAGTCTTGGATATGTGAGAAAATATATACACAGTAAAGTCCCCAGTGTTAAATCAACACTGCTCAGAGTACATATGGTCCCACTCCAGATAGTGTTAAAGTAACACTGAAGCAGAGTTAAAGTTAATGAGGTAATTAGGTGGTTAACAAAGTGATGATTGATCATTATTGAAGACACCTGATGTTAATAAGCAGAATCACCAAAGGAGAAAACCAACATTTTTAAGCAACCATTATAGTGGTCAGTGTTTGCATTAGTTGGGCTCTTGACCCTTAAAACTTTAATATAAGGGCTTTTTTTGGCTGCAGTTACTAAGTTATAACAGCCAGACAAGCCAAGAACAAAAGTCATCAGGCGGTATTGACTCTGTTTAACATAATCATCATATATTGACTTGAGTATTTGACATAGGATTTCCTTACAGACTACAAGAAATTGTGAACAAAAGAGCAATCAGTTTTGGCATAATCAGACAGATGATGAAAAAAAGAGTTTACTTTAATTTAGACACACAGACATGAAGAATCAGTGTGAGCATCACAACAACGGTGACCATCAAAAAGCGTGTTGTAACCAATCAGAACTCATCCATGGCTCCCATCATGCATTGCGGCATGAATAAATGATGAGAGTTCAGAGTTGATCTGTTTATCCGAATATGCCGTTTGTCACCATTGTTGAGATTCATGGGCTGGTTCTTGATGTCTATGTGTGCCGTTATGAAACACTTTTTTTTTTTTTAAACAGATTTAAAAAAAAGTTTTTTCTAAAAAAAAAAAAAAAAAGGAAGTGTAGGATCTTCTGTGGATTGTAAAGACTATTACAATAAGCAAAAAAAAAAAAAAAAAAAAAAAAAAACTAAGATTAGACACTATGTGACTCACATCAAACAATGAATATGTTATAACATAATCATCACCTGATAACATGAGCTTCTGGCTGGCTGTTTTAACTCAAACACAGCAGCCAAACAAAATTTTGTATTAAAGATTTATGGGTCAAGAGCCCAACTAATGCAAACACTGACCACTATAATGGTTGCTTAAAAATGTTGGTTTTCTCCTTTGGTGATTCTGCTTATTAACATCAGGTGTCTTCAATAATGATCAATCATTACTTCGTTAATCACCTAATTACCTCGTTTGCTTAAACACTGCTTCAGTGTTAACTTTAACTCTGCTTCAGTGTTACCTTAACACTATCTGGAGTGTGACCATATGTACTCTGAGTTGTCGGAGAACACCTGAAATGCGTGACCGAATGAACGATTCTCATACCTCCGTGAAGTTGGCACCCCATAAAAAGAAATAATGACCAAAACTATGCCATTCGTTAGTGCTACGTTTGTGCTGATTTGTGCCGCAAAAACGAACGTTTGTGCTGGTTTGTTGTTTAAGATATTAAACATTATTTTTTTTGACCGTATGACGTCACTTTCCACCCCATGTTGTCCAAATCGCTCCAAACCGGCGCAGTTTGTTTGTGCTCGATTTGTGCCCGTTTGTGCCGTTAAAATAAACACTGTATCTGTTTTCCTTCCCTAGATATAACCAAAATATTTTCGGGGCTGTGACGTCACTCTCCACCCCAGTTCCTCTAAATCACACAAAACTGGTGTCATTCGTTTGTGCTCGATTTGTGCCGATTTGTGCCGTTGAAATGAACGTCAAATATATTTCCATTTCTTAGAAATAACAAAAACAATTCGGGGCAGTGACGTCACTCTCCACCCCATGTCGTCCAAATCTTTCCAAACCGGTGCCGTTCGTTTGTGCTCGATTTGTGCCCGTTTGTGCCGTTAAAACAAACCTGGTATCTCCGAGCCCTTCTTAAATATAATGGGGGAAATACTTGTTTGGGACTTTTACGTAACTCTCCACCCCATATCGTCTAAATCTAGCCAAAAGGTGCCATTCGTTTGTGCTCGATTTGTGCCCGTTTGTGCCGCTAAAATAAACATTGCATCTAATTCTCTTCCTTAGAAATAAACAAGCAGGGTGTTTTATAGCATATTTTACACGGAGCTCCTGTAGATTTACACTGCACTTACAGTGTATAAATAATATTATGAGATGAATAATAATAATAAAAAAGAAATTAGAACAGAAACATGAAATTACAGAAAAAAAAATACAATGACACTTTTGAATGTGAAACTAAATTGCCAATAGATGACAGCATGCTCCTGTTTTAATGAGTGAGTCGTAAGTCATTAATTCAATGGAGGTATTAAACACGCTGATTCTGGAAGGAAGAACTGTTTTTATGAATGGGTCAGTGAATTACAAATAGAACCGGTTTGTAGTCCAAATCGCCTCAACCCGGTGCTTCTACAGTATTTCTATACTCTTTGATATTACGTGGGAACGACATCCTTATGTCGTGAGACTATAGATGCAACGATGAGGGAACGACATGCATTTCTCGAGGCCACGAGTTAAGTACATAAACAAACCTGCGTGACCATAGTACCCCCGATTAGATAGGTTTATTAATATTTTATTTTGAGTTAATGATTGTATCAATTATTCTAGAAATTAATACAATATTAAATTATTATATTAACAATAGGCGATGCTGTCTGTGCACGACGTAGAGAGCATTCAAAAGTTTATCATGAATAAATAAAGCGCATCAAATAAAATGGCCCTACAAGAAATATTTTATGCATCCCACAATCTTGTCCATTAACTGATCCTATTTTTTCCGTAATATTTGTATTATTCGTTTATATTCGTTATTTTTCCTTTTATTTCGATTTCTTTACTCAACGTTCTTAATGTAAATGATACTGTAAATGCTGGACATGCCAGTAAAGCTTTGATTATGCTATATGACTGGGATTTTTACTGGAATGCAGTTTATATGTTGAATTTAACATATATTTCATTTTATTTCGTCAAATTATAACGTATATAAATAGTGTTTCATTGACAAGTGAATCATTAACGTAGTTTCATTTGTAAATCGTTTATGGTCACACACAGGCATAAATACAATCATAAAAACAAAACTATTGGCATAATTGTCGTTCACAATATTTGCTAAATATATGGCAAATAACATATAGTCTACACAACGTCAAGATAAAGCGATACACAATAAATAAAAAATATAGCTCTAAGTCACTTATCATTTATTTTTATTATTATTATTATTATTATTAGGCTATTATTATTTTATTATTATTCTATTATTAACTGGTTAGGGCTATATTTTTTCACGCCTGACGATT